>NC_089503.1:384505356-384851669 GCF_036850995.1 Saccopteryx leptura
CTGCATGGGCCAGGCGGCTGTGATGGTGGCCGTGGCTACTGGCTTTACAGAAACCAAACGTGGTGTCATTAGAAAAAAATGTAAAGTTGGGGTTTTGCAGGGCCTTTCAGAAGTCGGGGCCCAGGACACGTGCCTGGTGTGCCTGACCTTTTTTTTTTTTAAAGCATTTTTTTTTGAATTTTTATTTTATTTTATTTACTCATTTTTAGAGAGGAGAGGGAGAGAGAGGAGAGAGAGACAGAGAGAGAGAAGGGGGGAGGAGCTGGAAGCATCAACTCCCATATGTGCCTTGACCAGGCAAGCCCGGGTTTTCGAACCAGCGACCTCAGCATTTCCAGGTCGATGCTTTATCCACTGTGCCACCACAGGTCAGGTTGCGCTTGACCTTTGAATCCACATCTGACCTTCCCTCTTTCATATACTCCTCAAGCCACACCCTCAGACATCTGGATGGTAGAACTAAAGTGATTTTTCTTTTCTTTCTTCTTCTCTTTTTATTTTCTATTTTTTTATTATTATTTTTTTGTATTTTTCTGAAGCTAGAAACGGGGAGAGATAGACAGACTCCCGCATGCACCCGACCGCGATCCACCTGGCACGCCCACCAGGGGGCGATGCTCTGCCCCTCCGGGGCATCGCTCTGTCGCGACCAGAGCCACTCCAGCGCCTGGGGCAGAGGCCAAAGAGCCATCCCCAGCGCCCGGGCCATCTTTGCTCCAATGGAGCCTCGCTGCGGGAGGGGAAGAGAGAGACAGGGGAAGAAACCGGCCAGGGCCTCTTTTTATTTTCTATTTTTAAAAAATTTTAATTGAATATTGGGATGACATTGGTTAATAAAATTATGTAGGTTTCTGGTGTACAATTCTGTAATACATAATCTTGTGTGTTCGCCACCCTAAATCAAGTCTCCTCCCATCACCATTTTCTACTGTTTAAAAATGAATTTGCGGCCCTAGCCGGTTGGCTCAGTGGTAGAGCGTCGGCCTGGCATGCAGAGGTCCCGGGTTTGATTCCCGGCCAGGGCACACAGGAGAAACGCCCATCTGCTTCTCCACCCCTCCCCCTCTCCTTCCTCTCTGTCTCTCTCTTCCCCTCCCGCAGCCGAGGCTCCATTGGAGCAAAGATGGCCCGGGCACTGGGGATGGCTCCTTGGCCACTGCCCCAGGCGCTAGAGTGGCTCTGGTCGCAATAGAGCGACGCCCTGGAGGGGCAGAGCATCGCCCCCTGGTGGGCAGAGCGTCGCCCCCTGGTGGGCATGCTGGGTGGATCCCGGTCGGGCGCATGCGGGAGTCTGTCTGTCTCTCCCTGTTTCCAGCTTCGGAAAAATAAAAAAATAAAAAAATAAAAAAAATAATAATTTGCATTTACTTTTGTAATTTAGATGTCAACCTCCTTGTCCTTTGAGATTGAAGTAGGAATGGATTGTGGAGGTCAAAGTCTTCCCTAAGATTTCTGTAAATTTCTGGGAATTAATATTTTCCTAAATCTCTCTGCTTCTGGGATCCTGCTTTAGCCCAGCTGTGGGCAATCCCACAGTTCAAAAATATAGAGCTGAAACTCCACCCTCCCTAAGGACTGCCCACAAATCTTCCCACAAAAAAACATTCATGGGTATAGAAGTCATTATGATAGTCTGGACCCAGGGGCAAGGTCAAATGATGCACTGCAAACAGTTTAAACTCACAACAGGCATTCTTTAACATCCTTTCCTGTCCCCAACTGAGGTTTTCTAACTGGCCCTTTGCCACTTAGGACCTGGCCTTTTACCAAATCACAACCTCTTCTCCCTGCCCCCCTATTCTCTTCTTTATCCCACTGTCTCCAGAGAAAAAACAAATTCCTCTGGCTTTCCAGGCAGAAGGAGACTTCTTAGCTATGTTTCTTCATTGCTAGGTTTCCTGTCAAAATGCGTGCCCTGAAGATCCTCCTTTCTACCCTTAACAGGCTTACTTCCTCTGATAAAGACAGCTGTCTCGGCTCTGGCCGGTTGGCACAGCAGTAGAGCATAGACCCTGCATGTGGAAGTCCTGGGTTCGATTCCCAGTCAGGGCACACAGGAGAAGCGCCCATCTGCTTCTCCACCCTTCCCGCTCTCCTTCCTCTCTATTTCTCTCTTCCCCTCCCCCAGCCAAGGCTCCATTGGAGCAAAGTTGGCCCAGGCACTAAGGATGGCTCCATAGCCTCTGCCTCAGGCACTAGAATGGCTCTGATTGCAGAGCAACGCCCCAGATGGGCAGAGCATTGCCCCCTGGTGGGCATGCCGGGTGGATCCCGGGTCCGGCGCAAGCGGGAATCTGTCTGACTGCCTCCCTGCATCTAAATTTGGAAAAATACAAAAAAAAAAAAAAAAAAAAAGACAGCTGTCTCTCTAAAAGAAATTCCATGAGCACTGTTAAGATGCTACACTTTACCTCATTTCACTTTTATATTTAAAAGAATAAATATAATATTTAATATAATATATTTAATAAATGTATATTTAATGTTTAGACTTTATAATTCCATTGCTCATTACAATATTATTTAAAACAACAATGAAACAACAAAAACTGGAGATAACCTAATTGTCCATCAGAGAAGAAATGTGTGAGTAAATGATGCTATATGCTCCTTGTGGAATATTATGTAGGTATTAAAAATGACAACTACAAAGATTAGTTTAAAAATGAAAAAATGTTCTGATCTAATTTTCAGTGGAAAAAAGCAGAATCTGATTATATGTATAGCATATATATATATATGTACATGTTTGGAAAACAAAAAATTAGGATAGAAAAAAATGTTAGGAAGCACACTAAAATGTTATCTGCACATCGCCCCCTGGTGGGCAGAGCTTCGCCCCTGGTGGGCGTGCCGGGTGGATCCCGGTCGGGCGCATGCGGGAGTCTGTCTGACTGTCTCTCCCCGTTTCCAGCTTCAGAAAAATACAAAAAAAAAAAAAAAAAATGTTATCTGCAGTTGTCTTTGGGCTGTGAGTTTTTATCTTTCTACATTTTTATTCTGAGCATCCCCCCCCACACACAATGGAAGCAGGGTTTGTTTTTTTAGGAACAACAACAACAAAATCTTCCTTATAATAAGGAAAACTTTGTATCCTCTGGTGCTCCATCCCAGTAGTCTTAGTTCTAGTTCTTGGAGGTATACTAAGTCAAACTGTCTTCCATGTAAGAGTCCTTTTGATGTCTGACCCCATTCCCCATATATTTTTTTTTCTTATTTAATCTATAACATCTATAAAATGATCGTGGTGCCTTTTGCCACCCAGATTCCTGGCCTTAGAAAGTGTCATTTTATGTATACCCATTCTCTTTAAGGCTTCCCTTGGTTTGGGCCTCCTAACTTCTGAATCGCCTTCCCATATTTTGGGATTCTCCCACCTTAGAAGCCAAAAATGTCAGGCATCTGCTTCCAGCCTCCTTTGCAGCTAGGGCAAAGCCACATGACCTAGGCTCCACCAATCAGAGGCACTGGAAGCTGGAAAGTGGAGAGCACAGATCATCCCTTCAGGTAAGTGACAGAGCAGCAGCCCCACCTGATGTCCAATCGTAAGAAGCCGCATCTGTGAGAGCAGAGCCCAGCGCTGGTGATACAGCCATGGAAGCAGCAGCATCGGTACCTAGAGGTAGTGGTGGCTGGGGTGTCGTCACAAGAACTGTTGTGCGCCATGATTTTTGATATCGCTCCTCACTATAAAGCCTCCAGGCTGGCTCTTTCATCCTCCCGATTACTTCAGGAAACTCTTCAATACTCTATGAATGAAGTCCACGTTTACTTACATCCGTCTGTACCTTGAATCACAAACCCAGGCTAATACAGCTTCCCGGAATCTTCATTTTGACTAGATTTTCCCCTCAGGCACAGCTCAAAGTGCGCAAAGCCGGCTCCTACCAGACCTCTGCAACACGTTCCAGACCCGCTGGAGATCTCAGCTACGAACACCTGCTCCCGTGCGCAATTCCAGCATCACTGAAGGCTGACTCGCAATGTGGAGTGAGCCGGCCAGCCAGGACCGCTGTGGGTTCCCACCTCCTCTCCAGCCATGTCAGGCTCCAGCCAGCAGGTGGGGCCCTCCTCAGCCAGCAGAAATCGGCCTCCTTGGCATCCCCCGCCCCCCCCCCCCCCCCCATCTACAACAAGGGACAGAGGCGAACTTTCAGCTTGCATCTCTTTGCACTGGGTGGGCACCGCGCTTGAGGAGGAGGTGCCTCGCACATCCTGACAACTGTTTGCACCCAGCTTCTTGCTCTCCTGCCAGTCACACCTCCTCACGCACAAACTTCAAAGGGACGACCTAGGACCACGCAGCCTGTGCTTTCCAGGTGCCCCGAGTGTATGAGTACCTCTGAAGGCATTAAAGATAGGATACACTCGGCTTTGTCCAGAATGCTGGAAAGAGCAGAGGAGTTATTTTCTAACCTTGGCATTTAAAGACAGGGAAATAAATAGCCCTAGCGGGATGGCTCCATTGGTTGGAGTGTCCTCCTGATGCACAGAGGTTTGTGGGTTTGATTCCTCTTCAGGGCACATACAGGAACAGATCATGTTTCTGTCTGTCTGGTTCTCTCTCCCTTCCTCTCTCTCGAAAATTAATTTAAATTTTTTTTTTAAAGACTGGGAAATATCTTCTCCTGCCCCCTCGTAATGTCCCCAAAGACTGATAGTTTCTCCTTCCAGTCCCATGATAGAGCATTCCTGTGTCCCATCATAGAACATTCAAAAGCCTGGAATGGACCCCATTTAGAGAGGAGGAAACTGAGGCTAAGAGGTTGGCTGGGCACCTCAAGTCTAAACTCTACCCAGCTTCCAAGAATGTCTGTAGCCAGGTCTCGTTTTACCTTTCTAGTTACAAATCCTTCATAGTAATAGTCTTCAAAACTCTGCCCCTCTACTCCTAAAAGAATATATAAGATCTATGTGACTCTTTACACATTTTATTTATTTAAAAAAATTTTTTAAAGACTTTATTCAATTTAGAGAAGGGAGAGAGAGAAGTAGAGGACGAGCAAGAAGCATCAACTCCCCCCCAGGGAGTTGACCAGGCGAGCGTAGGGTTTCACACCAGTGACTTCAGTGTTCCAGGTTGACGCTTTATCCACTGCGTCACCACAGGTCAGGCTCCTTACACATTTTAAAGGTAACATCTAATATTTTCCTCATCATTAGTTTAAAATTTAATAGTTGCAGAGGATGGAATTTCTATTTAATATATATTGACATTTTAATATAAAGCTGCTATATTACCCCTTTAAATGTATTGAATAAAACTGAAACCTTTGAAAATAACTTTAGTCTCTTTTTCTCCTTATACTTGTATTTCTATTTCTTTCCCCTCAGCAATCTAAATATAATACCTTTTTAATTATTATTATTTTTTGTTTTGTTTTGTTTTTACAGAGACAGAGAGAGTCAGAGAGAGGGATAGACAGGGACAGACAGACAGGAACAGAGAGAGATGAGAAGCATCAATCATTAGTTTTTCGTTGCGCATTGCAACACTTTAGTTGTTCATTGATTGCTTTCTCATATATGCCTTGACCATGGGCCTTCAGCAGACCGGAGTAACCCCTTGCTCGAGCCAGTGACTTTGGGCTCAAGCTGGTGAGCTTTTGCTCAAACCAGATGAGCCTGCGCTCAAGCTGGTGAGCTCGGGGTCTCAAACCTGGGTCCTCCGCATCCCAGTCCAACGCTCTATCCACTGCACCACCGCCTGGTCAGGCAATTAAAAAATTGTTTTATTCATTAATTTGAGAGAGTGAGAGCAAGAGAGAAACCTCAATTTGTTGTTCCACTTATTTATGCATTCATTGGTTGATTCTTTTTTTAAGTTTATTTATTGATTTTAATTTTTTTTTTTTTTTTAATTTTCCAAAGCTGGAAACAGGGAGAGACAGACTCCCACATGCGCCCGACCGGGATCCACCCCGCACGCCCACCAGGGGGCAATGCTCTGCCCACCAGGGGGCGATGCTCTGCCCCTTTGGGGCGTCGCTCTGTCGCGACCAGAGCCACTCTAGCGCCTGGGGCAGAGACCCAAGGAGCCATCCCCAGCACCCAGGCCATCTTTGCTCCAATGGAGCCTCGCTGCGGGAGGGGAAGAGAGAGACAGAGAGGAAAGAGTGGGGGAGGGGTGGAGAAGCAGATGGGCGCTTCTCCTGTGTGCCCTGGCCGGGAATCGAACCCGGGACCCCTTGCATGCCAGGCTGACGCTCTACCACTGAGCCAACCGGCTAGGGCTATTTATTGATTTTAGATAGAGGAAGGGAGTGAGAGAAAGAGAGAGACAGAAACATCGATCTGTTTCATATGTGCTCTGGCCAGGATTGAACCTCACAACTTTGGGGTGTTGGGGTGATGGTCTAACCAACTGGGTTACCCGGCCAGAGTGCACTAGCATTTCAAGTTAGAATTTTGATAAGTGTTCCAGGAATTTCACCCCTTTGAGAGACAAGTTGATGGGTGAATGGTGAACCTGGCTACTGAAAGCAGGGAAGGTGAAATTGTGAAAGAGGAAAGCACATTTGGTAAACAGAGCTTGGAAGCTGAAGATCTGCAAATTCATTTTCTCAAAACGCCTTGTACCTTAGAGATGTGCCAATAGAGGACCACGGATCCTCCCATCCGACGCCCACATTCCAGAGCTCTTGGTGCCCATGAATGTATTATGCTTCTTTCTGCTTGTATTGTTCCCTACTCTTTTTTTTTTTTTTTTTTTTTCTGAAGCTGGAAACGGAAAGAGACAGTCAGACTCCTGCATGCGTCCGACCGGGATCCACCCGGCATGCCCACCAGGGGGTGACGCTCTGCCCACCAGGGGGCGATGCTCTGCCCCTCCAGGGCGTCGCTCTGCTGCGACCAGAGCCACTCTAGCGCCTGGGGCAGAGGCCAAGGAGCCATCCCCAGCGCCCAGGCCATCTTTGCTCCAATGGAGCCTTGGCTGCGGGAGGGGAAGAGAGAGACAGAGAGGAAGGAGGGGGGGGTGGAGAAGCAAATGGGCGCTTCTCCCATGTACCCTGGCCGGGAATCGAACCCAGGTCCCCCGCACGCCAGGCCGACGCTCTACCGCTGAGCCAACTGGCCAGGGCCTCTTTTTTTTTATTATTATTTATTAAAAATGTTAAGGGCTGCCCTGGCTGGGTGGCTCAGAGGATCAAGTGTCATCCTGGTGCCCTGAGGTCACAGGTTCAATCCCAAGTCAGGGCACTTACGAGAGACAGTCAATGAAGAAATAAAAGGAGATGACGTCAGCGTAACGGCGCGGTAGGAAGCGATACCAATAAATCTCCCCCAAAACTCAACAAGATCTTCAACCAGAAACAGAAAAACCTATCCTTGGAGCCTCCAGATGTTTTGCAATACACGCGAAGGTATGGTCGAGCGAAAAATTGGCTAAATATATAATCAAACCCCGAAGAAAATAGGGAGTAAGAAATGCTCCGCTTTCCTCACTAACCTAAACAGGGCGGCTTTCACTGGGAACTGAGAATATAGAAACTGAGGCAGGCAAAGGGGGTGAATAGATCCAGGCCATGGCACAAACGGCCGAACCAGGCTGTGGCACGGAGATCCAAGCCGAGGAGAGACAGTCAATGAGAGCACAACTAACGTGAAATAATGAGTGGGTGCTAATCTCTCTTCCTTTCCCCCTACCCTCCCCCTTTCCTTTCTCTCTCAAATCAATGGGGGAAAAAAATGGAAGGGCCATCACAAATCCCAGCTTCTATCTAATGGTTCCCTTTTTCCTGATTTTCTACTGCACTTAGAGCTGGAAACTTACTTCCCATCCCTGAAATACACATAGTGTTACACTGACACTTTAAATAGATTATTGTAATGAGGTTCTTTGCAATAGAGTTTGGTGTATTGTACTTGCAAAAGGCATGAACTTTGACATCAGGTAGCATGGAGGTTCCAAGAGGGAAGCGGTTCTGTTTCGTTCTGGGCCATATAGCCAGCACCTAGCACAATACCTGGTGTAGAACAAGAGCCTAGTTGTTGAACAAATGAGTGGACTGAATTTGGATCTTACTTCATCCCTTTTAAGCTGTGTGACTTCCAGTGATTCATTTTAGAATGAATTTATTCATGAATATATTTTATTTTATTTTTGAGACTTTATTGATTGATTTTAGAGAGCGGAGGGAGAGAGAGAGAATGAAAGGGGGATAGGAGCAGGAAGCATCAACTTGTAATTGTTGCTTCTTGTATGTACCTTGACCGGGCAAGCCCGGGGTTTCAAACCGGTGACCTCAGCATTCCAGGTCAAAGCTTTAGCCATTGCGCTGTGCCACCACAGGCCAGGCATGAATTCCTTTTTTTTTGGTATATTGCTTTTTTTAAATTTTTTTTAAATTTTTATTTTATTTATTCATTTTAGAAAGGAGAGAGAGAGGGAGAGAGAAAGAGAGAAGAGAGAGACAGAGAGAGAGAAGGGGGGAGGAGCAGGAAGCATCAACTCCCATATGTGCCTTGACCAGGCAAGCTCAGGGTTTCGAACCGGCGACCTCAGCATTTCCAGGTCGACGCTTTATCCACTGCGCCACCACAGGTCAGGCCATGAATTCATTTTAAAAAACATGGGTTGCATGCTTCCTAAGAGTCAAGCACTGTGCTAGGCACTGGGGACCTAGGTTGAAGAAGATATGTCTCTGTCCTCAAGAAACTCAAGCATCTAGTTATGGGTGCTGTTAGATCAAAGAAGTTGGATAGAACAACCCCCGTGAAAGCTTTTACCCACCTCGTGAAAGGGAGGTGAGGAGAGCCAGAGTGAGGCAGTGGCCATGAGACCCGGCCCCCAAGAGGGCAGATTTGAGAGTGACAAGGAAAATCCAATCAATTGGATTTGGAGACGAATTAGATATGGGGCAAGATGGAGGAGTCAAAGGTGAGCATTCCAGTGGAAGAGGCAAAGGCCTTAGCCATGGCAGTAGCTGTGGAGGTGGAGAAGGAGGGATACATATGAGTGAATGAAGGAGAGAGAATCTACCGGATTTGATGATGGGTTGCATAAGGTGGGTGAGAGGGTGAGAGGGAGGGAGAAAGTCATCTTAAATTCTCAAGTCTCTCTCTCTCTCTCTCTCTCTTTTTTTTACAGGGACAGAGAGAGAGAGTCAGAGAGAGGGATAGGTAGGGACAGACAGACAGGAATGGAGAGATGAGAAGCATCAATCATCAGTTTTTCATTGCTATATCTTAGTTGTTCATTGATTGCTTTCTCATATGTGCCTTGACCGTGGGCCTTCAGCAGACCAAGTAACCCCTTGCTCGAGCCAGCGACCTTGGGTCCAAGCTGGTGAGCTTTGCTCAAACCAGATGAGCCCGTGCTCAAGCTGGCGACCTCGATGTCTCAAACCTGGGTCCTTTGCATCCCAGTTCGACGCTCTATCCACGGAGCCACCGCCTGGTCAGGCAATTCTCAAGTCTCCTGACTTTGGTAACAAAGTCAGAGAAGCAAGTTTAGAGGGCTTTGTACAAGTCACCTGACATTTCTGAGCCTCAATTTCTTCAGATGTAAAAACAAGAATAATATCTACCTCTCGCCTGACCGGGTGGTAGCGCAGTAGAGTATTGGACTGGGATGCGAAGGACCCAGGTTCGAGACCCTGAAGTCACCAGCTTGAGCACGGGCTCATCTGGTTTGAGCAAAGCTCACCAGCTTGGACCCAAGGTCGCTGGCTCGAGCAAGGGGTTACTTGGTCTGCTGAAGGCCCTCGGTCAGGACACATATGAGAAAGCAATCAATTAACAACTAAGGTGTCACAACGAAAAACTTATGGTTGATGCTTCTCATCTCTCTCCGCTCCTGTCTGTCTGTCCCTATCTATCCCTCTCTCTGACTCTCTCTCTGTCTCTGTAAAAAAATAAAATAAAAATCTACCTCTCAGAGCTGCCATGAGAATTAAACCTGGGAAATTGTGCGGCACAGAATAGATGTTCAATAAAAATTTTTGGGTGCTACGAATAACAGTGCTTGGTTATGTGCCAAGCACTTGACCCTCACAACAACCCAATAAGGTAGGTGCTATTACTATCCCCATTTTATTAACATGGGGACTGAAGCCTGGAAAGGTACAGAAACTTGACCCAAGTGCCCAGTAAGTGGCAGAGCGCGCCCTCCTAGTCTCTGTACCATATCCCTTGTTCTTTCTTGGACCCGTTACCAGACTTGAGGGAGGAAGAGAGGAAATGTCAGGAGAAATGAACAACAGACGTGATCAATAATTTACTCCAAGCACAGTTTTTATTTGGAAATGTGACTCCACAACTTGGTGACAGTCTAGGGGCAGATGGCCCCTGGCAGGTTTGTTTCCTCTTTCCCAGCCCGGGGCACAGGATCCTTGGGCTGGGTTAAGGCACAGGATCAAGTTCTCAAGAATCAACATCCTAGATGGCCTCAGTGGCCTGGACCCTGGGTCTGATGCCAAAAAAAAATAAAAATAAACCAGGTTCCATTCTGGGCTATTCCACGGTCTGAGGGCTTCGGCCTCAAACACCAGGTCCTCAGCTCCCGCTTTGGTAGGGGCCAGTGTCACCCACAGGCCAGCTGTGGCCAGGTCCTGGAGGGTGGGCATGAGATTGGGAGCAAAAAGGGGCTAGCAGAGGCTAATTTTCTGGTTCGGGGTCCAGTTTATTTTCCTGAGGGGCGGAAGCCAAGATGGGCGCCTCGTCCGCACCATTGAGGGACTTCTGCTGTTCGGCGGTGCTGGGCGAGGGGGTCCTGTTGCCCTGGGACCCCCAGCGGGTCAGGCGCTTCAGGGAGGAGTCACGGCGGGCGAGCGGAGGGGGCTGGAAGCCCGTGAAGGAACTGCTGGTGGTGGGACGTTTGTCTGGCGGAGACAAGGCAGGCAGGAGTCAGGAGAGAGGTAGGTGCAGAGGGGACAGGTGGAGGGGCCTGGCCTCAGCCCCGGGGGAAGGGGAGAACCATCTGACCTTCGCTCTTCAGTCCTGCGAGCTCTGTAGACCTGGACGTATCCCTTTTGCCCTCCCCTCTCCCCCTTCATCCCAGGGATAGCCCCTGGGTCTACCGCCCCCCCCCCCACGTCCCCTCACCTCCAGGCTTAATTGGATGCATGAGCCTGTTCATCTGGACGTTCCAGTGTTTCACGTTGGTGCTGGCCTGGCGCAACTTTTGCTGGGCAGCCTGTGGGGCAGAGCCAGTGGGGAATATGTCAGAGCCACCATCCAAGACAAGGTGTCTTGACCTTTTCAGGTACACAGGCCCCTTAGAATGTGGCAAAGGCGATTGACCATCTGCTCAGAAACTCCTTCACAGTTATGTGTGTGTATAGAGTTGTTGTCCAATTTCAGGGGACTCTTTGTCATCATCGTCACCCCTTCCCTCCCCAAAGGGTAAAAAATTACCATAATTATAGTTTCCATTTATTCAGCAGCTAAGATGTGCTAAGTATATTTAGTATCTTATTTAACCTCCAGAGCAGAAGTTAACAACAAACAAGTGCAAAAGAGGTTAAGTGACTTGCTCAGGGTTACCCATTGACCTCTACACCACCTCTCCAGGAACTAATGCAAAAATCTCTGCTCCAGGACCTGGCTGGTTGGCTCAGTGGTAGAGTCTCCGCCTGGCGTGTGGATGTCCCGGGTTTGATGCCGGGTCAGGGTACACAGGAGAAGTGCCCACCTGCTTCTCCACCCCTCCCCTACTCTCTCTCTTCTCCCTTGCAGCCATGGCTGATTAGAGCAAGTTGGCCCGGGTGCTGAGGATGGCTCCATGGCCTCCGCCTCAGGCACTAAAAAATGGCTCCAGTTGAAACAGAGCAAGGGCCCCAGATGGGCACAGCATCGACCCCTAGTGGGCTTGCCGGGTGGGTCCCAGTGGGGGCACATGCAGGAGTCTGTCTGTGCCTCCCCTCCTCTCACTAAAATAAAAACAAAACCAAACCTCTGCTCCAGTGTTCAGCCAGCCATTGCAGTGGGATGGTGGGATCATAGAGGAGCTTTCCCTTCCTACGTTACATATTTCTGTTTGATTTTATTTTACAATGACCATGTAAGCCAACACAGCAAAATAAAATAAACAATATTAATAAAAAGAAGCCATCAAAATTAAAAACCCCTTTTCTGGGGAGATTGGGGCTCCAAGGAGCGGATATAAAATACAAGGAGAGAAAATATGGTCTTGGAAGAGTAGGAGGAAAAATTTTGCCCAGATTAATAATAATGATAAAAATAGCAGCTAATGTTTCTTCAGCCCTTACTATATACTGTACTAAACATCAGGTATTATCTCATTCAATCTTCATAACAAAGCTGTTACCAGTCTCCCTTTCCCGTGCAGGACTTGAACTCAGAGAGGTCAGGCAATTCACCGGGAGGGGGGGGGTAAGGTTTTGAGGCCCCGAACCTGAGTTTATGCACGCGCTCTGCATCCCCCGCCACCCCGGTCCTACTCCGGGTCTCACCTCCACGTCCTCGTCCGCCCTCTGCCGGTTCTGCCGCACCTCCTCCAGCTGCTGCTGGGCCCGCTGCAGGGAGCGGCTCTGCTGGGCCATCTCCTGCTGCAGCTCCTGCTTCTCCTGCTGCGCCCGCTCGATGTAGCGCTCTTGCTCCTCCTTCAGCTGCAGCAGCTGCTTCAGCTTCTCCTCCTCCTCCTCCAGCAGTCTGCCGGGCGTGCACCTTGTCGTCTCCAGAGCCAAGGCACTTGACAGGTGCTCAGCAAGTGGGGACGGCCGGGGAGTCAGGGAGGGGAAGCGGAGGGTCCCTCCATCCTACCTGGTCTGGGCGAGGCGCACGGACTCCTCATCCTGCCGCGCTTTCACTTCCAGGTGCAGAGCCTCTTGAAGCTTCTGCTGCATCCCCTCCAGCTCCTCGATGCGCTGCCGCTGCCGGGCAGCCTCCTCCTCCTTCAGCTCCATCTCAGCCTGCATGGAGGCCCGGGCCTGCGCAGGGACGCACAGCCAGGTCAGTGGGGGCGGCAGGTGTGCTGCCCTTGCCCCAGGGTTCTGCTAGGCCAGCGCAACCAGCTCTTTGCAGGTGTTCCTCCATGACAAGGTTTCCTGAGCCGATCCCTCTCTGAGAGCCTGACTTGGTCAGATAATGATCAGTGAGCCGATGCTGCGTGGGGGAAGGGGCTCAGATTATATATTATAATGTTATCATTATAATTAAGGCCGGTGCTAGGAAGGGAGTGACCCTAATTATAATAATTGTTATAACAACTGTTTCTTCATTTGATTCTCACCCTACCTCCATGAGCATCATCATGTCACTGGTAATTGAGGTACAGAGAAGGCTAAGTAATTTGCCTGAGATCACAGGGCTCCTAAGAGGCGGGGCTGGGAATGAATCCACGTGTCTCTAGCTCCAGTTCCAGCTCTCTTAAATCCTAAATTTAATCGCCTCTACACGCTTAGTCCCCCGCCTTCCTCCTATCATGCATTCCCCAAACTGGTGTCCTTGTACATTCAGATCAAGTCTAGTGCAACCTATTCCAACCTTGATCCAAACTCATCCCTAATAACTTGGTCTTGAGCAGCTCCTCAGTCCAAGCCCCGCCCCCAACCGGGCCCCAATCTACACCTAACACTCAGCAGCAGTCCCACCCAGCCGCTGGTTCGGGCCCGCCCCACATCATCACATTCCTCAAGCCACCCCCTGCGCTCCTCCGGAGCCCCACCCTCCCTACCCCACAGGCCCCGCCCCATACCCATCTTCCTAGCCTACCAGCTCAGCCCCGCGGGCTCCTCCTTTGGTCCAGGCCCCGCCCCCTGGCCCAGGCCCCGCCCCCTCCGGTCCTGCGGGACTGGGCTCGCCGCACCCCTCAGCCGGCGCCTTCGCTGCGGGGTGGGGCATCACCTGCTCCGCTTCGCGCAGTTGGCCCTCGAGCGCCTGCTGCAGCTCGCGGTGCTGGCTGCGGCGCCGCTCCTCCTCCTCCTGCAGCAGGCGCTCGGCCTGTCGCTGCGCCTCCTGCAGCAGCTCCAGCTCCTGCAGCTTCCGCTCCTTCTCCTCCTGCAGCTGCTGCAAGCGCAGCACCTCCTCCTCCTTGGCCGCCCGGCGCCGCTCCCGCTGCTCCCGCTGCTCGCGCCGTTTCTGCTTCAGGTCCTTGTGCAGCGACGTCTTTCCCTCGGCCTGCAGCCGGATCGCGGTCTGGATGGCTGCGGGGGGGATCGGGAGGGGATCAGCTGCGGGCTGGCCCAGGGCAGGGCGGCTCGAGGTGGGCCACCGATGGAAAGGGGCCTTAAGAGTCGCTCAAGCCGTCTCCAGCCACCCGCTGGGCAAAGTGTCATCACCCCCTGTAGACAGATGATGCTACCGAGGCCCAGCCAGACCCAGGCCATCCCGTAAGCAGCTCACCCGTCGTCCACTCCTGGCGCTGTCGCGTGTCGGAGGCGCTCATCTCGTAGGTGCGGGAGGCCGTCTTCACGCAGAACATGCAGCGCTTTCCCTCTCGGTCCGGCAACACCTAAGAGGGCGGGTGGCCCCACACAGGTTGGCTTCACCGGAGTCACGCTCACACCCGTCCTGCCCCAAGGGTGCTCCAGTTCCAGCCCCTAGACTTCCTGGCTGGCCATCTTCCACGGGACCCCTCTCACTCTGCCAGAAACCTGTGTGACCCCGCTCAGAGGTTAGTTATGAGGTTACTCGTGTCCCCACAACTCTTGTAGCCTTTGCTCTTTGCAGGTGGGGTGGGCTGTTTTCATCTTGATATCTCTCCATCTAGTTGCCCCTGGGTCTTTTTTTTTTTTTTTTTTTAGAGAGGAGAGAGACAGAGAGAGAAGGTGGGGAGGAGCTGGAAGCATCAACTCCCATATGTGCCTTGACCAGGCAAGCCCAGGGTTTCGAACCGGCGACCTCAGCATTTCCAGGTCGATGCTTTTATCCACTGCGCCACCACAGGTCAGGCTGCCCCTGGGTCTTTATGAAGATCACGCTTGAACGCTCCCTCTCTATCCAGACCATTCCTTCTTTTGTTTTTAAGATTTTATATATTCATTTTAGAGAGGAGAGAAAGAGAGAGAGAGAGAGAGAGAGAGAGGGGGGGGGTAGGAGCAGGAAGCATCAACTCCCACATGTGCCTTGACCTGGCGAGGCCAGGGCTCCAAACCGGCAACCTTAGCATTCTAGGTGTACGCTTTATCCACTGTGCCTCCACGGGTCAGGCCAGACCATTCGTTTTGACACGGCCCTGCCTCCTATTGAGAATGTTCTCCAGTCATTCATTTCACAAATATTTTGGAGCCTCTACTGAGTACCACTCATTGCTCTAGACATTTGGGATACTGAGGTGTATTTAATAGACCAAATCCTTGCCTTCCTTAAGCCACACTCTCGTGGAAAATAATAGCTACCACCTATTGAGCTACTTAGTAGGTTCTAGGGTCTGTACTAGTGTTTCTTTCTTCTTTCTTTTTCTTTTTTTCCAAAGAGACAGAGAGGGACAGATAAGGATAGACAGGAAAGGAGAGATGAGAAGCATTAATTCTTCCTTGTGTCACCTTAGTTGTTCATTGATTGCTTTCTCATATGTGCCTTGACCAGAGGGGCTACAGTAGAGCAAGTGACCCCTTGCTCGAGCCAGCGACCTTGGGCTCAAGCCAGCAACCTTTGGACTCAAGCCAGTGACCATGGGGTCATGTCTATGATTTCACGCTCAAGCCAGAGACCCCATGCTCAACCTGGTGAACCTGCACTCAATCCGGCGACCTCGGGGTTTCGAACCTGGGTCCTCCGCATCCCAGGTTGACGCTCTATCCACGGTGCCACCATCTGGTCAGGCTGTACTGGTGTTTTATATGCATCATTTCATTCACTTCTCCCAGCCAACCTTGCCAGGCAGGCATAATTTTCTCCACTTTACAAAGAAACAGCCTCTAAGAGGTCCAGGAACTTGCCAATTCACACTGCATGTTAGTGGTGGAGTTGGGATTTCTGCCTAGATCTGTGTTCTTTCCAGAGCGATGCCTGTTTCCTCATTTGACAAAACTGGACAGAGCCTAGGGTGGCTATAATAATTTTTTAAAGTGTTAAATAACAAGTGTTGGTGAGGATGTAGAGAAATTGGAATCCTCATACACTACTGGTAAGAATGTAAGATGGTGCAGCCACTATGGAAAACAGTTTGCTATTCTTCTAAAATTTAAACAGAGTAACCATACAACCCAGCAAGTCCACTCCTAGATATGGACCCAGAGAAATAAAAACATTTCCACCCAGAAATTGGGTACATGGGTCTTCATAATAGAATTTTCACAATAGCAAAAAGATGGCAACAACAAATGAATGAATAAACGAAATGTGGTATATCTGTAATGGGATATTATTCAGCCACAGAAAGGGATGAAGTCCCGATCCATGCCACAACATGGATGAATCTTGAAAATGTTATGCCAAGATTAATAAGCCAGACACACAAGAACGCATATTTATATGAAGGACCTAGGATACTCAAATTCATGGAGACAGAAAGTTGAGGGGGTTGGGATGAGTTATTGCCTAATGGATACAGTGATTCTGTTTGGGATGATGAAAAATTTTTAGAAATAGAGAATGGTGACGGTTACACAACATTGTGAATATACTTAATGCTACTGAATCGTACACTTAAAATGGTTAAAATGGCAAATTTCATGTTATGCATTTATTTTTACTACAGTTTTTTTAACTTGTTGCCTGATCTGTGGTAGCACAGTGGATAAAGTGTTGACTAGGAATGCTGAGGTCACCAGTTTGAAACCCTGGGCTTGACCATTCTAGAAACATAGGAGAGGTAACTACTATGAGTTGATGCTTCCTGCTCCTCCCCCCTTTCTCTCTCTCTCTCTGTCTTCTCTCTAAAATTAATAACTTACAATCTTAAAATAAATAAATAAAAAAAAATAAAAATGTGAAAAATTGTTGTTTTAAGCCTCTAAAATAATAGTGGGCAGCCTGGTCTGTCTGTGGTGGTGCAGTGGGTAGAGTGTTGACCTGGAACGCTGAGGTTGCCAGTTCGAAACCCTGGGCTTGCCTGGTCAAGGCATGTACGAAAAGCAATCAGTGAACAACTCAAGTGAAACAACTATGAGTTGATACTTCTCAGTCCCTCTCTCTCTGTAAAATCTGTAAAATTCAATAAATAAAATCTTTAAAAAACAATTAATAATGGGCAGAGCCAAGGGAAGAAAGGAAGGGCAAAGGGGAGAGGAGAGGAGTATGGAGAAAGAATAGAAAGGTATAGCGCTGCCAAAGAGAATGAGATTTGGGTGAAGAAGAAAGACCTTTAAAGGGGAGTTTGAGGCCCTGGCCGGTTGGCTCAGCAGTAAAGCGTAGGCCTGGCGTGCGGGGGACCCGGGTTCGATTCCCGGCCAGGGCACATAGGAGAAGCGCCCATTTGCTTCTCCACCCCCCCCCTTCCCCTCTGTCTCTCTCTTCCCCTCCCGCAGCCAAGGCTCCATTGGAGCAAAGATGGCCTGGGCGCTGGGGATGGCTCCTTGGCCTCTGCCCCAGGCGCTAGAGTGGCTCTGGTCGCGGCAGAGCAACGCCCCGGAGGGGCAGAGCATCGCCCCCTGGTGGGCAGAGCGTCGCCCCTGGTAGGTGTGCCAGGTGGTTCCCAGTCGGGTACATGCGGGAGTCTGTCTGACTGTCTCTCCCCATTTCCAGCTTCAGAAAAATACAAAAAAAAAAAAAGGGGGAGTTTGAGAAAGCTTTGCCGTGTAGTGTGAGACATAAGCCGTCTTCTCTGAAATCTTTAGCAAAATCTACATTATTCACCAACGACTTTAGTATTTGATTTACAGTTTGTTTAAAAAAAAAAAAAAGCCTGACATGGCTTTGGTGAGTAGTTCAGCTGGTTAGAGCATCATCCTGATACTCCAAGGTGGCGGGTTTGATCCTCAGTCACAGCACATACAAATCAATCAATGAATGCATACGTAAGTGGAACAACAAACTGATGTTTCTCTCTCTCTCTCAAATCAATAAAAAACAAAACAAAGAAAAAAACGGCTGCCATGAACGAGAGTGGCCTTGAGGTACCCAGGTATATTTGGGTTACACTCATCTAAGCAGAGGTCTGTCACTGTGGCTTTCTCCACTCACCTTCCTCCTGACCCTGGCGCCCTCCCTCCAAACGGAAGGCCTTCCGGAACCTGAAAGGCGCTCCACACCCTCGCGCGCCCCCTTACCTCCACACAGCACTGCGCGTCCAGGGAGATCACGCCCCTTTTCTCTTTGCACTCCTCACTCCCGAAGTAGCAGAGGCAGCTGGGCTGCAGCTGGAACCAGCGTTCGGCCCAGTTCCGCCTCAGGTGCCCTCGCTTCCACAGGTAGCCCTGCCAGCCAGAGCGAGGTCAGCCGCTTCGCTGCCCCCGCCCCTCCCTTGCTCCCTGGGGCCCTCCGATGGTTCCCAGCTGGGCCTGACCTGCTTCAGGACATCTTGGATGAGCTCCTGGTAGACCTCGTGGATGGCCATGCTGAGGGCGTCCCGCCCCACGCCGCGCAGACAGCGGCCGGAGTTGAAGAGCTCTAGGAACTGCCAGACGCTGAGCCCTCCGGTGGCCTGGGCTGCCTGGGCCTCCTGGGCCAGCAGTTCCTCCAGCTCGGCCAAGCCCACCTCCAAGCTCATGCTGCTGAGCACCTTCTTCAGCAGGTATTCCACCTGCGGGGGGAGAAAGGAGGCCTGGTGACCGCTGCCGGCGGTGTTGCTGGTACCACCACTAGGGGGCGCTTCGGTCTGGCCCCCAGAGCCTGGGCAGAGGTGATCAGAAACAGAGGGGGTTGGGGGTGGTGGCAGAGGACTAAACTGATGGTCAGCAGGGTAGATATTTGGGAGGGGATCCTAGAGGCCCAATCCCAATTGAAGCATCCTCTCCTTTTCCCCTAACCTCTAATCCCATTCCTTCCTGCTGTAACTTAAGGGGAGCGGAGGGCTGGGGGCCAGGCAGAGGCGGCAAATCAAAGAAAATATCAGAGGGGTGCAGGGCCCTCTCTAACACCCTCACGTAGCTGATGACATAACCCAGGCCCGAAGCGGTTAGAGACTTGTCCTCAATCCCACAGCCAGTGTGTTGGGCAGCCAGCACTTGATTCGGATCTCCCGAATCCCATCTGAATCCTACTCCAAGCCCCAGCCCTGGAGGACCCTCCTTTAAGGGAGGGCAGGGGGGGTGGGGATGGGGGTAAGCAGGGCAGGGACAGGAAACGTGTTACAGAGGAACAGGAAGTGGTGGTTGGGGTACATCCTGCTGCAGGTGTTCTCACTGCATGCTGATCAGAGCAGCGAGCCGCCCTCCAAGCTAGCGAGAGGCCACCGTGCCCTGACTGGTAGGTGTCCGGCCGGGGCACGAACCCAGGTTTCTGCGCAGATGGACACATGTCCTTCTCCTGCCCCAGCAGCCGCGTGGGAAACCCTCATCAGGACTAGCACTCCAGGGGGACCTCAGCTGGGACTGGGGTGGGGCACGCAGGTTCAGGGCACAGGTGGCTGCCCTCGCTCTTCCCGCAAACAGAAGCAAGGATAACACATCTGAGCGCCGTTAGACATGCCAGTCCTCCGGTAAACGTTGAGGAGCCCGCCCCTGTATATCCAACCCTAAAGACCTAAATTCACCCTGGCATCTTCATCGCCAAGAGGGTCAAGGTCCGGAGAAGGCTGAGCGGATGGGGGAGACGTAGAGAACAGAGGGAGGGTGTAGGTGGTCTGGGAAAGGGGAGGGGAGCGTCTGCCCTGGCTTCACTGAGTTGGGGAGGGAAGTGTGGGCTACTAGGCCTTTACTCCAGGACCCCTCTCTGGGGCCCCGAGCTGAGCCCGCCCTGGCTCTCCCCCGTATTGCAGAAGGCAGGAAGGAAAAAATCGGGAACCGGGACCAGACTTGGTTGTCCACCTGGAATGATGGGAGAGATGTCCCAGAAAGGTCTCCCTTCCCTTCACAGAGCACCCTTCTCCGATCGCCCCAGTGCCTAAAACCCTGCCATTTGAGCTTAAATGTGGTTTGTTTGTTTTGTTTTGTTTTGTTTTACAGGGACAGAGAAAGAGTCAGAGAGAGGGACAGAAAGGGACAGACAGACAGGAACGAAGAGAGATGAGAAGCATCAATCATCAGATTTTCGTTGTGACACCTTAGTTGTTCATTGATTGCTTTCTCATATGTGCCTTGACTGCGGGCCTTCAGCAGACTGAGTAACCCCTTGCTTGAGCCAGCGACCTTGGGTCCAAGCTGGTGAACTTTTTGCTCAAGCCAGATGAGCCTGCGCTCAAGCTGGCGACCTCGGGGTCTCGAACCTGGGTCCTCGGCATCCCAGTCCGACTCTCTATCCACTGTGCTACCGCCTGGTCAGGCTTAAATGTTTTTTGTTTGTTTTGTTTTTTTATCAGGCATTTGCACCTCTGTGGAAATAGAATTAAGAGACCATTTCCCTCCCGTGAGGGCCAGCAGAGCCCTGAAGGGACTCTAGTTTTGGTTCTCCTGGGAGAAGGCACAGGTGCTCTGCTATGAGCAGTTCTAGGCACCTGACACAGCTGAGTGTGGACAGGCGCCTGCACAGGGAGGCAAAGAAGAAAAGGGGTGTGGGAGGCCCCGGCCAGTTGGTTCAGGGGTAGAGCATGGACCCGGCGTGTGGAAGTCCTGGGTTTGATTCCCGGTCAGGGCACACAGGAGAAGCACCCATCTGCTTCTCCAACCTTCCCCCTCTCCTTCCTCTCTATTTCTCTCTTCCCCTCCTGCAGCCAAGGCTCCATTGGAGCAAAGTTGGCCCGGGCACTGAGGATGGCTCCATGGCCTCTGCCTCAGGTGCTAGAGTAGCTATGATTGCAAGAGAGCAACGCCCCGGATGGGCAGAGCATCGCTCCCTGGTGGGCATGCCGGGTGGATCCCGGTTGGGCGCATGCAGGAGTCTGTCTGACTGCCTCCCTGCTTCTAACTTTGGAAAAACCCCCCCCCCCCAAAAAAAAAGAAAAGGGGTGTGGGAAAGAACAAAGGCAATTTGGCTTCCTCCGTGGTTTTGCGAAGGCCTGGCCCCAAGTGATTCAGTCCCTGGGGCTGCCCTCGCCCTCACCTCATCGGGAACCATGATCAGAGGGTACTTGTCCTCAGACAGGAAGTTGAAGAGGCACCAGAGGCGGAAGGCATCCTGGTTGGAGAGCATGCTGTTCCCATTGCTGTCCACCCGGTAGTTCTTCTTGGCCGTCAGGGTCCAGCACAGCTCGTCAAAGTGCTCCTTAACGAAAGCCCCCTCTTCCACCTGCCACCAGGCCTGCCGGTCAGCCAAGAAGGCTGCCCCATCCCGGTTCCACCCCCACGCAAGGCTCCAGCTGGTTTCCGGGAGTCTGATTCTCCCACCAGCCCCCACCCCCACCCCCACCCAACCAAGCTCAGGCTCTAACTTGAGGAATCCCTGAGCTGATTCCCAGGGGACTCGCTGGTGCCAATCACCCTGTCCCTCTCACCCCCTGACACACACACATCCACACCCACCCCACATTCCCTGCCAACAGAGAAACTCGAGTCCCGGAACCCAGAGGAGAAAGACAGGGAAGCCTAGGAGGAATGGACAGTCAAGAACTTGAGGAGAGGCCCTGGCCGGTTGGCTCAGCGGTAGAGCGTTGGCCTGGCATGCGGGGGACCCGGGTTCGATTCCCGGCCAGGGCACACAGGAGAAGCGCCCATTTGCTTCTCCACCCCCACCCCCTCCTTCCTCTCTGTCTCTCTCTTCCCCTCCCGCAGCCAAGGCTCCATTGGAGCAAAGATGGCCCGGGTGCTGGGGATGGCTCCTTGGCCTCTGCCCCAGGCGCTGGAATGGCTCTGGTCACGGCAGAGCGACGCCCTGGAGGGGCAGAGCATCGCCCCCTGGTGGGCAGAGCATCGCCCCTGGTGGGCGTGCCGGGTGGATCCCGGTCGGGCGCATGCAGGAGTCTGTCTGACTCTCTCTCCCCGTTTCCAGCTTCAGAAAAATATTTTTAAAAAAAGAAAAGAAAAAAAAAAACCCGAGGAGACAGTGACAGCTGGGAGGAGCAGGGAGAACCATACTGGGGGGAAGTCGCGAGCTCTTTGTACCGGTCAGAGCTGGAAGCCGGAGGGGGCCTCGGCAGGGCAGGGAAGGGCTGGGAGGTGCTGGGAATGGGAAAGAAGGAAGCTGGGAGAGAGATGAGGGAGACTGGAGGTGAGCTGAGGGGGCGGGGAGGGGCGTGTGGCCGGGAGGTGAAGGACAGAAAGGGGGCAGCAGAGGGGCAGAAGCGGGAGCTGAGAGAGGGAGGAAACGTACCGGGGGCGCGGGCTGGGCCGTGGGGAGAGGTTAGAGGCGCCTCCCCGTCGCTGGAACCCACCTTGTCCAGGATGTACTTGTTGAGGTAGGGCATGTATCCCTGGCTGGAAACAGGACCGTCGTCGTCATCTCGGAAGTGCTCCTCCAGAGCCACAGGGTCGTGGGGGATGTGCAGGACCGTGTACAGGTTGTGGGACAGCACCTGTGACAGAGTGACAGTTAGCCTTCCTGAACCCCAACTGAAGCCGGGCCAAGGGACAGCTCCCAGGCCAGCTTGCTGGCCCCGTCCCCGTCCTGGCAAGGCCTCTGCACACGTTATTCAATCCAATCACAACCGGAACATACGTGCACAGCGGAATATTTATTATTCAGCCATAAAATACAGTGTGTCCGTAAAGTCATGGTGCACTTTTGACCGGTCACAGGAAAGCAACAAAAGACGATAGAAATGTGAAATCTGCACCAAATAAAAGGACAACTCTCCCAGTTTCATACCTATTCAGTGCAGTTTGATGTGGGCTCACACACAGATTTTTTAGGGCTCCTTGGGTAGCTATCCCGTATAGCCTCTACAGACTCATCACTGACTGATGGCCTACCAGAACGGGGTTTCTCCACCAAACTGCCGGTTTCCTTCAACTGCTTATCCCACCGAGTAATGTTATTCCTATGTGGTGGCACATCGTTATAAACGGGCCAATATTCACGTTGCCCTTTGGTCATGGATTTGAATTTAGCGAGCCACAGAACACACTGAACTTTCCTCTGTACTGTCCACATCTCCACTGGCATGGCCGTGGGCTGCTCCGCTGTATACACAGTGTTACGTCATCATCTGTGTATGCGCACATGCTGCCACATCATCCTACAGAAACTGGGAGGGTTTTCCTTTTATTTGGTGCAGATTTCACATTTCTATCGCCTTTTGTTGCTTTCTTGTGACCGGTCAGTGTGCACCATGACTTTACGGACACACTGTAGAACGGTCTGGCCACTTTGCAACAACACAGATGGAGCTTGAGGACATTATGCTAAGTGAAGTTCGTCAGAGAAAGACAAATATGGATACAAAACAAAACAAGCCTGACAGGTGGTGGTGCACTGGATAGAGCATCGGAGTAGGACATGGAGGACCCAGGTTCAAGACCCCAAGGTCGCCAGCTTGAGCGTGGGCTCATCGGGTTTGAGCAAGGCTCACCAGCCTGAGTCCCCCAAGGTCGCTGGCTCAAGCAAGGGGTCACTCGCTTTGCTGTAGCCCCTGGTCAAGGCACATATGAGAAATCAATCAATGAACAACTAAGGAATCGCAACTTGATGTTTCTCATCTCTCTCCTTTCCTGTCTGTCTGTCCCTCTCTCTGACTCTATCTCTGCAAAAACAAAACAAAACAAAAAAGCCCCTCACAGATTCAGAGAACAGACTGGGGGTCTCCAGAGAGAGGAGGTGGGGGTGGGAAAAATGGGTGAAGGGGTCCGAAGGTACAAACTTCTGGCTATAAAATCAATCATGAGGAGGTAAGGTACAGCATGGTGATGAGCGAGTAGTACTGTATCGCATATTTGAAAGTTGCTAAGAGTCCATTTTCCCAGCAGGAAGGACGCTGGTGTTGAGGAGAGTAAGTAAGGGCTTCCAGCGCTTTGACAAAACCTCAGGCGCGTGGCCTTCTCGTTGAGTGTCTGCATTTCCACACTGTTGGGGCGATCGCTGTATCCCTGGGGGTCGCAGCCAGTGGTGGATTCAGCTGGTTTGCACCAGCTCGGCAGAACGGATACCTAATTTTTTGTTGAGTTCGACAAACCGGTTGTCAAAATGGCACTCGTCACAGGGTTCTCTCTAAGTTGGGCGCCTGGGCAGCCGCCTGATGTGGAAATCACAATTTGACATTCCTTCCTCTTTTTTTTTTTTTTTTTAGATTTTTTTAAATTTATTCATTTTTTAGAGAGAGGAAACAGAGAGAGAGAGAGACAGACAGACAGAGAGAGAAGGGGTAGGAGCAGAAAGCATCAACTCCCATATGTACCTTGACCAGGCAAGCCTGGGGTTTTGAACCAGAGACCTCAGCGTTCCAGGTCAATGCTTTTACCCACTGCACCACCAAAGGTCAGGCCCTTCCTCTTTGTTAACGTTCATCTGTGCAACAGCGTATTCTAAGCACTCGTTGTCATGTTTATTCCGTCCATAGGTGAAAAAAATTTGACAGAACGATACTTGTAATATTTATTTATTCATTTCATAAAACTCATTATATTGATACCTTTGATGAAAGACTACATTTTATTTTTTAATTTTTTAATTATTATTATTATTTTTTATTACAGAGAGAGAGAGAGAGAGAGTCAGAGAGAAGGATAGACAGGAACAGACAGACAGGAACGGAGAGATGAGAAGCATCAATCATTAGTTTTTCGTTGCGCGTTGCCACTTCCTAGTCGTTCATTGATTGCTTTCTCATATGTGCCTTTACCATGGGGCTACAGCAGACCAAGTGACCCTTTGCTGGAGCCAGCGACCCTGGGTCCAAGCTGGTGAGCTTTTTTGCTCAAACCAGATGAGTCCGCGCTCAAGCTGGCGACCTCGGGGTCTCGAACGTGCGTCCTTCCACTTCCCAGTCCAATGCTCTATCCACTGCGCCACTGCCTGGTCAGGCTATATTATTTATTTATTTATTTATTTACAGGGACAGAGAGAGGGATAGATAGGGACAGACAGACAGGAACGGAGAGAGATGAGAAACATCAATCATCAGTTTTTTGTTGCGACACCTTAGTTGTTCATTGATTGCTTTCTCATATGTGCCTTGACCGCGGACCTTCAGCAGACCGAGTAACCCCTTGCTTGAGTTAGCAACCTTGGGTCCAAGCTGGTGAACTTTTTGCTCAAGCCAGATGAGCCTGCGCTCAAGCTGGCGACCTCGGGGTCTTGAACCTGGGTCCTCCGCATCCCAGTTCGACGCTCTTATCCACTGCGCCACCGCCTGGTCAGACTGGTGTATCATTTTTTTATACTTAAAACGGACATGAGGACAGGGAACCGGTTAAGTTATTTGAATCCCACCACTGGTTGCAGCTTTCTATAGGCTTATTGTGGCTGAACTGAGAAAGGAGGCTGTGCAGACTTCTACAGAAACGACGATTCCAGGAAAGTGTGAGGAGATGAAGGAGGCTGGTGTGTTTCGGAGTGCAAAGTGACTTTGGAATGTAAAGAGTTTCTTTGGGTTAAATTCCATGAAAGTTTGTCACTGTCCTCTGCTCCTGAACTGTGAAGCATGAATGTTGAAGCTACAGAACAGTTTCTCTTGGTAAAAAAATGAGAAATTAAAAAAATATTTTTTGCTAAGACAGTAAAATCTTAAAAGTTCTCTTTACAAGAAGAACATTTTTTTTTGTATTTTTCTAAAGCTGGAAACGGGGAGAGACAGTCAGACAGACTCCCGCATGCGCCCGACCGGGATCCACCCGGGGCGACGCTCTGCCCACCAGGGGGCGATGCTCTGCCCCTCCGGGGGGTCGCTCTGCCGCGACCAGAGCCACTCTAGCGCCTGGGGCAGAGGCCAAGGAGCCATCCCCAGTGCCCGGGCCATCCTTGCTCCAATGGAGCCTTGGCTGCAGGAGGGGAAGAGAGAGACAGAGAGGAAGGGGGGGGTGGAGAAGCAAATGGGCACTTCTCCTATGTGCCCTGGCCGGGAATCGAACCCGGGTCCCCCGCACGCCAGGCCGACGCTCTAACCGGCCAGGGCCAAAGAACATTTTTTATAACTGTGAATGGTGACAGTTTATTTTTTTTTAAGATTTTAGTTATTCATTTCAGAGAGAGAAAAACAGAAAGAGAAAAGGAGGGGAGGAGCAGGAAGCATCAACTCCCATATGTGCCTTGACCAGGCAAGCCCAGGGTTTCACACTGGTGACCTCAGCGTTCCAGATCAATGCTTTATCCCCTGCGCTGCCACAGGTCAGGCTGCTGATGAGTCTTAACTGGACCTACTGTGGTGATGGTTCCGCATTACAGTTGACCCTTGAACAACATGACATTAGCAGCTCCAACATCCCCCCCCCACACACACACATCTCTGCATAGTCGGAAATCTGAGTCAGTATAACTTTTGACTGTTAAGTAAAAACAACAATTGTCCCTTGGAATCCAGAGGAACTGGTTCCCGGACCCCCGTGGGTAGGTACCCAAATCCACAGACGCTGAAGTCCCCTATATAAAACGGCAGGGAAGATGCATGCAGTCAACCCTCTACCTCCGCTGATTCCAGCCAGTGGTTTTGATCCCTGGTTAGTTGAATCCACAGATGGAAAACCCGTGAATAGTGAGGGCTGAACGTACACTTACTGACAAATATCCGTATCTCAGTGAACCCGCACAGCTCAAACCCACTTCCAAGGGGCTATCCTGTATGTGCA
Source organism: Saccopteryx leptura (assembly GCF_036850995.1). Taxonomy (NCBI): domain Eukaryota; kingdom Metazoa; phylum Chordata; class Mammalia; order Chiroptera; family Emballonuridae; genus Saccopteryx; species Saccopteryx leptura. The sequence continues at coordinate 384,531,954 of NC_089503.1, forward strand.
AATATTAAAAGCATTATGTTGTACACTTGAAACTAATAAGTTAAAGGTCAATTCTACCTCAGTAATAATAAATAAAAAACTAAACTAAAACTTATACACTTACTATGCACCAAGAACTGAGCTAAGCACTTTACATCTAAATCACTTAACCCCCATAATAATCAATATCCCCATTTTATTTTATTTTATTTTATTTCATTTTATTTTGTGGGAGAGACAGAGGGAGTCAGAGAGAGGGACAGATAGGGACAGACAGACAAGAAGGGAGAGAGAGGAGAAACCTTAATTCTTTGTTGCGGTTCCATAGTTGTTCATTGACTGATTTCTCATATGTGCCTTGACGGGAGGGGCTACAGCTGACCGAGTGACCCCCTGCTCGAGCCAGCGACCTTGGGCTCAAGCTGGTGAGCCTTGCTCAAACCAGATGAGCTCGCGCTCAAACTGGCGACCTCGGGGTCTCGAACTTGGGTCCTCCGCATCCCAGTCCGCCGCTCATCCACTGCGCCACCGCCTGGTCAGGCTAATATTCCCATTTTAGAGATGCAAAAATTTCAAGGCCCTGAGCCCGGAAGTAACTCACCCGAGGTACAAGAGCTGGCAGAGCTGGGATCGAACCCATGCTCTTAGCCACTTCATTAGGTAGGGGATCAGTCCCCTTTCTGCACACGAGGACACCGAGGCTCAAGAGATTCAGTAATTTGCCCAAGGACCTATCATGTGCAAGAGCCTGGGAGTCTAACACAGCTCCACAGGTCCCAAAGCCCCGGCACTTTCTTTTTTTTTTTTTTTTCCTTAATTTTTCCGAAGCTGGAAACGGGGAGGCAATCAGACAGACTCCCGCATGCGCCCAACCGGGATCCACCTGGCATGCCCACCAGGAGGCGATGCTTTGCCCCTCTGGGGCATCGCTCTGTTGCGTCCAGAGCCATTCTAGCGCCTGAGGCAGAGGCCACGGAGCCATCCCCAGCGCCCGGGCCATCTTTGCTCCAATGGAGCCTCGCTGCGGGAGGAGAAGAGAGAGACAGAGAGGAAGGAGAGGGGGAGGGGTGGAGAAGCAAATGGGCGCCTCTCCTGTGTGCCCTGGCCGGGAATCGAACCCGGGACTCCTGCACGCCAGGCCGATGCTCTATCGCTGAGCCAACCAGCCAGGGCAGGCCTGGGCACTTTCTACGAGGCCGGGCTGCCTGCGGGAAGACAGCCTGTCAGCCCGGGGCCGACACCCATGATTTATCGGTTTCCATCACAGGGCTCGGGCTGCAGTGTGCCTGGACCCAGGTGTGTCCGCCTCAGTGAGGCCGAGAGCGACTCCAGTCACCGCCCTTCTAAAGGTGGAAGGGAGCTGGAGGGGGCTCAGAGGGAGGGGCATGACAAATGTCTGCGGGATGTGGAGGACAAGGCCTACAAGGGACAGTGGCCATGACAGGCCGGAGGGGAAGCATGGGCTGGTTAACAAACTCATGATATTATCAATAAAACAAAGAGGTTGAGTCTGGCCTGTGGTAGCAGAGTGGACAGAACAGGGACCTGGAATGCTGAGGTCGCCGGTTCGAAACCATGGGCTTGCCCAGTCAAGGCACATACAACAATTAAAGTGAAGCAACTATGAGTTGATACTTCTTATTTCCCCCACCCTCCTGTAAAATCAATAAATAAAATCTTAAAAAAAAAAAAAGAACAAAGAGGTTGAAGTTCGAACAAGGAATCAGGAAAAAAAATAAAATCACCCTGGGGAATTTTTTTTTTCAAATGAGAGGAGGGGAGACAGAGAGACAGATTCCCAGATTCCCACATGCACCCTGAGGGGGACCCACCAGTAACCCCCGTCTGGGCTGATACTCGAATCAACCCAGCCACTGGCTGCAGCAAGGGAAGAGTGAGAGAAGGGGGAAGAGAAGCAGATGTTACTTCTCACGTGTGTCCTGACCGGGGATCGAATCTGGGACATCCGCATGCCCGGCTGATGCTCTACCCACTGAACCATCCGGCCAGGGCCACCTTGGGGTCATTCTTACAGCACTTATCACTGACTGCATTGTCACTATTGCACAGATACTATGTGCTGGCCGCTGTATGGGGTGCTTTCTCTACCCCCTGTCTGATCTCCGCGGCTGTGATACACAGACACTACATAAAGACACCGCGCCTTGGAGCGGTTAAGAGGAATAAATGGCAGAAGTGAGCTTGGAACAAGGTGTCCCTGGCTCTGAAGGCCGCCTCCCTGCCAGAGGACTGGTCCTCAGCCTCTTTCCCAGCTGGACTATGAACTCTGGGGACAAGGTCTCTGTCCCTCTTCACGGCCCACGACCCCTCTGTCCTCCTCTGCACACCCAGGCAGTCAGCGAGGCCGTATTTCATGACCGATTCCACCACGGTCAGTTCACCTTGGGGTCCGTTCTCTGAGGCAGGGGCTGGCAAGGTCTAGAGCTGACTTTGTGGGCCAGGTCTACACTTCTTTATTCTCTTTTGTGAGAGGGAGGAGAGAAAGGATTGAGACTTCTCCCCAGTGTCCTCCTGGGTCGCGGGTTCCACTCGGCAAGGTAGGCTGTTGGGGGGCTGAGTAGGGAGGGCATCAGTGGTCTTCTTTTCCCTCACTGTCCTCTGGGCCGCCTCCCCTATCCCCATCCCAACCCTCTCTCCCACACTCCTTAAATGATCTCATATGTCATCTCGGCTTTCGCCTCTTCTTGATTCTGGAGCACAGCTGAAGTTCCTTCTCATGAACTCCGCCCCCCCCCCCATTGTGGTCATGGAGACTTGACTTCCCTTTGAGAAGCCCTTCTCCTCCATTCTTTGCACACCCCCCATCTGCACCCCTACCACACTTGTCTGCAAGGGCGGGCACATCAAAGTCATAGGAAGGGTCCGTGACCAAATCTGGGCCAGTCAGCATCGGCCTGAGGGTGTTTGCTTCCTCTAGTGAAAAAAACAAGTACACTCTTTTCACGGAACGGTGAAGTGTTGGAAGCCAGATGCAGCGGACGACTTTGTCCCTGTGTGGGAAGCACCTGCTTTAGAATAAAGCCATCAGTGAAAAAAGCAGAGTCAAGGGATAGAGTCTTCATTTCGGAACCTGGATCCAGCCATGCATGCCTGAAGTCAGTGCTATGCTTACAGTTTTGGTTATGCGAGCCAATAAAAAACATCTCCCTTTAGCCTGACCAGGTGGTGGCGCAGTGGATAGAGCATCGGCCTGGAATGCTGAGGACCCAGGTTCGAAACTGCAAGGTTGCCATGCAGGATCATAGACATAACCCCATGGTTGCTGGCTTGAACAAGGGGTCACTGGCTTGGCTTGAGCTCTCTGGTCAAGGCACATATAGGAAAGTAATCAACGAACAACTAACATGCCACAACTATGAGTTGATGCTTCTCATCATCTCTCTCCCTCACTAAAAAAATCCACCAAATTCTATTTATTTTAATTAATGACAGAGAGACATAGAAAGAAACAATAATTTGCATTCACTTAATTATGCATTCATTGGTTGACTCTTGTATGTGCCCTACCCGGGGACCTAACCCCCAACCTTGGCATCTCGGGGCCGATGTTCTAATGAACAGAGCTACCCGATCAGGGCTCCCTTCGGTTGAGTTGGGTTTCTGTCATTTATATCCAGGAAAGTCCTGACTAATAATACATCTGTGACCACAGGATACCCATCCCCACTCTAAGAGGTGCCACTGACTCTCTGCCCCTTAAAATTCACAAGAGAAATACCCACTTCTGAAGTGACAAGTGTTACTAAGAGTTTTACATCTCTCTACCTCTCCCGGCCTCTTTTCAATGTACCCATGTTCTTATCTCCCTGAAAGCCCCTGAAAGCCCCTCTCTAAGAAGCTTCTTGCTTAATCCAGCTGAAGTGCTACACAGTGGCAAGGCTGAGGGGGGGACGACACGGAAGACCAGAGACCTTCACTCTCTAGTTGTGGGGCCTTGGATAAACTCCGTCACTCTCTGAGCCTCAACTCCGTGGTCAGTACAAACGGGATAATGCCTGCCATGCAGAAGGGCTGTGAAGATGGAGGGCCGGGCTTAGTAGGTCTACACTGAGCGAATGTTAGTTCCCTTCTTGTATAGAAAATGTGATTTGAGCCCTGGCCGGTTGGCTCAGTGGTAGAACGTCGGCCTGGCATGCAGGAGTCCTGGGTTCGATTCCAGGCCAGGGCACACAGGAGAAGCGCCCATCTGCTTCTCCACCCCTCCCCCTCTCCTTCCTCTCTGTCTCTCTCTTCCCCTCCCGCAGCTGAGGCTCCATTGGAGCAAAAGAAGGCCCAGGCGCTGGGGATGGCTCCTTGGCCTCTGCCCCAGGCGCTAGAGTAGCTCTGGTAGCAACAGAGCGGCGCCTCGGAGGGGCACAGCATCGCCCCCTGGTGGGCGTGCCAGGTGGATCCTGGTCGGACGCATGTGGGAGTCTGTCTGACTGCCTCCCCGTTTCCAGCTTCAGAAAAATACAAAAAAAAAAAGAAAATGTGATTTTTTTTTTACCTAACAAATTGACATAGGTGCAAAATACTGGTGGTGGAGAAAAGAAGACTTGACTACCCTATTGGTGTTTCCAGGGGGCAGGGCAAGAACCTACAGGCGTGAGCCCAGCCTTCCTAATCATGCAACCTGCAGATGCTCAGGGGAACGCCGCTACAGGTGGAAGAATGTTCACTGAAGCGTTGTCTAAGAGGAAGACTTGGAGACAGCCCGAGGCTCCTTCAGTATGGGACAGGTGCAGTGTGTCACAGGCCTGTGCCTCGTTGAAAGGATTTTACTTTTGCTACGTGTGTGTGCTCGTGGGCAAGTAATTTAACTTCTCCGAGACCTTAGTCTTCTCTGTGAGGACCACAGGAGAGTTTTTAGAATGCAGAGCCTGGCACAGCACCTGGTGCCTCGTCATTGCTTAACAAGAGCTGTGCGTTATTTATATATACGGACAGACATGGAGAGCTATGCAGAACGTACTGGCAGGTGAGAAAAAGTAAGTGTAGGATAAAACGTGTGTACAAAGATTAGGTTGAGCCTGACCAGGTGGTGGTGCAGTGGTTAGAGCGTCGGACTGGGATGCGGAGGACCCAGGTTCGAAACCCCAAGGTCGCCAGCTTGAGTGTGGGCTCATCTGGTTTGAGCAAGGCTCACCAGCCCAAGGTCTCTGGCTTGAGCAAGGGGTCACTTGCTCTGCTGTAGCCACCACCCCCCTTCAAGGCACATATGAGAAACCAATCAATGAACAACTAAGGTGCCACAATGAAGAATTGATGCTTCTCATTTCTCTCCCTTCCTGTCTGTCTGTCCCTATCTGTCCCTCTCTCTGTCTCTGTCACGCACACACACGCGCGCGCACACACACACATACAAAATTAGGTTGAACCATTCAAACTGCTATGTTAGTAGGTCAAGACAGTTAAATGTCAGCAATTTCATATGGTTCAACCTAATCTGTTTAAAAATCTAGAAGAGCGAACAAACTGTTAACAGCTATATCTCATCTCTTCTCCCAGGGAGAGGAAAGGCTTTCATCTTCTTTAACATTACATTTCTTTTTTTTAAAGGTTTTATTGATTTGAGAGAGAGAGAGAAAGAGAGAGAGACAGAGAGAAAGACAGAGAGAAAGGTGAGGAAGAGTGGGAAGCATCAACTTGTAGTAGCTGCTTCTTGTATGTGCCTTGACTGGGCGAGCCTGGGGTTTGGAACCGGTGACCTAAGCAATCCAGGTCGACACACTTTACCCATTGTGCCATGACGGGTCAGGCTATATTTGCCTTCTAACTTGATTAATTAGTAATATGTTTTACTTTTATAATAAATGTAATATGTTAAAACATTGTATTCTTTTGCACTGATTTTTTAATTATTAAAATAATTTATTGATTTTAGAGAGGGAAGGGGAGGGAGAGAGAGAGAGAGAGAGAGAGAGAGAGACATGATTTATTGTTCCACTTATCTACGTGTTTATTGGTTGATTCTTGTATGTGTCCTGCCTGGAGATCAAATTTGCCGCTTTGGTGTATGGGGACAACGCTCTAAGCAACTGAGCTACCCAGCCAGGGCTGCATTTTGATTATTACTATTATTTTAACCAGGAGCATAGACTGTTTTTATGACAAAAGTTTAAAACTATAGGTGAAAAAAAAAAAAAAGCAAAGGGTGCCATTAACCACTGTTATTACTGTGCCCTGTTATTAAGCTGCCCCGTGATCACACCCTTCTGCTGTCCCGTCTGCGTGAGCACGGCCGGGTGCTGGGCGTGCGCCATGCCGGAGGGCAGAAAGGACTCCAGCCTCAGCCCCGACCCCAAGCTCAGTGCCACGTCCCCCACACGCTGACCGTTGCCGTCTGATCCGCAGGTCTAACTTAAACGCTCCAGTGGTTTCCCCCGTGCTCTCCGAGTCAATCCTCAAGACCTTCCAGAAACCGAAGGCCCCGTGGGCCCTGGCCTGCTGCCCCTTCCTTGCCCTCACCCCTCTTGCTCACGTCTCTCCAGCCGCCACGCTGGCCCCCTTGGCATCCCTCAGACCAGCCGGACTCCCTCTGGCCTCAAAGCCTCCGCGCTAGCTATTTCCTCAGCCCGGAGCATTCTTCCCTTTCTCCTGGGCCACAGCCCGCGGCTCAGGCCCTCTCCTCCTGGGCTCTGCTCAGCTGTCAACCTCCCAGGCAGGGCCTCTCTGACCACCTCATTTGCATCTCTAACCCCACCCTCTCTGACCCCCCCAGACTCTCATCCTCCCATCTCTCCTTCCTTTGCCTCCAGGTCGGGTATCATCTTCCTTTACTCACAGGTTGAGAACCGCTGCTTTACAGGAAACCTTTTCCCTAATTTTGTTTATCATACGTGTTCTTTGACTGCAAAGTTGCCACCGTGAGGGCTGCGGATTATTCGTCTTATTCACTGCTAATCACTGGGTCGGGCCCATAACGGACACTCAGTACATCTGTCAGATGCACTCAAATGCTCCATGGGGAGAAGTAGGAAAAATACAGGAGTCAGACAGCCCTGGGCTCCATCTCTGAGCGAGTTAACCTCACTGGACCTATTTTCACCTCTTGAAAAAACGGGGTTCAATGAAGGAACGTGCGAACCCCCGCCAGCCCCAGGAGAGAACCTGCCACTCAGCCAGCGGCACTCACATCATTTGAGCTGTTTTTCTCCTGGGTTTATTTGCCCACACCTGGGAGACCCACCTCCCTCACCTGCGCCTTTTACTTGTGGAACCGGAGGGGCCCAGGGCAGAGCACCGGACCCCGAGGAGCTGTCAGGTGTCAGGACAGGGAGGAATTACGGGCTGCAGACACTCGGGGCTCAGGGCCTCTCTCCGGTCGGTGTGCAGACCTCAGACTGCCAGGCTTCCGGTGCCCGGGTCCGGTGGGGGCTGGGCTGGGCTGGGGCGGGGGCGGGGGCGGAGAGCAGGTGCGACCAGAAGAGGGGCACGCTGGAAAGGAAACGGCTGGGATGCAGGTCAGCAAGAGCAGGTCAACCCTCAGCCCCAGAGACAGGAACTCTCATTATCCTCATCGGTGAGAGGTTGAGGCTCAGAGACGCGAAGTGTCTCGCCAAAGGAAGGACTCGAAAGCCCCGCTCTTGATCTCTAAGCTCCCTTGGTCCTGGCTGAGCATTAAAATCACCTGGGGGAGCTGGGGAAACCGAAACAGGCCGGCTGCCCAGAACCACTGACTCATTGTTTCCAGGGGTGGGGTCCAGGTGCCTGCCGTTTTCATAAGCTGCCGTAAGGCCCCCCTCAGAGAGAAGGCCCACCCAGGCTCCTCCACCCACCCAGGCCCCCCAGACTGACAGCCATCGACCTAGAAGAGGCCTCCTGTATTCACTGTTTCCTCGGGAGGCATGCGGGGGAGGGGTTATCCTCTGGGTCTGGAGTTCCCTAAAAGCTCAGGTGCAGGGATTGGGCTGGTGCCATGCCCACGGTTCTGCTGTTTCCAGCCTTCAGGGGTAGAGGTAGATACAGGGGGTATGAGAACCCATACCAGCACCAAACTAGGACTGCAGAATCAATCTCTCTTCTCCCCCTCTCCTACAGTCTTTAAATGTATGCAGCTGCTAAGCGATTCTTTTACAATATGCAGATCCTTTTTAAGTTACCAAATGTATTTTCCTCAACCAGTGGGGCCTGAAGTTTAGCTACAGTCAGGAGGGAGGGGCCGTGGGAATTCTAAAAGGTGAGACTCTGCTCTGTGCCTGCGGAGAGCAGAAAGGGGCCGGAGGGTGGGCGTGGGCAGCAGAGGAGGGGCCCAGGCCGGGGAAGGACAGGCTGCAGGAAGCTCGGGTAGCTTAGTGATTCCCAGTTCAACCTGACGGCTTTACGGATGAGAAACTGGAGGTTCCAAGATGATGGAGACTAGCTCAAGGTCATCCCGCTGGGGAGTAGTATAGGTCTAAACCTATGTGGCTTTTCTTTTCAAATGTGTATTTTCATTGATTTTTAGAGAGAGGAAGGGCGAGAACAGAGAGAGATAGAGACGGGAACATCAATCTGCTCCTGTATGTGCCCTGACCTGGGATCGAACTGGCAACCTCTGCCTCCGGGACGATACTCTAACACAGGGGTCCCCAACCCCCCGGGCCACGGACTGGTGTGGTCCATGGGCCATTTGGTACCGGTCCACAGAGAAAGAATAAATAACTTACATTATTTCCATTTTATTTATATTTAAGTCTGAATGATGTTTTATTTTTAAAAAATGACCAGATTCCTTCTGTTACATCTGGCTAATACTCACCCTTGACGCTTGTCTCGGTCATGTGATACATTTATCCATCCCACCCTAAAGGCCGGCCCGTGAAAATATTTTCTGACATTAAACCGGTCCGTGGCCCAAAAAAGGTTGGGGACCACTGCTCTAACCAACTGAGCAAACCTATGTGGCTATGAGTCCAGTGGTTTGCACCTCATTAAATCATCACACACACCCCCTCCTAGCCTGAGGAGACCCACTGCAGGTAGGGGTCAGGGCAAAGCTGACGATCCCGCCAGCAGACTCCTAGACTGGAGGTGTTCTCAACCTCCCCTCCACCAAGAAGGTGTTGCCTGGAGGAGTGAGGCCCGTCAGGGTGTCTCATGGGCAAGCAAGCCCTCCCTGCCCCGAGAACCGCCCTGAGTGCAGGCCACGTAGGAGGGGCCCCAGTGGGGCCTCCCTGTCCTCCCCAGCTGTCAGTCAAGGGCAAGTGGTAGCAGGCTACCTCCTAAGATCCTCATCCAACCATAGCCCAGATGTTCCACCCACGTCCCTAAAATAGGCCCCTCCCTTGGGGCCTGGCAGCCCAGGAGGAAGGATGCCCAAGTCTCAGCAGATCCCCCATTAGCCCTGAAACCAAAGCTGCTCCCCGAGGGGAGAGGGTGTGGCCATACAGAAGCCCAGCCTTCCCAGGGCTCCCCCCCCCCCCACAGCCCTGCCAGGGCTACTAGTGCCTAAAATTATTCATTTATTTATTTTTTTAAATTTAAGTGAGAGGAGGGGAGATAGACTCCTGCACGTGCTCCAATCCACCCTGTGACCCACATCTAGGGCCCACGCTCTGCCTATCTGGGGCCCATGCTCACAACCAAGCTATTTTTAGCACTTGAGACGGAGGCACCCCGGGGGCCATCCTCAGTGCCTGGGGCCTGTGTGCTTGAACCAATCGAGCCATGGTTGTGGGAGGAGAAGAGAGAGAGAGAGAGAAGGGGAGGGGAGGAAAAGCAGATGGGTGCTTCTCCTATGTGCCCTGACCAGGAATTGAACCCAGGACTTCCACCAGCTGGGTCGACACTCTACCACTGAGCCAACCGGCCAGGGCCTAAAATTCTTCAGAGAAGGAGGTTCTGGAGAACCTACGAAAACTCAGTCTTCAGCTCCTGAGAAATGTTGTGTTCAACCCAAGTCCAGAAATGTCATTCCTCTGGGTCTGTGTCTGGTGTTCCCAACCCAACCGGACAAAGGCCATTGTATACGGCTCACAAAAATGAGGGGGTATTCTATCGCTTCATATGAATTTTGAAACATCCCCTCATTTTTGTGAGCGGTATACTTTCTACAAGAATTCACAGTGAATAAAGCGTCGACCTGGAACGCTGAGGTCGCCAGTTTGAATCCCTGGGCTCGCCTGGTCAAGGCACATAAAGGAAGCAACTACTATGAGTTGATGCTTCCCGCTTCTCTCTCTCTCTCTCTCTCTCTCTGTCTCTGTCTCTCTCTCTCTCTCTCCTCCTCACTCTAAAAATCCATAAATAAAATCTGGAAAAAAAAAAAAGAATTCAAAGAGCAGAAGACTCATCTGACCTCTCCCCCAGCCTTCTGTTCTCTGGAGAAAGCAGTCCTCACCCCTCGGGCTACTTCTCAGAGAACCCGCTGTTCCCCCCTCTCCCTCTGGCCTCGTCACGGCTTTGCCCAGGAGAGCCGGTGGCAGCCCTTCTGTCAGCAAAGCGGGGCAGAGGTGGTGACTGTCACCGACAGACAGAGCTTGCTCTGGCTGGCTCAGGTCTCCTGCTCAGTCCCAACAGAGGACCTCAAGGCCAGGGACGGTTGCAGTGAGGAGAGGCGAGCTCCAAGCTCCTCCCTGCTCCCCGGGTTCTCTGGGCAGGGAGGGTGGGCCCCGCTGGTCTGTCTTTCCTCTCGGCTGCTTTCTTCCTCTGCCTCTGACCACTTCTCTGTTGCTTCTCCGCCTTTCCGGCACCCCCACCCCCTCCACAGGACTTCCTCCCACCCAGGCACCCACCTCTCCTCTGATGAGCCGGGCTCTGCGGTTCTCTCCCTCTGCCCACCCGCCCCCACACCGGAGACTTCCACAGCTAGCTCAGATTCCCAGAGGAACCCGTTTTCTGTCCAGGGGAGGGAGAAATCCACCATTGATCTCGTATAACCAAAGAGGCCGGGGGCAGTGGGCTCAGTTTGAGCTCTGGTGTGGTACAGAGAGCCAACAGTTCAAGGACGTGAGCGAGCTCCCCACGGGGTCTTCCCTGCAAATAAATACGCAGCCGGTGGGGGTGGGGGGCAGGCAGGTACTGGGGCCACGTAGAGGCTAAGTAAGACAGAGGCTCCAGCAGAGAGGGGTTCTGGAAGACCTGTGTTTCTTCTGTCTAAACTAAACAGCCCACTATGACATGATCGGCAAGAAAGGAATTAAGTAGCGTATAAGGGAGTCCCTGCTTGCAGGGACGTTAATCAAAGCCAGGAGTGGACTCTGCTTCCCCAGGACTCAAGAACCGTTAATTGGATGCTCACAAGCCTGGCAAAGGGGTCGATTATGGCTAGGACCAGTTGGGGACATCCAATTACATCACCTCCAAGTTCGGCAAGGGGAGGGTAGGAATGGGGCATGGGGTGTGTGTGGGGGGAGCGGGGAATAACGTCTAACCAGTTCCATTCATCTCTCGGGGTCTCCAGGCACCTCCTACCTTGGTCATTAAAAAATGGAGGTTTCCTTGAGACTGCACCCCTATTTTGGGGGGTGTCCGGTTGGGACACCAGGAACTGACAGCCTGAGCCTCATGCCTGGTACATAGTTGTGGCGTGAATGAATGAACCCGACATCGGGTCCCAGAGAGTGGAGGCACACCCTGGTCCTGTCTCCCACTGTCCCGTTTCCAGCGGCTTAGGGCAGCCTTTTAAACCTTTTTCGTCTCACGGCACTCATAAACTAATTACTAAAATTCTGCGGCACTGACAAAAAAAAAATAGGTATCATTTTGATTTCTTCACACTGAACGGCTATTGTGTTGGCTGTTGTCATTTTTTAATTTGACAGTCTAAGGGAAAAAGAGGTCAGTGCCCCTGACTGCACAGTCAGGTAGTGCGTGTTTTAAATATTCCCGCAGAACAACGGTTGAATATCGCTGGTTTTAGGGCCCTGCTTCTTCCCCACGAACCAGGGTGGAGAAGACACTCTAACCCAGGATTGGAGGAATTTGGGGCCTGTCAGGAGTCGTCTAGGGCCAATGGACTGTAGGGCAATCACCCACAGCTCTTTCTGGGCTCGGATTCCACACCCTCCCTCTGGGGCCTCAGGGCCTAAGGTAACAATTTCCTAACCTGGCCTGTGGGGGAGGGGCAGGGGAAGCTGAGCAGCAGAACAATGGGGTCTTCAGTCCGCATCCCCTCCGCGATGTCCCACCTGGGAGACAGGCTGCAGAGGGGCCGCTCTACCCCGTGACCTGGCTGGCCCGGCTTGCACTGGGCCGGGCTCCGAGCCTCTCTGAGCTCCCGGAGGAAGTGACTGACAGGCAGGACCTAACTGTCTCTCTGCACAGCCCGGAGGAAGTGGCAGGAAGGAGCAGGGGACGTGCCCCAGCCTGACTCTGGGGAGATGTGTGCTCATCACATGGAGTCTGGGATGTGCCTGGCCTGTGGCCCTTGGAACCCCACGGTGCCACCTCCACCCTCCGGACAGTGGAGGGGCAGGGCCCTGGGCAATAGCTCTGCGCACCCCCGCCCTGGTGTCTGAACAGGGGGCAGCAGCCCCCACCAGGCCGCCAGAGGCGGGGCACTGGCCCCCACTCCAGGCCCGGGACTGGCTGGCTGGCTGGGTGCCCGCGAGCAGCAGCGTACACGCCCGGCCCGGGAGGTCGGGTCCGATGGGGTACGTCTGCCAGCCTCCCCGGGGCCCCAGGCGCCCCTCACCTTGAGCTGGGACTTGGACACCTTGCCGCTCTTCTCCACGTCCAGCGCGGTGAAAGCGTACCAGATGGACTTAAGCAGCTCCTTGCGTAGGGCCATGGCTGAGGCGCCCGCCCGGCCCGGGGGCGGCTCTGACACCCAGATCCGGTTTCAGGAAATGCAAACGGCTGCGGAGACCGCAGAGGAGCCGGGGCCCAGAGCAAGAGCTCCACCTGCCTGCGCGCGGGCGGCCTGCGCGGGCGGGCGGGCGGCCGGCAGCCGTCGCTGCCGCGCTGCTCCGCGGCCCCGCTCCAGGAGGGCGGCTGCGGGCCGAGCCGCGGAGGGCAGAGCCCCGTCCCGTGCAGCCCGGCCTCCTGGGCGGCCAGAGGCTGCGCGTGCCGAGGGGAAAAGTCAGCCCATCCCGACTGGGGACCAGATGGGGGGAGTGGAGGGAGGTTCCGTCTCAATTCCACACTTACCAGGTCCTAGATAAGGTACTCAACCTCCTCGGGCCGTTCTTCACTGGTAAAGCGGGAAGAAGGACAGGACCCCCCCCCCCTTTCCCTGAGAGTGGTGAGAAGGCCTGAGGACGGGAGTGGAGCGCAGAGTGGGCGCGGGACAAAGCCTCTCTTTTAGTGCCCGTCTAACATTACTGTGGTGGCGGCTCCTCCCAAGCAGACGGAAACAAAGGCAACGACACAAAGCTGGAGGAGGAACCGGGCCGGCCGGGGCACCTCTCCCGGTCAGGCGGACCTGGCACGTGACCCGCTGCCTCCCCATCCTCTGGGCTTGGGCTCTGAAGGGCACCCAGAGCCTGGCCCGTTCTGGGGCCCAGCGGCCCTGAGCCTTGCTGGGGCACCAGGGTGATCTGGTGCTGCGGCAGCGGCAGGTGTGGGGTTCAGGGCCCTCCACAACAGGGCTTCCCATTTTTTTAGATCCAGTGCCCATCGGGATGGGACACACCCCTGCCGGGAATAGGGGTCGTGGGTGTTGAAGGTGCCCGCACAGGCAACTGAGACACCCTCCAGCTGGGGCATGCCCCTGCCCCCTCTGCTTCCAAGGAGCAGGTGGCAAGAGTAAGCAGGAGCTTGCTAAGCAACCCAGGAGAGAACACCCGGACTTGGGCCTGGGCCTGGGCCTGGGCCGGGGGAAGAGTTCCATCCCCAGGTGGCGGGGAGGGGGCTGGGGCACCTCCAATTCCTGCCGTGTTCCCAGGCGGTGTGGAGGGGGCTGTCAAACACAAAGATTCCATCAATTCCCTCCTTCCACCTCCCTTCCTCCCGGCCAGGGCTGGCTGGTCCTACCAGAGTTTTCTGTGGGGTCTATGGTTTTGGAATTCTGTAGTATGCCCCTGGACACATAGGCGGGCACCCCCAGAGCTGGGTACCTGGGCCAGGACTTCAGCACCATAGACCCCCCCCATGACCTGAGCAAAGGCAGCCCCTGTCCCACTTCAACATGAGGTTTTGCTCAGTTGGAGCAGCTAACTGGGTGTGGGAGGGCTCTAAGTAACACAGGGTAAGGTGGGGAAGAACCAGACTTCCTCCAGCCGAACCGCCCTGAGATCCAGCCGGAGCCTGCAGGCAGCGGTGGCACCGGTCCTGCTGGGCCACCCCTGAAGCCCACCCGGTCAGCTGTGGGCAGGAGGCCCCTGGCAGCCCCTCAGGGCTCACCTCATTCCTGAGCATCCTCCTACCTGTGCCCCCAGCCCAGTAGGGGAGGCCCACCAGCCCAGCACCAAGGCTGAAGTTGGTGCCAGGGACACAGAGCTAAGGGCCTGCACTGAGCAGCCCTGCCACCGGGGCCCAAAGCTAAAAGGAGGAAGGGAGGGACCCGTGCGGAAACTTGAAACTTTTATTAAATAGTCATTCACCCGTTTGCCACCACTTCCCAGAGCAGGAGAAAAAAATTATCAAAATGCAATTAAAAAAAATTAAACCCAATCCCCAGGTTGTCCAAGGCTGTCCCTTGCCTCTCTACCGCAGAAAGGGTGAGGGGCAACTGGGGTGGTGTGGGAGGCTGGGCACCTTTTCTCCAGCCACAGGCCCTGAGCAATTCTGGCTGCGGTGGCAGGAAGTCCGTGCTGCCAAGTGGCTGGGCATCTCGGCTGACCTCCAGGGAGGTGGTTATTGCTGGGAGGGGCAAGAATCGGACTGTTCTGCCCCTGCTGGGCTTAAGACCTCTCCCCTGGGGGACAGTGACCAGTCAGAGTGGATGACTAATCCCCACAGCAGCCCCCACTGTCGCCTGAGAAGGGGTGTGGACCGAGGGCAGGAAGGGCGCTCTCCGGAGGGAGTGCCCAGCGGATTCGGAGGGGAGGGTGCCCTAGTGCAGCCTGGTGATCAAGCTTGTCGTCCTCCGTAGCTCCTGAGGGTGACGTGCTCCCCGATGCCGGCTGTCCAGCCTTCCTCCTGGGCAGGGCCCCGGTCCCCCAGCTAGGCTGCTGTCTGCGGCCTTCTTGTCTGGAGATCCACGTGGCCGCTTTCCGCGTCAGCCGCAGCCTGGGCCCTTGGAGGCCACATGATGGGGCGCCTCCTCCAACACGTTCGTTCGGACCCTGTCCTCTGGGGCTCAGCAGCAGCCACTCTCTGACTCTGTGGTCTCCACAGTCACGGCCCCTTGCTGCATGGCAGCGGTGGCCACGCTGATGGCCTCCTCCAAGGTCTGCTGCTCCTCTAGCTGTGGAGGAGAGGGCGGAGGAAGGAGGGGGTGAGGCTCCCCTCCTAGATGCTGGGGGCCACAGCGCGTGGACTACTGCTCGAATCCCCGCACCCCCACCCCCCCACACAGACACCCGGGGGGGCCCCAGTACACAGGAAGTTCGCTAACACAGGGTCCCATCAGGCTAGGTATGGCCGGGGAGCCACAGCACGGCCCCAGGTCAGAGAGGCGGCCCTGCTCACAGGAGGGAACGACCAGTTGGAGAGGAGCTTAGTAATCATCTGCGGCAGCCCCTTATTTTTCTGATGAAGAAATGGAGACATGAGCAGATGAAGGCTTCAGATCACTGGACAGATGGCCATTGAAGTTATTACTCTGAGGCCGTAAGAGGCTTCCCCACACCGCCTCAGTCCAGAAAGAGGCTGAGACAGGTACGCGGGTTCAGGAAGAAAGGGATTTGTCCTCCTAAGTGAACTCTCCTTTGAGCCAAATGCCCTTCTTTCAAGATCTTCATTTAATTCTCCTCCCCTCCTGGGTTCCTTTCTCCCGGCAAGGGATCCTCCCAGACCCTACCCACCTGCACTGCAATGTGTGTTCCGTTCGCTGTGGCCAACAGCGCCACCTGCTGATGATGGAGGGATGCTACACTTGAGTCATCGGACACCACAGCCCCAGAGGTGATGATTGTGACCTGAAACACAGGTGAATGAGGTGTTCCTACTCACCTACGGGACTATCCCCCGCCCCACTCCACGAGATGTCCGGAAACAACCCAAGAGAGAGCGGATAAAACCGTGACGGATCAGCCTCAATAGCTTGGGGCTTGGAGCTAAGCGATGGCCAAGTTCATTTAGGGATTTCTGAGTCACAAGACAGAGCTGTAGAAGGCTCCAGAGATCATTTAATTCCCTCCTTTGAAAATGGACTGAAGTCCATGAAAGTGGCAGCAAAAGAAATAAAGGGTAGATTTGAGATTTTGAAACTGTCTCTTGACCTTCTGTGAAATGGCCGGAGGAACTGGGGGGGACACGACACCCTTTCTGGGGGGAAATCTTGGTCCCGTGAGCAAGCTCGGTTAGGTCAGCGAGCACTGGGTTGGGACGAGAGAAAAGGAAACCCCAGGCAAACCGCGTGGTCGTACGGGCTGCGTCTGGGTGCCGTCGGCGCCGACCACGGTGACTGTGTGTGTGCCGGCTGTGGCCAGGCCGTCGCCATGACTGGGGATGGTGAGGGTGGTACTGCTGTGCTGGGTCACCATGCTGATGGCGCTTCCCAGGGCCTGCAGGTCTTCTGGGGACAGGCTGACCTGCCACAGGGAAGGAAGGTGAGCCAGGCAGGTGGCAGAGGGCTGTCTGAACGTCCCGAGCGATCGGCGTCCTGTTGCCGCAGCCCAGGCGGAGTCACTGCTAAGCTAGATTAGCTCTGTGGCACAGGGCTGGAGGAGGTCAGCAACAGGGAAGTAAAACAGGTGACAGAGAGGCCACACCGGAAGTCTGCCGAGCACTCTGCCACTGATCAGCCCTTTGCCACAGGGCTTGGTCCCACGCAGACCATGGTCTCCACCTAATTTCTCCCTCACGCCTACCCGAGAGGCACAGTGTGCCTGACAGTGGTGCTGGCAGGGACAGGTTATACTGCTGGCTAGAGACCCCAGGTTTCCTGCCCTCACACCACGCTGGCCTCGACACCAACAGGCTGCTCTTGAAAAGGACACCCAAGTGTCTCATTCGAATGGCCAGGGCCCATCGGCCTCCCAGTAAAGCAGGAGACGACTAACTGTGCTCCGGACGCCCCAGAGGCTCGCTGGAAGCGTGAGGAGGGGGAGGAGGGGCCGTGTGACAAGATTGGCACCCTCCGCTCACGGAGACTCCCAAGGCTGGGAAGAGAAAGTGGTGGGAGGGAGGGCTCCCGAGAGAGTGGGAGAGGGTGCCAGCCAGAGTGAACCGCCCGCCCCTACCGCCAGGGTCCGTACCTGCTGGGCACCATCCTGAGTGATCAAAGCCACCTGGGGGGCCCCGTCCTCCTCAGTCACCATGGCCACTTGGGCTGGGACGCCGTCACCCTCTTCTTTCACCTCCGAAAGGTAAGCAATGCGAGGGCGTTTGGGTGGCAGGCTCTCCTCGGCTGCGGAGGCGGCTGGGGGAGGAGAGCCCAGGCTGACCCCTGCCACCGGGCGGCCACGGGGAGGCCTGGCGTGCCCCCGCGCTCACCTCCTGCCCGGGCGCCTCACCCTCGAGCTGCTGCTGCTCGTAGAGGGCCTGCTCGCTCTCCTCCGTGGCCTCCAGCTCGCCGTGGGCGCTGCGCTTGTGCATGGCCAGCGTGGACGTCTGCCGGTAGGTCTTGCCGCAGGCGCTGCAGGTGTACGGCTTGCAGTGCGTGTGCACCACGTGGTGCTTGTACAGGCTCGAGTACTCGGTGAAGCGCTTCCCGCAGCCCGGCACCGTGCACACGTATGGCTTCTCCCCTGGGGACAGTGGGCTGTGAGGGGGGTGGGAACGGGGCTGGCGAGGGGGAGACTACGGGGACGGGGACGAGGATGGGGACGGGGGCGGGGCTGGCGAGGGGGAGACTACGGGGACGGGGACGAGGATGGGGGCGGGGGCGGGGCTGGCGAGGGGGAGACTACGGGGACGGGGACTGGGACGGGGGCGGGGACGGGGGCGGGGCTGGCGAGGGGGAGACTACGGGGACGGGGACGAGGATGGGGGCGGGGGCGGGGCTGGCGAGGGGGAGACTACGGGGACGGGGACTGGGACGGGGGCGGGGGCGGGGGCGGGGCTGGCGAGGGGGAGACTACGGGGACGGGGACGAGGATGGGGGCGGGGGCGGGGCTGGCGAGGGGGAGACTACGGGGACGGGGACTGGACGGGGACGACGGGGACAGGGACGGGGATGGGGACAGGGACGGGGACGGGGACAGGGATGGGGACAGGGACAGGGACGGGGACGGGGACGAGGGCGGGGACGGGGACGGGGACAGGGACGGGGATGGGGCTGGCGAGGGGGAGATGACGGGGACGGGGACGGGGACGGGGGCGGGGATGGGGCTGGCGAGGGAGAGACTACGGGGACGGGGACGGGGACAGGGACGGGGGCGGGGACGGGGATGGTTGGGGGCGGGGTGGGTGAACAGAGAGCCAGAGCGAGGGAGAGGGACTAAGACCTGGGGCTCCGAATGGACAGACTTGGGGAAGAGGGCCAGAGGGGTCACGAGTGTGAGCCCAGTGAGCCCAGAGACAGGTGAGGAGAAAAGGGAGGCACAGGGCGAGGCTGGGCTAACAAAGGGGCCGAGGGGAGCCCTGGAGGCTCATAAGGTTGAGGGTCATGAGGAAGCGGACGGGGACGGAGAGGGATGACTGTCCTGTCAGCTGCAATGGTGGAGTGCGGGGACAGAGGGCTGGAGGAGGAACGCAACACTGGGGCGGGAGGGTACACAGGAGTCACGGGAACAGTGGACTCGGTGAGGAGCTGACAGTGACAGTGCCCTGTTTTTCTCCCCCGACACTCCTGACTCGGGGCTACTCCGGGGCACTCAGCGGGGAGGGAGCGGGAGGGGTGAGTGGAGAGAGGCGGCAGAGAGCGGGTGACCCCTGGGAGGCTGTTCACTGCCAGCCAGCGAAACAGTGGTTCTGAGGCTGGGACCACAGAACCCTCCGGCCCGCCCACAAACAGCCCGGCTGGGCCGCAGAGGAGGGCTCTGAGCTGGGGGTCTAGAACGAGTCTCAGGTCAGAAGCCTACAGCAGCGGGGGTGGGGCCTCAGAGGGCGCGGTCCTCACATGCCAGCTGGCCCACCTGTGTGGATGCGCACGTGATTCTTGTAGTTGGTGGCGCTGGTGAAGCCGCGGCCACAGTGGGGCTCGGGGCAGGTGTACGGCCGCTCGCCCGTGTGGGTGCGCACATGTACCTTGCGGATGTTAGACGTGGTGAATGAGCGGCCACAGCCCTCGAAGGGGCACCTGAATGGGCGTTCACCTGCAGAGATGGGCGGGGGTGAGGGGCGGAGATGGGCGAGGGGAGGGGAGGGGCCACGCTGGAGCAGAAGCAGGGACAGCACCGGCTCCAGAGGCAGGATGGAGCCGGGCCAAGGGCAGGCCCGCCTACCGGTGTGGGTCCGGACATGTTTCTGCAGGTCTCCTGAGGTCTTGAAGGCCTTGCTGCACAGCTCCTCTGGGCACTTGTACGGCTTCTCACCAGTGTGGGTGCGCACGTGACTCTTTAGCCCGTACCCTGTCCAGTGGAACGTGGAGGGAAGGCTGAGAATGCTCAGCGGGGGATGTCCTCCCCCACCTCATCTCCCCGGTTCACACTGTCCCCCCCACCTCATCTCCCCGGTTCACACCGTCCCCCCCACCTCATCTCCCCGGTTCACACGATCCCCCATCTCCCCAGTTCACACCGTCCTCCCCACCTCATCTCCCAGTTCACACGATCCCCCAACTCCCCAGTTCACACCATCCCCCCACCTCATCTCCCCAGCACTCACCGTCCCCCACCTCATCTCCCCGGTTCACACCACCCCCACCTCATCATTCCCAGTTCACAGCATCCTCCATACCTCATCTCCCCAGTTCACACCGTCCCCCCACCTCATCTCCCCAGCACTCACCATCCCCCACCTCATCTCCCGGGTTCACACCACCCCGACCTCATCATCCCCAGTTCACACCGTCCCCCCACCTCATCTCCCTGGATCACACCACCCCCACCTTATCTCCCTGGATCACACCACCCCCACCTCATCATCCCCCGTTCACACCATCCTCCCCACCTCATCTCTCCAGTTCACACCATCCCCCTACCTCATCTCCCCAGCGCTCACCGTCCCCTCACCTCATCTCCCCAGCACTCACCGTCCCCCCACCTCATCTCTCCAGTTCACACCATCCCCCTACCTCATCTCCCCAGCGCTCACCGTCCCCTCACCTCATCTCCCCAGCACTCACCGTCCCCTCACCTCATCTCCCCAGTGCACACCAACCCCCCACCTCATCTCCCTGGTTCACACCATACCCCTACCTCATCTCTCCAGTTCATACCATCCCCCCACCTCATCTCCCTGGTTCACACCATCCCCCCACCTCATCTCCCCGGTTCACACCGTCCACCCACCTCATCTCCCCAGCACTCACTGTCCCCCCACCTCATCTCCCCGGTTCACACCGTCCCCCCACCTCATCTCCCTGGTTCACACCATCCCCCCACCTCATCTCCCCAGTTCACACCATCTCCCTACCTCATCTCCCCAGCACTCACTGCCCCCCACCTCATCTCCCCAGTGCACACCAACCCCCCACCTCATCTCCCTGGTTCACACCATCCCCCCACCTCATCTCCCCAGTGCACACCATCCCCCCACCTCATCTCCCCGGTTCACACCATCCCCCCACCTCATCTCCCCAGTTCACACCATCTCCCTACCTCATCTCCCCAGCACTCACTGTCCCCCACCTCATCTCCCCAGTGCACACCAACCCCCCACCTCATCTCCCTGGTTCACACCATACCCCTACCTCATCTCTCCGGTTCATACCATCCCCCCACCTCATCTCCCTGGTTCACACCATCCCCCCACCTCATCTCCCCGGTTCACACCGTCCACCCACCTCATCTCCCCAGCACTCACTGTCCCCCCACCTCATCTCCCCGGTTCACACCGTCCCCCCACCTCATCTCCCTGGTTCACACCATCCCCCCACCTCATCTCCCCAGTTCACACCATCTCCCTACCTCATCTCCCCAGCACTCACTGTCCCCCACCTCATCTCCCCAGTGCACACCAACCCCCCACCTCATCTCCCTGGTTCACACCATCCCCCCACCTCATCTCCCCAGTGCACACCATCCCCCCACCTCATCTCCCCGGTTCACACCATCCCCCCACCTCATCTCCCCAGTTCACACCATCTCCCTACCTCATCTCCCCAGCACTCACTGTCCCCCACCTCATCTCCCCAGTGCACACCAACCCCCCACCTCATCTCCCCGGTTCACACCGTCCCCCCACCTCATCTCCCCAGTGCACACCATCCCCCCACCTCATCTCCCCGGTTCACACCATCCCCCCACCTCATCTCCCCGGTTCACACCATCCCCCCACCTCATCTCCCCGGTTCACACCGTCCCTCCCACCTCATCTCCCCAGTTCACACCGTCCCCCCACCTCATCTCCCCAGCGCTCACTGTCCCCTCACCTCATCTCCCTGGATCACACCATCCCCCCACCTCATCTCCCCGGTTCACACCGTCCCCCCACCTCATCTCCCCAGTGCACACCATCCCCCCACCTCATCTCCCCAGTGCTCACCGTCCCCCCACCTCATCTCCCCAGTGCTCACCATCCCCCCACCTCATCTCCCCAGTGCACACCGTCCCCCCACCTCATCTCCCCAGTGCTCACCGTCCCCCCACCTCATCTCCCCAGTGCACACCGTCCCCCCACCTCATCTCCCCAGTGCTCACCATCCCCCTACCTCATCTCCCCAGTGCACACCATCCCCCCACCTCATCTCCCCAGTGCTCACCATCCCCCCACCTCATCTCCCCAGTGCACACCGTCCCCCCACCTCATCTCCCCAGCGCTCACCATCCCCCACCTCATCTCCCCGGTTCACACCGTCTCCCCACCTCATCTCCCCAGTGCACACCGTCTCCCCACCTCATCTCCCCAGTGCACACCGTCCCCCCACCTCATCTCCCCAGTGCTCACCATCCCCCCACCTCATCTCCCCGGTTCACACCGTCCCCCCACCTCATCTCCCCAGCGCTCACCGTCCCCCCACCTCATCTCCCCAGTGCTCACCGTCCCCCCACCTCATCTCCCCAGTGCACACCGTCCCCCCACCTCATCTCCCCAGTGAACACCGTCCCCCCACCTCATCTCCCCAGCGCTCACCGTCCCCCCCACCTCATCTCCCCGGTTCACACCGTCCCCCCACCTCATCTCCCCAGTGAACACCGTCCCCCCACCTCATCTCCCCAGTGCACACCGTCCTGCCCTCTCTCTGGTGCACACCGCCCCCCCACCTCATCTCCCCAGCGCTCACTGTCCCCCCACCTCATCTCCCCAGTGCACACCGCCCCCCCATCTCCCCTGTGCACAGGCTGTCTCTCCATATGAAGATGTGCTCTGTGAGGCTCCAGACCTTCTCTGTCACAAGCAGCCTATGCCTGCCTCTATGCCACTCCTGCCTGGGCAGATAAGAAGGGTTGGGAAGCCCACTCTGCCCCTCTTCCCTCTCCAGACACAGCTGGCACCCTCCGCCCCGAACCTGAGTGAGAGGGACCTAGAGGACCCACAGCTGAAGGTCTTCCATTCAGAGAAACAGTGAAGCCTAGAGATGCAACGGCCGACCCAATACCCCTCCGCTGGTCGGTGTCAGAGCTGACACAGAGGCAGGGTCGCCCTGCCGACCGGCCCTGCAGGCTCCTGCTGCTGGCCTGGATCACACTGCCGCTGGCTCCCTTGACATGACGGGGCTTCCGCCAGGGTCAGTGCCCTGCACGTCAGAGTGCTCTGAGGGCGGCTCCTCCAGGAAGGCCACCTGGTGTCGGCTTTCCTAGACAGAGTTCTCAAAGCCAACCCAGAACCCTCTGTCCCCAACTAGAAGTAGTCCACTTTCAGTCTCCATCCAGGGAGATTACCTGTGGCAAAAGCCTTTCCGCAGCTGGGGAAGTCACACCTGTACGGACGGTCACCTGTATGAGCTCTTTCATGCACCTGTGAGGACAAGCAATCCCATAATTCAGAGGGACAAGGATACAAACGGGCTCCTCAATTCTATTTACTTATTTATTTAGCCTCAAATTGTAATAAGATGCCCTCTACATTCATTTATTTGCTACTAACAGTTAAAATAGCACTCTCCAATTCTTTGTAGGGTCCAGGATATCAGTATCAGTCATTTTTAAAATTTTGCCTCCTTTTCAGCTGAGACCACCTCCTCCAGGGAGCATTCCCTGGTTCTCTTTCCTCCTACACTTTTTTTTTCTTTATTTTTGTATTTTTCTGAAGTGAGAAGTGGGGAGGCAGAGACAGACTCCCGCATGCGCCTGACTGGGATCCACCCGGCATGCCCCCCAGGGGGCGATGCTCTGTCCATCTGGGGTGTTGCTCTGTTGCAACCGGAGCCATTCTAGCGCCTGAGGCAGAGGCCACAGAGCCATCCTCAGTGCCCGGGCCAACTTTGCTCCCATGCAGCCTCGGCTGCGGGAGGGGAAGAGAGAGACAGAAAGGAGAAGGGGAAGGGTGGAGAAGCAGATAGGTACTTCTCCTGTGTGCCCTGGCTGGGAATCGAACCCGGGACTTCCACGTGCCAGGCTGACGCTCTACCGCTGAGCCAAACGGCCAGGGCCACCTCCTGTACTCCTCATGTGTATCACAGCCCCTGTGCTGACATTTCTGAATACTCATCTCTCCCAGTAGGCGGTGAGCAACTTGAGGGCGGGGACCCCAGGCAAGGCAGGCAGGCAGAATTACAGGTGAGCGAGGAAGATGGGACGGCCACGCTTACCTTTAAGTGATGAGCGGTGGTGTAGAGACGCCCGCAGCCCTTGTAGCCACAGCGGAACGCTCTGTCCCCCACCTGCGGCCCTTTGCCGTGAGTGGGAGCCTGGCTGTCATGCAGAACCTGAGGAAAAATCTTGGGGTCCCTCTCTGTATTCTCCTCAATGAAGGGAGGGAAGAGGTGAGGCATGGGGCCCACTAAGACCCCAAACACAGGGCTAAACTGTCAGGGGAGAAGGACAACCTGGGTGACAGGTGCAGGCAGAGAGGGCACAGACGCTGGGGCACAATGCAGAAAAACCACCTGTCATCAACAGACAGAGGGAGGGCTAACTGTCCTGGGGCCCCGACGGCCCGGTCATGCGGGGCGGTGGTGGTCTGAACGACCACACCTGTCATTAAGGGACAGAGGGAGGGCTAACTGTCCTGGGGCCCTGATGGCCCGGTCATGCGGGGCAGTGGTGGTCTGACCGACCACACCTGTCATTAAGGGACAGAGGGAGGGCTGACTGTCCTGGGGCCCCGACGGCCCGGTCATGCGGGGCAGTGGTGGTCTGAACGACCACACCTGAGCGAGGCTGGGAGGACACCCCTCTCCGTCGGTGGGAGGGGGCCTGTTCTCCCTGCGGGAGACCTGTGCTCAGAAGGGGCGCTGACAAGGGGCCTGCTGCGGGGACGAGCTCACCTAGGGCCACCAGCATGATGTGAGGTGGCCACAAGCAGCAGGCCGCAGGCGCGCCCAAGGCCCGCAGTCCCCACCAGCACCAGCAGTTCTCAGCACAGCTCCCAGATGACAAGCCCCCCCCCCCTCCTGGGAACACCAGCCCCAGGCTGCGGGCTCCACAGTCTGCTCTCCTGGGGAGGGCCCTGTGGGCACACTGTCCCTAGTCTCTGTTTCCGGGCACTGGCCTCCCCAGGAGCTCCCGAATCAACTCCCAAAGTCACCAGTCACGGCAGGCAGGGGTCAAGGCATGAGGCCAAACTCATGACAAGGTCTGTCTCGTCAGCTCTAGGTCAGAGGGGTCAATCAGCTGACAAAGTTTCTTGGACACTTAAGAAGCTGGTGGCTGGTGAGGGAGGGTCACAGGTGCCCAGACCTGCTCAGCGAGCTAACCCACTCAGGCAGGAGTGCTCCCATGTCTCACTGGCCCTCAGGAGGTGACTGAAGGAATCCAGGGACTTCAGGCTGCAGGGGAGCTCTGAGCTCACTGGTCCCATCTTGTCGTAGAGAGGGACAGGAAGAAGCCAAGGCCTGGGACGGGGGTGACTCCCCAAGGTCACACTGGTAGAGATAGAGCCAGCACACTCCTCAGGGCTCATGATTTAAAGCCCAGGTGTCTGTCCAACAGCAACAAGTCTCAAATTCTGCTTCTAAAGCACACCCCGGGGCGTGGGGTGGGACGGGCACAGCTCAGAGCGGCCTGCTATGAAGTTCCGTGCTTTATTTTGCAAAGACAGAAGGATTTCCTCTTCTCCCCTACCATACAGCTAGCTACACTGAGTTTTATTACAAACACCCCCCCATCTTTGGGTAACGCTAGTGCTCCAGAAAGCCCCTCCACATCTTCCCCGAGGCTCTGCGGTTCATCCCGGGAGGGGGCACCAGTGTGGAAAGTTCACAGATCTGTCCCCGAGGGACACGGGAGCCAGGACTGCTGTTTGGAGAGCCGGCTCCCTCTCCCCTGCAGCGGAGCTACCGTGCAGGCCTTGTGTTCCAAGAACCCCCGCTGCTCTGCTGCATCTGCTCCTGTCACTGCGTACCGGGGTTCCTTCCCCAAAGGACTAAATGAGTCACAGAGAGGAAACACATGCGAGCACAGCTGACCTCCGTGGACTGGAAGACTAATAAAAGTCACTGGCAAGGGCTCTCCAGACAGCACAGAGGGTTATTACAACAGCCAGAGTGAGGCAAGGCCCAGACGCCCAATTCCCACACAGGCTGAGTGTAAACAGCTGTCGGCAGCCCCGGCCAGGCTGGACGCACGCCCCGGCCGGTCGCTGAGGGTGTGAGAGAGATGAGCTGGGGAGCTGGGGAGCTGGGGAGCTGGGTGACGGGGGGGAAGGGGGCAGTTTTGGCCGGGCAGAGATGATGGGCGGCGGCAGGCGCTGCGGGCTCACCTTGCTGGCATACTGCTCCAGGGCCACCACCGTGTCCGCACTGAAACCCTCGTCATCCTCTGCGGCCAGGTCCTCCAGGCCCACCTCCGTCTGCACGGCCAGGATGGTGCTGTCCGAGGGCACAGCCACAGGGTGGTGAATGTAGGCAGTGGAGCCGTCCTCCAGCTGAACGGCTTCCAGGGCGCTGGGGTCGTAGCCCTCTACGGGAACACGCGGTTAGCCCCACGCTGCACACGGGCAAGAGCGAGGGCTGGGGCCCCGGCTCTAAGGTCAGGAGAGGTGCATAGACCAGGGAGGCTTCCAGCACCGGGCTTCTCCTGGTCCGTTCCCTTGGGGTTTCACTATGGTGGCCCTCCTGGGGCTCCTCTCCTGAGGACGGGTCGCCCATGGAGCTCTCATGGGGAACTCATAAACTCCCTGCGAACCTGAGGGGTCGGTCATCACCTTGGCCCAGATGACCGCAAGAACCTCCTCACTGGTGGCCCCATACCCCCTCTACTTCCTCCAGGAAGCACAGCATCTGGGGGGATCTCTGCAGGACACAAACGTGATCAGGTGACCTGAGGGTCTGAACAAGTTCAGCCACTTCCCATTTGGGTCTCAGGATAAAGACCAAAACCCTTCTCTTGACACTCACGCCCCACAAGCGCCGGACCGGCCTGTCTGGCTTCATCTCCCCTGTTCCGCCCTCACCCTCAATGCTCTGGACCCGGCCTCTGTCTGGCTTCATCTCCCCTGTTCCGCCCTCACCCTCAGTGCTCTAGCGTCTAGTAGTTTCTGGAACGTGCCCATCTTCCTCCCCAACTCCAGGCCCACGCATGGGGTTCCTTCTGTCCGGAGTACTGCTCCCTCCCTGCCACCCTCATCTGAGCTAAGCCCACCTCATTCTCAGCTCTCAGCTCACGTGCCCCTTCCTCAGAGACGCCCCCTGAGCCTGGTCCCCTTTGTGGCGGACAGTTCACCAGTGACGAGTCACATCACTTCCAGCCCCACGAGACTCTAGGAGGGCGGGGGCCGGGTCGGACCAGGTTCTCCCTCGTGTACGCCCCACCTAGCGCAACGCCAGGCGCACACACGAGTAGTCGCTCAAGAAACTACTTGTAGAAGGAATAAATTGTTCTTCTTCGGAACCTTAGAAGCTTTAGTCCTTCTCTTTGCATTAAAAATCAATTTTAAAAAAATATCAATTTTTATTATTTATTTTATTTTATTTTATTTTTTTGTATTTTTCCAAAGCTGGAAACGGGGAGGCAGTCAGACAGACTCCCGCATGTGCCCAACCGGGATCCACCCGGCATGCCCACAAGGGGGCGATGCTCTGCCCATCTGGGGCGTTGCTCTGTTGCAACCAGAGCCATTCTAGCACCTGAGGCAGAGGCCACAGAGCCATCCTCAGCTCCCGGGCCAACTTTGCTCCAATGGAGCCTTGGCTGTGGGAAGGGAAGAGAGAGACAGAGAGGAAGGAGAGGGGGAGGGGTGGAGAAGCAGATGGGCGCTTCTCCTGTGTGCCCTGGCCGGGAATCGAACCCGGGACTCCTGCACGCCAGGCTGACGCTCTACCACTGAGCCAACTGGCCAAGGCCTTTATTTTTATTTTTAAAAATAATTTATTTGAGCGCCCTGGCCAGATAGCTTGGTGCAGATTGTGGGTTCGATCCCCAGTCAGGGCACATACAAGATCAGATGATGTTTCTGTCTCTCTCTTTCTGCCCCTTCTTCTCACTCTAAAATCAAACAAGCAATCAATACATAAGTGAATAAATGTATTTGCACCAAACTGACGACATACGTCAGGGAGCAAGGTCTCAAATGCTATTAAAAATCAATGTTTTAATGCATATAATTTTTGTTTTCTTTCTTTTTTTATTTAATTTACTAGGGTGACACTGGTTAACAAAATTATACAGGTTTCAGGTGCACAGTTCTACAGCACACCATCTGCACGTCTTATTAAAAGCTTTATTCTGAAATGTTAATAAGCTTCTGCTCCTGGTCTTGGATGACCTCCTTAGGTCCTATTTCAAGCCCTAAGACTTTCTGTGGTTGTGCTGGAGCCAAAGCTGCCACAAAAGCCCACACTACTGACCCCCATGTCCGCCTCCTGGGGACGGAAACAGTTGCTCCTGTGGTACGCCCGGAGGAGGCTGAGACACAGCTCCCACAGCACCCGTCTCCACATCCCGGCCTCCGCCAGGTCTACCCCGCCCCCCCCGCCGGTCACGTGACCACGGCCCTACCTTTGGGGGTGTGGTGTATGTAGGCCATGCTGCCATCCTCCAGCTGCACAGGCTGTCCGTCCTCAAAGGAGAGCGGCTCTGCAACGAGAGCAGGGCCCGCTGTTCTCTGGAGCGTGGGGCCGGGGAGGGGCTCCTCGGCGCCAACCACCAGGCCTCCCAGCGCGAAGCGGGGCGTCCCGGGTGCCCTCACCTTTCTGCACCGTCACCTGGTGGATGTACGCAGTGGTCCCGTCCTCCAGCTGGATCACTTGTCCCTCCAGCAGCTTCTCTCCTACGGAAGTGGAGACGGAGAGGAGTGGGCGGGGCCCGGAGAGGGCGGAGAACACCGCTGGCTTTAGCAGAGGCCTGCCTGATGCAGGTGCCACGTCTGTGCACCTAAGCACAGGTGACATTCCACAGGCCTGGGTCTCAGAGGTACGGGGGTGAAGACATCCTGCCACGAGGGACCCTACAGATCCCAACAGACTCCCTTCCTGTCACTCACAGGAGGCGTAACCTCACTTACTATTATTATCATTATTATTATTAGAGAGAGAGAGAGAGAGAGACAGGAAGGGAGAGAGACGAGAAAAATCAACTAACTCATAGTTGAGTCACTTTAGTTGTTTATTGATTGTTTTCTCAAATGTGCCTTGACCAAGGGGCTCCAGCCGAGCCAGTGACCCCTTGCTCGAGCTGGCAACCCTGTGCTCAAGCTGGTGAGCCTGCACTCAACCCAGCAACCTCAGGGTTTTGAACCGGGGACCCCAGTGTCCCAGGTCGATGCTCTATCCACTGTACCACCACTGGTCAGGCACAACTTTATCCACTATTCTACGCATGCCCAGCAAAGTAGGAACTTCCAACCTAACAGTAGGTCGCTGAGACGGAAATGAGTGGAGAACAAAGGATGCCCTGAAACTAGAGAAGCCCCGATGGGTCAAAATTCAGATATGGCTCAAACTGACTAGATTGAAACACACCGCCCTGCCTGACCAGGTGGTGGCGCAGTGGACAGAGAGTCAGACTGAGATGCGGAGGCCCCAGGTTCGAGACCCCGAGGTCGCCAGTTTGAGCGCGGGCTCATCTGGTTTGAGCAAGGCTCACCAGCTTGGACCCAAGGTTGCTGGCTTGAGCAAGGGGTCACTCGGTCTGCTGAAGGCCCGTGGTCAAGGCACATATGAGAAAGCAATCAATGAACAACTAAGGTGTCTCAACGAAAAACTGATGATTGATGCTTCTCATCTCTCTCCATTCCTGTCTGTCTGTCCCTGTCTATCCCTCTCTCTGACTCTCCCTCTGTCTCTGTAAAAAAAAAAAAAAAAGAGAAACAGGGAAAATAAAAATGCATGTTAACCATATTTTAAAAAAAAAAGAAAAGAAATACACTGCCCTGTCTCCCACTGGGGCAGTAGGCTAAGACCTAGACCCTTTGAGAAGGCAGTACAGCTCAGTGGTTAGAAGTACTAGGCTCTGGAACCAGTCTAGGCCTCCTGGACTTGAGTTTCTGCTCTACCTCTTACTCGCTGTGTGTGCCTGGACAGCTTACTTAATTAACCTCTCTGTGCTTCAGCTTCCTCTTCTTCACGTGATTAAAAGTTGTGTCTTCTTCATTGGGTTGCTATAGGACTAAATGAGTTAATGAACATAAAACATTCAGGGCAGTGCCCAGCATGTGGTCTGCTGCCAATAAACTCAGCTTTTCTTACAATGAGCCCAATCTGCATGGGAGAAGGAACCGGAAGTGAAGCAACAGGGGGGAGTGGGAACGTGCCCACTGTGTGACCTGTGACCATCTTGGTCATGTTCCCCTGCCACTGGTAGGTAGTGTTTCCTTCGTGACTTCTGACATTTTCATTTCAGTGTTCTAATAAGATATTGAGTCACCTAAGACAACAAAATAAGCACTATTAAAATGAACAAAACTCCAGAGTTCCTAAGATACTGTCCTTCCTTTATCTCAGCTCCGTATTGGAAAGACCTTCTTCCCCGCCCCCCTCGTTTTCCAAGTGAGAGGAAGGGAGAGACAGACTCCTGCATGCACCCTCACCAGGATCCATCTGTCAACCCGTCTGGGGCCGATGCTCTGCCCATCTGGGGCCACACTTGCAACCAAGCTATTTTCAGTGCCTGAGGCAGAGGCCATGGATCCATCCTTAGCCAACTCACTCCATTAGAGCCATGGCTGCAGGAGGGGAAGAGAGAAAGGAGAGGGGGAAGAGTGGAAAAGCAGATGGTCGCCTCTCCTGTGTGCCGACTGGGAATTGAACCTGGGACATCCACATGCAAGGCCGATGCTCTACCACTGAGCCAACTGGCCAGGGCCAAAAAATTTTTTTTAATATAGAGCTATCAATATATCAATTATTTACACTTCTATTTTTCTATTACAATCCTTGATCTTAAAGTAAATCTATACTGAACACACTACATATATTTTACTGATAAGCATTTAACCTACGTAATTTACATATTAATTTAAAATCTGTTTTGAAATGTATAATATTGGCAGAGAAAAAAATGTCATCTAGAGTCTCCCCTAGACTATGGTGGGGGGGGGGAGAGAACAGCTGGCTGACATGGCCCTGACATCCCACACAGAGAGGCGACCCTCTGTTCCTGCTGGGCGGAACAGCCCGATGCTTTATCACGCCCCTCTCTCCCTGGTGGTCTAGTGGTTAAGATTCGGCGCTCTCACGCCCCTCTCCGCCACTCTCAGAAGGGTTGGGTGGGAATGCCACGCTTTATGCTTACCCTCATTTCAGATAAATCTCGTAACATTTTAGGGCTGCCTGCTCATTCAAGGGCCCAGACACAGCTGCCTGCTGTCAGAGATGAACAGGCCCCGGTCAAGGGCTTCAGAGGAGGTCAGCAGAGGGAGGTGCCTCCCGAGAGGGCGGTGTGAAATGCCCCGGCAGTGCGTGCGTGCATGTGTGTGTGCATGCGTGCACACACTGCAGCACCTTGGGGGAGGCGGAGGACACAGCCAGGAAGAGTGACAAGAGAAAAATACAAACGGGGGTGAGGGAGAAGCAAAGAGACCCAGACACGAGAGGGAGAGACATATGAAAGGAGGCCACGTGAGGCCATTTGCTTGTTCCTTATTCATTTGTAGCAGGAGAGGGAAGCATGAGAACAGTGTCCGTGGGGTAACACAGCCCAGTCCCCGCAGCGCCTGCGACGGGAGGCCTGCCAACAGAGGGCTTCGGGCTCCCAAGAAATTCTGGAGAAGTTCCGTGTTCAAGAAAACGAAGCGGGTCAGACCGACACTCAGATCCTGCAGAAAGCACCCCCCCCCCCCCCGCATGCTGCCTTACAGGAAGAGCTGACTGATGAGATTAAGGGGTCTCTGTTGTCATGAGAAAGCAGAAAATTGTAAATAAAACCAACAAACAAATTATCTGCAAACTTGGGAACTGACAATGGTTTAAAATGACCCTGAGGTCGCAGCTTGAGTGTGGGCTCATCCGGCTTGAGAGCTGGGTCACCAGCTTGAGTACAGGTTGCTGGCTTGAAGCCCAAGGTCACTGCTTGAGCAAGGGGTCACTGGCTCGGCTGAAGCCCCCCCACCTGTCAAGGCACGTTTGAGAAGCAATCAATGAACAACTAAAGTGCCACAACTACAAGCCGATGCCTCTCATCACTCTCCCTTCCTGTCTCTCAAAAAAAAAAAAAAAAAAAAAAAAAGAAAAAGAAAAAAAGGGCAGGACTGAGTCAGAGCCGGCGGTGAGAGGCGTGTCCCGGCCCAACGGCCCCGCTCTCCAGCGACACTGTTCGAACGCCTCCCTCACCTTGATTTTACGTTGCCAGGGAATCTGAGTTTCAGATATCCAATGAATTTTTTTAGCACTTGGTATTATTATTTTAGTATTTCCAGCACTTAAGCCCATGTTTATACGTAGCTATCCCAGGCAGTATTTGAGACATACTTATACTGTTTACCTGAAATTCAAATTTAACAGTGCACCACGTGGTTTTATTTCTGGCAACCCTAGTGGGGCCTACGGCATGAGATCCATTCTTGGGCGTCCCTCTCTGAACCTCGAAGAGTATCTTGTACATGGTAGATACTTGGTAGATGGCTTGAGTGCTTTTATTTTTTTTAAGATTTTATTAGTTGGCTTTAGAGAGAGGAGAGAGAGAAAGGAAGGGGAGGGGGGGGAAGAGGAGCGGGAAGCATCAACTCCCATATGAGCCTTGACCAGGCAAGCCCAGGGTTTTGAATCGGTGACCTCAGCATTCCAGGTCTATGCTTTATCCACTGCGCCACCACTGGTCAGGTTTGAGTGCTTCAAAGCACTGAGAAACTGGACAGGGAGTGTCTGAATAGCAGGACATCATTACTAGCACTGTGCTCATCTAGTCCAGAAATAGTTATGAACCACTCACTACATGGAAGGAATTCTGCCCTTCAGAGGCTGTGGCTCCTACAGGGGGGCTGGTCCGATTCTCTAGTTGCCCGGATGGCATTTTATTTTAAAGAGTTTCCTCTTGAGTCAATTACCGCAAGAGATTCTCACACAGACCAAGTTGTGGCAAGCGGCCGGGAGGCAGGGTGGGGCTGAGATTCTTGGAAGGGTCAATCCTCCCCAGAAGCTGGGGGACAGAAGGGGACCGGAGGTCCTTGGAAATGCTCACCTTTGACCGCTTGTTGGACGTAGGCCGTCGTCCCGTCACTGAGGGTGACCGTCTGCAGCCCCAAGCTCTCCATGGCCAACTGCCACTCGCACACTCAGACATGAAGTTGGCTTCTGGCCAGCACCAAGAGCCACAGCTGAGGTCAGAGATGTCCTTCTGGGTCACAAGTCTGCGGAAAAGGACAATCCCACAGTATGAGTTGCAGAGCTTCCCAGTGACAAGGACACACCGGGAAAGGGAATGGCGATGGCGGCAGCCAAGAGGACAGAGAGACAAATTCTTCAGTCAGTGACGAGGTCGGTTTTTATAAAGTGGGTTCAAAAGATACTCATTTAAAAATTCTAAAACTTGGGTATGGAAGAGAAGCATGCCAGCCACATGGGTTGTAAATTATGATTTCAGGTGCTGCGGCAGCGAAACCCAGCCTCCCCCACCAATCCAGGCAGCGGGAGGGCGGGCCCGGGACCGGGTCTTGAGCGAAGGCCTATCCAGAGGCGCCTTCCAGGACATCCAGTCACCAATAAAGACGACCTGCTGCAGAAGGCCAAACTGGCCGAGCAGGCTGAGCGGTAGGGTGACACGGCAGCCTCCCTGTGGTCTGCAGCTGCGCAAGGAGCTGAACCAGCCAATGAGGAGAGGAATCTTCCCTCGGCTGCTGTGGGTCGTCTTGGAGTGTCAACTCAAGTACTGAGCAAAAGACGGAAGGTGCTGAGAAAAAACAGCCGATGTCTCGAGAATACACAGGGAAACCTGAGACCGAGCTAAGAGACATCTGCAATGATGCACTGGCTGTTTTGGAAAAGTTTTTGATCCCCACTCTCCACAAGCAGACAGCAAGGTCTTCTGTTTGAAAACGAAAGGAGACGACTACAGTTATTTGGCTGAGGTTGCTGCTGGGGAGGCCAAGAAAGGGATTGTGGATCGGTCACAAGCACAGGAAAAGGCTTTTAAATCAGCAAGTCAGAGGGGGCCGGGTCCTTGACTTCTCTGTGCTCTACTGTGAAATCCTGAGCTCCCTGCTCTCTTGCAAAGATAGCTTCCCCTCCCCTAAAAATATAACAAATTGTTTAATGTACTCACATATATACATATCAAATATAAGCAAAGAGAAAAGATAAAGGTAGTAAATTAGCAATGATTCTACAAGCAGAATGTATTTTTTTAAAGCCACAGACCGATAGACGCACACATGCAGGAAGGGAGAGAGAGGAGAAGCATCAACTCGAGCTGAGTCACTTTAGTTGTTCACTGATTGCTTCTCATACGTGCCTTGATGGGGCGGGGGCAGGGGCTCCCACTGAGCTAGTGACCCCTTGCTCAAGCCAGCAACCTTGGGTTCAAGCCAGCAAGCATGGGATCATGTTGATGATCCTGCATTCAAGCCTGTGACCCGATGTTCAAGACAGATGAACCAGTGCTCAAGCCAGTGGCCTCCAGGTTTTGAACCGAGGACTCAGAGTCCCAGGTCAATGCTCTATCCACTGTGCCACCACCAGTCAGGCAGAATGTCTTTTTTTTTTTTTACAGGGACAGAGAAAGAGTCAGAGAGAGGGATAGATAGGGACAGACAGACAGGAAGGGAGAGAGAGAGAGATAAGCATCAATCATCAGTTTTTCATTGCGACATCTTAGTTGTTCATTGATTGCTTTCTCATATGTGCCTTGACCGCAGGCCTTCAGCAGACTGAGTGACCCCTTGCTCGAGCCAGCAACCTTGGGTCCAAGCTGGTGAGCTTTGCTCAAACCAGATGAGCCCGTGCTCAAGCTGGTGACCTCGGGGTCTCGAACCTGGGTCCTCCGCATCCCAGTCCAATGCTCTATCTACTACGCCACCGCCTGGTCAGGCTGTATTCTTTTTATATTAAGTATTTTTAAAGTCATTATCTACACTATATAGGAATAACTACCGGGCAAATTAATGCATAGAAAAAAGTCAAGAAGGAAATAAACCAAGGCAGGCATTCATTCCCTCACTCATCCACCCAACAGACACTTACAGGCCTGGCTGCTGGGTACCGACACCCCCAGGAGTGAACTTCTAGTGTTTCTCTTCTTTTTGTACTTTATCTTTTTTTGATGTTTACTTATTTTTTTTAGAGAGATGAGAGAGAAAGGCAGGCAGGAGCAGGAAGCATCACTTGCAGTTGCTTCTTGTATGTGCCTTGACAAGGGGAGCCTAGAGTTTCGAACCAGCGACCTCAGCATTCCAGGTCGAGGTTTTCTCCACTGAGCCACCATGGGTCAGGCTTCTTTTTGTACTTATTAAACATTTTATCATGAATATATCTTTACTTATAAAATTACAGAGCATTAGACTTAAAACACTCTGAAAGAGCCTGACCGGTGGTGACGCAGTGGATAGAGCACTGACCTGGGACACTGAGGTCCCGGTTCAAAACCCCAAGGTCAAAAAAATTTCATGTCGGCCCTGGCCGGTTAGCTCAGTGGTAGAGCGTCGGCCTGGCGTGTGGGAGTCCCGGGTTCAATTCCCGACCAGGGCACACGGGAGAAGCGCCCATCTGCTTTTCCACCCCTCACCCTCTCCTTCCTCTCTGTCTCTCTCTTCCCCTCCAGCAGCCGAGGCTCCATTGGAGCAAAGTTTGCCGGGGCGCTGAGGATGGCTCTGTGGCCTCTGCCTCAGGCGCTAGAATGGCTCTGATTGCGGCAGAGCGATGCCCCAGATGGGCAGAGCATCGCCCCCTGGTGGGCATGCCGGGTGGATCCCGGTCGGGCGCATGCGGGAGTCTGTCTGCCTCCCCGTTTCCAACTTCAGAAAAAAATACAAAAAAAACCAAAACAGTTTCATGTCATATGAAATTTTTATGTCTTATGAATGATGAGCCATGCTGGGCTCCTCCAGCTTGGGCATGGGTCATCGGCTTGAGCGTGGGATCATGGATATGATCTCATGGTCACTGGTTTGAGCCCCAGGTCGCTAGTTTGAGCAAGGGGTCACTGGCTTGGCTGGAGCCCCCAGTCAAGGCATATATGAGAAAGCAATCAATGAATAACTAAGGTGCCACAACTATGAGTTGATGCTTCTCATCTCTCTCCCTTCCTGTCTCTCT
The DNA here is from genome assembly GCF_036850995.1 of Saccopteryx leptura. Taxonomy (NCBI): domain Eukaryota; kingdom Metazoa; phylum Chordata; class Mammalia; order Chiroptera; family Emballonuridae; genus Saccopteryx; species Saccopteryx leptura. Next base: position 384,567,730 of record NC_089503.1, read on the forward strand.
CTCAAAAAAATAATCAAACACTCTGATAGAGTAGAAAGATAGCTTTTGATGAAGCCATTGCTCAACTTGATACATTAAATGACGAGTCATACAAAGACAGCACACTAATAATGCGATCACTGAGACAACTTGACACTGTGGCCGTCAGGTACCCAAGGAGACACAGCTGAGGCAGGAGGAGGAGAACATTACCCGGCCTTCAAACTTCTGTCTGCCTCATTCTAAAACTGACACAGCAGGCCATTAGTCACCCACGCTGTCCACAAACAGTCATCTGTTTACGATTCATGACAGGCCTATGTTACTTCTATGTGAATTTCTCTATTTCCCATGTGGTTTTTATGTTTAATACTAGGGAGTAGAGCAAGTTAACCTTTAGGGCAGGGGTCCCCAAACTTTTTACACAGGGGGCCAGTTCACTGTCCCTCAGACCATTGGAGGGCTGGACTATAAAAAAAAACTATGAACAAATCCCTATGCACACTGCACATATCTTATTTTAAAGTAAAAAACAAAACGGGAACAAATACAATATTTAAAATAAAGAACAAGTAAATTTAAATCAACAAACTGACCAGTATTTCAATGGGAACTATGCTCCTCTCACTGACCATCAATGAAAGAGGTGCCCCTTCCGGAAGTGCTGCGAGGGCCGGATAAATGGCCTCAGGGGGCCGCATGTGGCCTGCGGGCCGTAGTTTGGGGACCCCTGCTTTAGGGAGTTCTGTTTTCTTCTTGAGGTGGCCAATACGGGCATGTGGAATATTACACAAGTTATCAGTGTTTGGCATAGGACATTTTTTTATAATTTTTAATTTATTATATTGACATGGTTTCAATAGCCCACTCAATAGAACACCCTCAACCCCCCACATTGTGCCCCCCACACCCCATGCGAAGTTTCTTTCCACCCCCATTTCAACCCTGTCGCCCCCCCACCTCTATGCCCCCCTTTCCCTCTGGGAATTGCTACCCTGTTGTCTGTATCTGTGAGTTCTGTGTATATAATTCGGCTAATCCCTCACCTTCTCTGAGCCCCTCCCCTCTGCCCCCTTCCCTCTGACAGCTGTCCCTCTGTTCCCTGTGCCCCTGCCTCTGTTTCCATTCTATTCCTCAGTTTATTGTATTCATTCGATTCCACCTGTAAGTGAGATCCTATGGTATTTGTATTTCTCGGCCTGGCTTATTTCACTTAGCATAGTAATGTCCAGGGTCCGCCCGTGGCGTAGGACTTTTGGTATATGGCGGCTTCACAAGGGCCAGTGTTAAAACTATTTAAGCAAAGAAAACTGCCTACATATTGGTTTGTCCCGGTGGGGAACAAAGGGGATTCCTGGCTGCAGTCACAGGTGTCGCTGTCGTGGGTATTAGTGTCGGAGCACACAGCGGCCACAGTAGGAATGGCTCTCCCATGGGTCGTACACGCCGACCGCGTGTGTCTGTGGGACACTCAGTCTCGGTGTGCACACCTTTGACCACAGCGGTGGAAGCAGTCCTTCAGTTGGGACCCACTTTACTCCGGGTGAGGGCAGACATGGTTCACAGTACATTATGTGTAAAGTCACCTGCTGTTTGCTTCCATGACTTTTGCTACACTCATCTTCTTTGCATTTAAATGTCTTAGGCAACCCAAGAACAAATGTACAAGTAAGGATGCAGTAAAATGAACTGCCTGGTATCCACCACTTCATGTCGATCAAGCACAGCAGTAAAATAAAATAATTTTTAAAAACCCCAAATAATTTTTGGATTTAACTTATAGTTTTTTTTGTTTCTCTGATTTTTTTTTTTGATACTTGCCTAACATGCATGTGCTAAAAAAACAGGTAACGGAAATAACTTGAGATGATGGCTAGCTTTGTTTAATGTCTTATGAAATTTAATCTAAGCAAAAGATTTCATTGATCAAAACACACTTTTAAACTCACTCTGCTTAGAAGGGAGTCCCGGCCCTGCCAGGTTGGCTGGTTGGCTCAGTGGATAGAACGTTGGCCTGCTGTATGGATGTTCTGGGTTCAATTCCTGGTTGGAGCACACAAGAGAAGCAACCATCTGCTTCTCCCCTCCTCCCTCTTTCCCCTTCTCTCTCTTTTCCCCTCCCACAGCCAGTGGCTCGAATTGGTTTCAACGTTGGCCCTGGGTGCTGAGAATAGCTTGGTTGATCCCAATGCATCAGCCTTGGGTGCTAAAAATAGCTCAGTTCATTCAATCATCAGCCCTAGACAGGGGTTGCTGGGTGGATCCCAGTCGGGACACATGTGGTTGTCTGTCTCACTATCTCCCCTCCTCTCACTTAAAAAATAAGTAGAAGGGAGCCCCGTTTAAGGCAACCCCGCTGTTGCTGGCTCTCTCTACCCAGTCTGACATCTCTCCATTCCTCCTTGGATCCACTCATCCACTGGCCTCGCTGACCCTCCTCAGGGAATATCCCACAGGCATGACAAATGGAACGAGTCCCCAACAACACTCACGTCTCCCACACCCAGAACTGGTCCACTTCCAGCATCCCCTACCCCAGCGACGGCATCTCCAGCTACCCAGAATCGGCGGGGTCAGTGGGGCCATCCTGGTTTCTCCTCTTCCCTCAAAAGTCTAGGTACACCACTAACTAACAGCACACACAAAAATGAACTCAAAATGGATTAGACTTAAATATAAGACCTGACACTATTAAACTCCTAGAAGAAAACATAGGCAATGAGCTCCTTGACATCATTCTGGGTGATGATTTTTTTAATTTGACACCAAGAGTAAAAATAAACAAGTGGGACTATACGATACTAAAAAGCTTCTTCATCGTTAAGAAAACTATCAACAACATGAAAAGGCAACCTACAACATAGGAGAAAATATCTGCAAATCAAATATCTGATAAGGGGTTAATATCCAAAATATTTATATATAAAGAACTCATACAACTCAATAGCAAGAAACCAAAGAACATGATTAAAAACAGGCAGAGGATCTGTACAGAGACTTTTCCAAAGAAGACATAAGATGGCCACCAGGTGCCTGAGAGGATGCCCAACACCCCCAATCAGCAGGGCAATGCAACTCAAAACCACAGTGAGACATCACCGCTTACCTGTCAGAATGGATATTATCAAAAAGGCGAGAAATAAGTGTTGGCAAGGATGTGGAGAAAAGGGAACCCTTATGCACTGTTGGTGGGCATGTAAGCTGGCACAGACATTATGGAAAATAGTATGGAGGTTCCTAAAAAAGTTAAAAATAGAACTACCACATGGTCCAGCAATTCCACTTCTGGGTGAATCACTAACTCGAAATGCTATCATCTTCCCCACGTTCATTTCAGCATATTTACAACAGCTAAGATACGGAAACAACCTACTGTAAGTGTATATTGATGGGGGAATGGATAAAGAAAGTGGGATATATATTACAGTGGGATATTATTCAGCCATAAAAATAAATGCTAAAAGGCCCTGGCCGGTTGGCTCCAGTGGTAGAGCGTCGGCCTCGCGTGCAGGGGTCCCGGGTTAGATTCCCGGCCAGGGCACACAGGAGAAGTGCCCATCTGCTTCTCCACCCCTCCCCCTCTCCTTCCTCTCTGTCTCTCTCTTCCCCTCCGGCAGCCAAGGCTCCACTGGAGCAAAGATGGCCCGGGTGCTGGGGATGGTCCTCGGCCTCTGCCCCAGGCGCTAGAGTGGCTCTGGTCGCAACAGAGCGACGCCCTGGAGGGGCAGAGCGTCGCCCCCTGGTGGGCGTGCCGGGTGGATCCCGGTCGGGCGCATGCGGGAGTCTGTCTGACTGTATCTCCCCGTTTCCGGCTTCAGAAAAATACAGGAAAAAATAAATAAATAAATAAATAAATAAATAAATAAATAAATGCTAAGAGAGGTAAGTCAGACAGGGAAAGACAAACACCGTATGATGTCACTTATATGTAGAATCTTAAAAACAAAATAAACCCTAAAACAATAAAACAAAACCAAGCTGCTACATACAGACAACAGGTTGGCGACTGATAGAGGATGGGGGCTGGGCGTGTGCAAAACGGGTAAAGGGAGTCAGAAGGTACACACTTTCGTTACAAAATAAGTAAGCTTTGGGGATACAATGTACGGCATGGGAATAATAGTTACTAATACTATATTGTACATCTGACAGTTGCTAAGAGAGTAAGTCCTAACAGTTCTTATCCCAAAAAAAAAAAAAAAAAATCCTGGCCCTGGTGAGGTAGCTCAGTTAGTTAGAGCATTGTTCCAATATGCCAAGGTTGCAGGTTCGATCCCCGGTCAGGGCACATACAAGAATTAAACAATGAGTGCATGAATAAGTGGAACAGCAAATTGATGACCCTCCCATTCTAAAAATAAAATAAAATAAAATAATTCTGTAACTATGTACGGTGAGGGATGTTAACCTGACTTAACATGGTGGTCATTTTGCAACATATACAAATATTAAATCATTATCATTGTATTCCTAAACTAATGTGTAAAACTGTATGTCAATTACATCTCAAAAAAAAAAAAGTCTAGGCCTGTAGTGGTGCAGTGGACAGAGCACTGACCTGGAACGCTGAGGTCACTGGTTCAAAACCCTGGGCTTGCCCAGTCAAGGCTTATATGACAAGCAAGCAATGAATAACTAAGGTGAAGCAACTATGAGTTGATACTTCTCACTCTTCTCTCTTTAAAACTCACCCTTTTCTCTGTAAAGTCAATAAATAAGATCTTTAAAAACATAAAAGAAAAAAAGTCTAGGTACCTATTTCAGGAGAGAATCACCTCTCACCTCTTGGCCACTTCTTATATGAGTTTCCTAACCTATGTCCTCAAATAAACTCTTGCCTGTTTCCTATTCATTTTGCAATATTTTGTCAGGATGACTTTTAAAAAAAGTACAAACCTAAATCTACCACTGCCTTGATTAAAAGTCTTCAATGGCATCCTATCACCCTTGGAATCCACCTTGCAGGCAAGGGTGGGTCCCCTCCTAAGGCCCCACAGCCCTGGGCACGCCCTGTCCCTAGCACTCCTACCCCGGGGGTCAGGACTTCAGTACTCATCAACACCGCTCTAACACGGGACTCGGGGCTGCAGCCCGCTTTCTGGTCCGCTGCGGCTCTCGACAGATCCTTGAGGAGTGACTTACAGCGTCCTCACGCGCCAGGAGGGAGACACTGCAGCGTCCAGCTGGCCGGACTTCCTCTGCGTCTGTCGTGGCGTGGAGCCCACGGGAGCTGGAGAACCCACCCTGGTGAAGCCTCCGCTCCGGTTCGGTGGTTAGGAGTCTCTTTGGCCACTCATCCGAAGAGTTCCCCTGGACTTGGAATTGAGACTGGCTACTTGATCCTCACTGCCTGCCAGGTGATCCTCCCGACCAATGCTGCCCGAACTGTTTTCCAGCCAGGGGACCCAGAGAGGATATCTGCATGTCACCCTGTGGAGGCTGCTGCCTGAAGCCAGAAGCAACACCCGCTGGGGACCTGGCAGCTCCGAGGGCTGAGCGGATCAATTTCTGAACAGAACTCTAGCCCATTTGTGACACACTGGTTGGGAGGCTCTTCCCAAACCAGGCATCTCCACTAGGATTATTCATTCGTTCTGTCCGTCACGTATGTCTGTCCAGAAACGTTTACTGACTGGGCTGAACTCCAGCGATAGCAGCATTACTGCAATTAAGAGCGAACACTGCTTTCCGGTTTACCGTGTTCTAGGCATTTTACATGTGACACATTTAATCCTCGCGACAATCCCGAGACATGAGGTAATTTGTTCAAGTTACACCGCTAATCAGTGGGAGAGGAGGATTTGAACCAGGCCGTCTGGCTCTTCAGTGCTCTGTGCCGCTGCCTTAGTACAGAGGGTTTTAGCTGGGGACTTATGAACTCTGAAGCCACCTAAAAACAGTGTGAGCTTGAGCACTGCTCTGAAGTGGGGGACAGGTGGGGGAGGCCCGGGACGGTCATCAGAGTCTCACAGGGGTGAAGAACGACTGGTCTAGGTGGGAATTCAGACATCTGACCCGTCTTCTCTGGTTTGCCGGGACCCCAGCAGTGACCCCCAACCTGGCCCCAAGCCCCGATAACGCCTCCACAGCCTCCATCTCATAGAAGCTCTGGTCCTGGCTTCTCTTAGCCTGCTCCAGGGCCCTCGCCTTTCATTCTCTGTATGAGGGAGAGAAACTGTTTGGGGAATCTGATTTTGTGTAACGGCACTGTATCAGAAGTAAGGAACCACATGAGACGTGGGTCTGAAAACAGAGCAGTCTGCAGGTTGAAAGGGATTACAGAACAGCCTCAGGTCTTCCCAGCTGGGCCCTATGATGCTGCCACAATGGTGGTTTAATTCAGCTAATCTGTACCGTAGTGGGACTTTCTGAGGACAACCCTTTTGACCGTAGGGCAGTTAAGAACATGGGATTCTAAACCAGGCCCTACCTCTTTGAAGCTGTGTAGCCTGGGGCAAGTAACTGAACCTCTCTGAGCCTCAGATGGCATTTCTAAACAATGGGGATAACAGTGAAACTTTCTTCACAGGTTGCTGTAAGGAGGCCGCCTAAGTCAGCATTTAGTACAGTGCTGGGCCACAGGAAGTTCTCTGGAAATACGGGCTCCAAGGAGGAGGGGATAGAAGAGGAGCCCAAGGGGAAATGCTTTTGAAGCAATGGGTATTTCTAAAGCACCGCCAAGACTAGTGGCGATGGCCCTGGGCGGTCTACAGGAACGGCTTCTAATCTCGGTTCCACCTCCTGTGACCGCCACCTAATCTGTAAAAAGACGCATTAGCCCAGAGGACCCTAAAATCGTCCCCAATGCTCATGCTAATTATATTCATCACACACAGGGTGGGCAAACATAGGTTTACAGCTATTCATGTGAAAAATAATACCATAATTAATAAAAAAACAAGAACAAATTGTTTTGTGTGCTCACAACTGTAAACTTACGTTTGGCCACCCTGTATAGAGCCCTTGATATGTGCTAGCCACTGTTCAAAGTCCTTTACCTATATGAACTCTTTTTTGTTTTTAAAGTTATTTATTCTTTTTTTTTTTTTTTAGAGAGAGAGAGAGAGACGGGGGGGGGGGGGAGAGTGAGAAAGAGGGGAGGAGCAGGAAGCATCAACTCCCATATGTACCTTGACCAGACAAGTGCAGGGTTTTTGTTTGTTTGTTTGTTTTTTTACAGGGACAGAGAGAGAGTCAGAGAGAGAGATAGACAGGGACAGATAGACAGGAACGGAGAGAGATGAGAAGCATCAATCATCAGTTTTTCATTGCGACACCTTAGTTGTTCATTGATTGCTTTCTCATATGTGCCTTTACCATGGGCCTTCAGCAGACCGAGTAATCCCTTGCTCGAGCCAGCGACCTTGGGTCCAAGCTGGTGAGCTTTTGCTCAAACTAGATGAGCCCACATTCAAGCTGGCGACCTCAGGGTCTCGAACCTGGGTCCTCTGCATCCCAGCCCAACCAACGCTCCATCCACTGCACCACTGCCTGGTCAGGCGACAAGTGCAGGGTTTTGAGCCGGCAACCTCAGTGTTTCAGGTCGACGATTTATCCACTGCGCCACCACAGGTCAGGCTATATGAACTCTTTTAAGCTTAAACATAACCTACGAGGACACAGATACCTCACCCCATTTTACAGATGAGGTGACTGAGGCTCAGAGGTGAAGTGATTTGTCCGAGGTTCCATAGCTAGTAAAGGGCTAAAGCCAGGATTCAAAGCCGGTCAGGCGGGCCCCACACCTCTCACTATCTGGTGCATTTCTTCCTTCCGCTGATCCACCGTAACACATTGTCGGCACCCAAAACATGCAAATACTGGTTAACTTTCACCTTGCCTACGGCAACGTCCACCCAGATCTTCTTGGCCTGACCGCCATGATACGCGAGAATAGCTGGGTGGCCACATGTCCCCAAATAACTCTTCTCAGACTCAGAAGAAAACATCTCTACTCCTCTACATGTTCTTACGTCCAGGCCAAATAGTCAGCTTTTCTCCTTGAGCCTCATAACGTAAACCTTTCACACGGTCCACTCTGGCTCTCTAACCTTCCCGGATCCCCGAGGCAGCCTTCCAGCAGAGCCCGTCAGCCAGAGGGGGATGGGGAGGCGCCCCGGGGCTGCCAGGCCCGTACAAGTGTCTGACTGCCGTCTGTCTCCCTTTCTACCATCCAAGGGCGCTCTCTGAATGCTCCTGTGTCAGCACACACTAACCAAGGTGAACCAGACGGGTCGGAGAGAGGCCTGTCCGGCCCCAGGATGGCTGTGTCCGAGCAGGCCCCGCCCACACTAGGCATTTTAGACTCAGAACTCCCACGGCCCTCTGAGGAAGGACACAGAGGGGACAGGGGCAGCTGCTCTGTGTCCTCTGTGGAGGAGTTCAAGTCTACCGGCACCCCGGTGACCGAGCTGGGAACAGGGAGGAGATAAAGTGGGGTTGGGGGCTGGATACGAGCCCTGACGGAAGGTCAGGGTGAAAAGGGGGCACCGCTGGCTCTCCCAGAACCAGCAGCAGGTCCAGTTTCTGTCTGCTGCATTTTTAAACAAACTTCACCTATCGTTGGCTCTGATGCAGGAAACAGTCGCATGGCTTCGTAGCACAGGTGGGGACAAAAGGCAGTCTACAGTTGTTTGCATGAAAAGTACTACAGTAGGCCCTGGCCGGTTGGCTCAGCGGTAGAGCGTTGGCCTGGCGTGCGGGGGACCCGGGTTCGATTCCCGGCCAGGGCACATAGAAGCACCCATTTGCTTCTCCACCCCCCCCCCTCCTTCCTCTCTGTCTCTCTCTTCCCCTCCCCCAGCCAAGGCTCCATTGGAGCAAAGATGGCCCGGGCGCTGGGGATGGCTCCTTGGCCTCTGCCCCAGGCGCTAGAGTGGCTCTGGTTGCAGCAGAGCAACGCCCCGGAGGGGCAGAGCATCGCTCCCTGGTGGGCAGAGCTTCGCCCCTGGTGGGCGTGCCGGGTGGATCCCGGTCGGGCGCATGCGGAGTCTGTCTGACTGTCTCTCCCCGTTTCCAGCTTCAGAAAAATACAAAAAAAAAGAAAAAAAAGAAAAATACTACAGTAATTAGTAAATAATGATAATCTAAGACTGTAAACCTACCTTTGCTCCGCCCTGTATATAAATGTTTCTCGATGCAAAAACATCCACTGTAATCACTGGGGAGATGTAACATGGAGAGGAGCTTTCTAGGTACGGTGGGGTGTTAGCTCTCTTTACGAAACAAGGCACGCTGGCGCCGCCTCCAGAAAGCGGGAGAATCGGGGCGAGGAGGCTGGACGCCGCAGAGCAGCCCTGCGCTCGTGTGCTCCGCGGACCCACATGCGAGCTGGGCTTCTCCTCCACTAGGGCACCTGCTCACCCTCCCACGGTTTCCTTTCCAACCAGAACTCCCTGGCTGTTTAGAACAAAGCTTTCTGTACTCTGTCTGGAAGGCCACTGTATTTGGAAGAAAAAAAAAATTAGAAACTTTTGCTTGGAAAAAAAAGCATGCTCAACTTAGGAAAAAACTACAAGTTAATTCTCTTCACTCAGAAAATCCCTCATTTGGGTCTAATCAGGTGGTGGTGCAGTGGATAGAGCGGCAGCCTGGGACGCTGAGGACCCAGGTTCGAAACCCCGCGCTCATCCGGCTTGAGCGTGGGCTCACCAGCTTGAGCACAGGGTTGTGGGCTTGATCGTGGGATCATAGACATAACCCCAAGGTTGCCGGCTTGAAGCTCAAGGTCAGTAGCTTGAGCAAGGGGTCACTGGCTATAGTCCCCAGCCAAGGCACATATGAGAAAGCAATCAATGAACTACGGTGCCACAACAATAAGTTGATGCTTTTCATCTCTCTCCCTAAAAAAAGGAAGGAAGGAAGAAAATTTCTCATTTGGGAATTATAGAAACTTCTGAGAGGACAAAGTGGCATTAGGTTGGGCAGGATAGAGAGTCAAGTGGCCAATCAGAACCTGATTTGGAAGAGCTGTAGTGAAATGACTCAGAATTTGTGATTACAGAAGCCCCAGTGAGACAGGCTTGCCTCTGCGGGTTTACAAACTCAGAAGAGAAAACAGGAAATGAGTAACAGAGATTTCCATCAACATAACAAACTTGAAAAACATCAGCTAAACATCTCTTTCCAAAAGGCCCACGGATGTTAAAAGCCCAAATCACTTTTTAGTACCATTCCTATTTGGTGACTACAGTTTTATAGATGTGAGTTAGTCACAGAAAAAAAGGAGTAATTAGGCAAAATGGATTATTTTCAGTTTCAAAAGGGCAGGGGAAAAGGCAGACCTCTTTCCTGGAGAACAGCATTCATTTAAACTAAAGCCAGTAACTTAAAAATCTGGTTTTCAGCCATTTGTTTTAACATCTTAGTTTGTGAACACCCAATTGCGGCGGTCTCAAACCTACTCTTTGTCCATTGAAAGAAAAGTCCATAATAAAGACATTTTGGAAGCGTTATCCTAAGGATATGCTTTATACCAACAAGTAAATTGTTCAGCTATGATGAAGTCACACTGAACAATATTGGGGTCCCCACTGGCTCACGACGGGCTATTTGAAAATTCAATCTCCATCACTATCAGGAGAGACTGGATCGTCCTGGTCACTTAGAAACATCACTGGAGGACAAAAGGTTACATTTACTTCATTAGTTCATTAAAACAGAACAATATCCAGGTCCTAACAAGAAAGAGAAGGCAAAGGAGAAGCACAAAAAAATCAAGTCAAATGAAGAGTTAAAAATACAAACAAAAACCCCAAACATTAGGGGAAATATTAAAGAAATACAGTGGTACCTTGAGATACGAATTTAATTCGTTCTGTAACTGAGCTCGTAAGTCAGTCAACTCGTATATCAAACTGCCGATACTGGACCCGTGTGCCAACGTGCCCACTAGTGGCAGCTTCCCGAATCACGACTCGTATCTCGGAATTTCGCTCAGATCTCGAACAAAAATATGGACTGAGTCGCAGCTCATATCTTAAAAAATTTGTATGTTGGTCTGTTCGTATCTCAAGGTACCACTATAAAACATAAGACGTGATATTAAAAACACATGTAACTGAACTGTACGCTTAAATATGGTTAAGACGGTAAATTTTACACTATGTGAATTTTGCCATTGGGTGAAAAAAAACACATGCAGACACGTACAAACCTCTAAGAACAATTATCAAATTCCCACTGGGCAAGTAAGGCTACACTATGAACTCAAAAGCAAAAAACACTAATTAAAAAGGTTCCTTCTCATTAGAATATGCACTGCCAAAGCGAGCAAGGTTCATTCTCATTAGTAATTGAAGAACAATAAAGAATAATCAGGACCATCTTTTACTTATTAAATTACCAAAAATCAAAGTAAAAGTATTGATACCTAATATAGACAAGGAGATACCACTACACACCTATTAGAACTGATGACACCAAATGTGGCCAAGTGTGTGGAGGAACAGAGACTCTTATTCATTGCTGGTTGGAATGCAAAATGATACTTTGGAAGACAGTGTTTCTCACAAAGCTAAACATACACTTACCAAGTGATCCAACAATCCTATGCCTCAGTCTTTACCCAAGCAAGCTGAAAACTTATGCTTACAACAGCTTGATTTATAATTGCCCCAAATGGGAAGAAACTAAGATGTCCTTCAATCAACAAACGGTGGTACATCTATACCAGTGGTAGTCAACCTGGTCCCTACCGCCCACTGGTGGGCGTTCCAGCTTTCATGGTGGGCGGTAGTGGAGCAACCAAAGTATGTATATAAATTAAAAGATAGATTTAACTATAGTAAGTTGTTTTATAAAGATTTATTCTGCCAAACTTAGCGAAAATTCGACATAAAGTACTTGGTGATTATTATATGCTTTAACTTGCTGTAACTCTATTTATACATTTTATAAAGTAAAGTTACTTCCCTACTTTATAAATCACCATTACTGTGGAACCAGTGGGTGGTCAGAAAATTCTACTACTAAAAGTAGGCGGCAGATATAAAAAGGTTGACTACCGCTGACCTAGACAATGGAATACTATTCCATGGTAAAATGAAATGAGCTGTTACGCCACCAGAAAGACACAGAGGAAACTTAATGTACATTGCTAAGTGAAAGAAGCCAGTCTGAAAAGGCTCCATACAATATGAGTTCAACTGGAAAAGGCAAAACTATAGAGACAGTAAAAATAAGCAATGGTTGGCAAGGACGCAGCAGGAGAGAAGGGCTGTGCAGGTGGAGCCCAGGGCACCGTTAGGGCAGTGAAACTCTCCTGTGGGATGCTGTGATGGTGGACACCTGGCGTTATGCATTTATTGCAATCCACAGACTGTACAGCACAAAGAGTGAACCCTACTGTAAACTATGGACTTTATACACTGCTCATAAAAATTAGCGGACCAGGGAATGTGCAGATACTCCAGTACTTTCAGCCTTTTGTGTAGTGCATTTTCACCAATGAGATAAAAGTTGATTTTTCATCTTATTTGTATAATCAAACAACTTTGACTTGTTTGCTTTTCTGATGTTCTTGTTTTTAAAAAAAAATCAAAGGCTTTTTTTTTTATCGCTTCATATTCATTTGAAGTATCCCCTAATGTTTGTGAGCAGTAGTTAATAATGCATGGATATTGGCTTGCTGGTTGTAGCAACTACACCACAGCCTGGCAAGATAAGATGTAAATTCTGGCATGCCTTGTGTTACTGTGCTGCACAGAGAAAGCCTTTCTCTTTTTTTTGAATAAATTGAAGGTTGGTGGCAACTTAATGAGTGAACACTAACAGGAGTGGGCGATGTTGATTCCAATCCTCACGGGTGACTTCCGCGGAGGAAGGAACTGCAGTGGTGGGGGAAACAGCGAGAGAGCTAGAGCGAGAAGTGGAGCCTGAAGGTGAGGCTGGACTGCCACAGCCTCGTGATGAACCTCGAATGGATGAGGAGGCTCCCCGATGAGCGAAGACCAGGGTTTCCCCAGACGGAGTCTAGTCCTGGGGAGGATGCTGTGGAGACTGCTGAGATGACAACAAAGGACCCAGAACACGACACAGTTGCTAACGCAGAGGCAGGTTTCAGAGGACCGGCTCCAATTCTGAAAGTCCCACTTCGAGTAACACGCTATCAAATAGCCCCGCACGGTACAGAGGCTTGTTTGTGAAAGGACAAGCCCATCGATGCCGCACGCCTCACTGTGGTCTCCTGTTCAGAATTCCCCACGGCCATCCGACCTTCAGCACCCGCCGCCCCATCAGTCCGCGGCCGTCCACACTGAGGCAAAGCTCTCCGCCCGCGGAAAGACTGGGGCTTGCTGAAGGCTCAGACGATGGTGAGCACTTATTAATTATGCACGCTTTTATTCTTTTAGACCAGTGATTTTCAACCTTTTTTGACCGCGGCACATTTTTTACATTTATAAAATCCTGGGGCACACCACCTACCAAAATGATACAAAATGATACTCTAACACAGTACATATTATACATATAGTTAATAATATAGTTTCTAAATGTATTTATACTCACTTAGTGTGAAACCTGGGCCTGTTTCGATGAACACAAAAGGGATATCCTGGCAGGAATGGTAGAAAGACACACACAAAGCTCTTCCTCAACAGTTCTCAGTCTCTCTCTGTTTTTAGTTTTTATCGCAGTCAAGCTTGAGAAGCTCAGCTCACATAGATATGTGGTTGAAAACAGGAGCAATGTCAAAATAGCTTTGTTGGCCAAAATGGGGAACTCCTTGGCAACGATAACCAAAAACTGTCCAAAGGAAGATCAGCAAACTTTAGCTTTAAAGTTAGATAACATTGTGATGCATTGTGATGCATTGTATATCACCCTCTGCGGGTGCCTCTTTTAAAAAGAAAAAGGTCAAATATCTATATACACCATCAGGATAGACATAACCAGCTGAGGCTGAGGCTTCATCTAGTGGTGGCAACATTTACCTCCAGTCCTGACCAGGATTAGAAATCGGGACCATGGGGAGGAGTAGCAGCTTCAACTACTCGCCGCGGCCACACAATGACAAGTGCGCGGCAGCCCGAGCGGGGACCTTCCTGGGTGTGGATGAGAGGTGGCCTACTATTGGTTCATCGCTAGTGGTCGGGATGAATCCTAGAAGGTGATTGGTCAGTAAGCGTTCCCTGTGCCTCTACTCTTCCTGTCGCTGATAGCTGGAGGGATTGTGAGGGGAATGTTTATGTTTGGATGGAGGCGGCTGGCGGCGGGCCGGATAAGCGGGCCGGATAAATAGCCTCCGCGGACCATATCCGGCACGCGGGCCGTAGTTTGGGGACCCATGTTTAATTTCCTCACGGCACACCTGACCATGTCTCACGGCACACTGGTTGAAAAACACTGTTTTAGACATAATGCTGTTGCTCAGTGGGCAGACTGCAGTAGAGTGTAAACATAACTTTGATAGGCACAGAGAAACAGAGTTTCTGTGACTCGCTCTATTGCGATCTTTGCTCTATGGCGGTGCTCTGCAACTGACCCTGAAATGTCCCCGAGGTCTGCTTATAACAGAGGAAACTGGGAATGGGGGGTGAAGGCAAGTATATGGGAATACTCTGTACGTTGTTCAATTTTCCTATAAAGCTAAAACGGCTCTAAGAAATATAGGTTATTAATAAAAAACATCCCAACCGTGGACGTCAGCAACGGCAGAAGGCGGGCACAGCGTGCACGGACGACGGCACTAGAGACTGGTCCAGGCTCTCCAGAGGACAGCCTGTCAATGCTCAACCCCACTGGGGAAAGTTCAGCATCGGAGGTCTAGTCATTCATCTTCATACGTCACCCCAGCCGCAGAAAACGGGAGCTGTTTGCACAAGGATGCCTGTTTAAACGTTTTCAACAAGAACCATGAACCACCTGTATTCACGGAGGAGGACTAACAAATTAATGCTAAATGATTAAAAAGGACGTAAGGCCGAACATTCATACAGTCCCAGCTCACAGAAACCTTAACCCCCAGGGAGACAACGGCAAAAGAGGCAAAAGGGAATGGAGAGCTGCGCTGGGCGGAAGGGGTAGGGTCTTTAAAACAGTCAAGTCACTGACGTGAGGAGACAGCATCAAGCTGAGAGGCAGTCCTCCAGGGGACACCCCACACGCCTGCCTGGGAGCCAGCTCCTCCCTGTCGGGCCCCCTTTCCTCTCCCCACAGCCCTCCGGTGACTCCCTAGGCCCCATCCCTCCTCGGCACTGCCAAGCTCCTTCACGCTGGTCTCAGCACTGAGGTCAGCAGCTTCTTCCTCTAGGATTTCTCCTCCTCTCTGATAACCACCAGAGGTCGGTTACCTCTTCTGGATAGATGTTTAAATGCAGTATTCTTCAAACTGGGTTGCTGCGTGTCTTGTGGCATCAAGTATCATGGTGGGGCTCCACGATTCAGCATCCTACTTGGATCTCAACACCTTTTCTTTTCTTCTGATTTTGAGAGTATGTTTATTAAAGCTGGGGACAGTGACACAGGAAGGGCTGAGGACAGGAGAAGCAGCAGGCACACCTGGGCAGGGCTGCTCTGGTTCACTGGAGAGTCAGAGAAAAGGACACTGGGGGAGGGACAGGTTCAAGGGGCGAGCCTGGGACGAGCTGCCACTGCCCGCTGCTCCCCTGGTGGCACGTCTCGTGGGGACCCTTCCATGTGCAGGCCTGGGGGGGGGAGAGAGGCGTGGGCGAGCTCCTGGGGGGGAGAGCACACTATAGATACTCTCAAAGCCAGGCCCATGCTGCTGTAGGGAAACGGGCACAGTCACACACCGCTCCCAAGAGCACGCACCGGGATGAGCTCCGTGGAGGGCGGCTGGGCAGTACCAGCCACAATCACCCATGCCAACACCGTCTGACCCAGCCAGTTCACATCTGGTCCACAAGCAGAAATATATATGTGCAAGGCAACGCATGTCCAAGGTGACTCACGGCAGCTGATGCAACAGCCGCAGAAAACGAGAAGCAGCAGCAGCGTCTATCAGTAGACGGCTTCCTTACCGTGGAGACATGATCAGTGAGGAAGCTCCTCACATGCTGACATGAAGAACTCTCTAAACTGCAGGGTGGGGCAGGAATAGGTTTAAAGCTGTGAGTATGCGAAACACAGAGTTTATTCTTGTGTTATTATTTATTCATCTTTGTATCAGTTTCCATGCGAACAACTGTAACCCTCCGTTTGTCCCACCCTGGATAGCAACAACAACAACAAAAAAAGGCAAGGTACGAACCAGTGCCGTTCGTGTGCTGCTGACGGGCACAGAAAAAATCCGTGAGAAGAGAGCTAAGGCACTACGGAACCAGGCCTGCCCACCGCGGAAGGGCAGCTCAGTGACGGGGCAAACAACAGAGGGTGACCTTTCACCGTATCTCTTTTATACTTAAGAAAATTAAAGCCCTGTGCATGCGCTGGCTATGTACAAGAAACAGAAATAAACGAATAAAAGAAGACAGTCTAAAAGCATGCTCCGGGCTCCCTTCCTTGGCCACAGACCATCTGTGATCCTCCACTCGTGAGGCCTGGTGCATCCAGTACCAACAGGGAGGTTCCACGATGTTACGAGTTGCAGCAAAACCACATCTGAAAACTCAGTTTCACAATTCACTCTGAGGGTGCCACTCTGCAGTGTCCTATGGACAGCTGATCGAGCTGAGCGTGAGGCAACAGCAAACCTGTACGGGGTAAGGGACGCAGCGTGTCCCGCTCTGGCCACGGGGAAGTGTCCACCTAGAGGGGTGGGTGGCTAAGCTGGGGCAGCCTTTCCCCTCACTGTGTTTAGGATCTCAGGACGATACTTCCTGGGTGAAGAGGACGACCCCCAACCAAGAGAGCTCCGGTCTCAGGCACCCCTGCCACACCCTCCACCTCTAACCCTCAGGCCAGTCCTACAATCGCAAGTAGCCCCCCAGTTCCTTGGTGCTTTTCTGAACAGCACGGGTCTCATGCTTTATCAAAACCCTCGAGCAGCAGGGACTGCCAACAAGCAGTGTTTTGCAGTGAGAAATACTACCAAGCTAAAACGTTCTATCTGGGCTTCTCAGAGATGAATCCTTTACGGCGGGGATGCCTGGGGTGAGTGTCAACCCAGAGGCGTTAGAAGACACACTCCGACTTCCAGCTGCCACAGTCTCACATGCTGTGAGGCTTTGAATGTCACATCCCGCACCGCAGCTCTTCCCGAGTCTGAACTGCACTTCACCAGCAAAACAAAGACCGCTGGCATCGGAGCCGCTCCCGGGTCACTCACGCTTCTCCACCTCTGCTGACAGTGGCCAGGGCAGGCGGCATCTGATGTTCTGTCAGTTAGACAGGGGCCTCAGCTGAACTTGGGTCTGTGTCTCAGTGCCCCTGGTTTAGCCGCCTGAGACTCTCTTTACAATAAACACACTGCCATAGAAACGACACCAGGATAAACACTGCGGAGTGACTGTCCTCCAGATGCAGTGAGGAGATGACCCTGCCATCAGTGTTTTCCTTAAACTTGACTTGATTGGAGGGAGGGGGCGGACAACAACACACTCCTACTTTCTGTTCTATGGCTTAGAATTAAGTTCCTGGAGAGCGTGTATTTTGGCTTAATCGACACCTAAACAAAGTATGTGCCCACAGATACTAAGCTGAATAATACTATTAGGTCACACAGCTCACCAAGCTCTTCAGCTCAAATTTGAAACCTGAATCAGTGCCACTTACTGTGAACAAAATCTAATTGAAACTCCTAAGACCAGATTTGAGGCCTTCCATCTACTCCAGAACCAGAGCTCCTCAAGAGCAATTCCTGGCCCAGGAGTCGACGCTGAGGGCCCGAGTGCCAGCACCCCAACTCCTCCCAGCCACCACGGGACGACGGCTCTGCCCGCACTGAACACCCCCTTGCCTCATCGCTGACATCCGCGTTCTCTGTTTCCTCCCAGGACGAGGTAAACAACAAGGCTGCCGTGGTTAATGCCACACCAGCCCGACAGACTCCAGCCTGTCCCCGTTCCCTCTGCACTTAGCAGTGACGCCACACCAGGCAGCTGGAAGGCACGGGTGTGTCTTTGTCACGGTGGCCTTGGGGCCCAGCGTGGCACCAAGCGTGCCAAGCACGTGGTCGGCCCTCTCTGTGTATTACTTTAGGGAAGGAAGAAAGGAAGGAAGAGGGAGGAGGAGGAGGAAGAGGGGAAGGGGAGGGGGAAGGGGAAGGGAAGGGAGGGAAGGAGGGAAGGAGGGGAGGGAAGGAAAGAAGAAAGGAAGGAGAAGAGAAGGGAAGGAAAGGAAAGAAGGAAGGAAGGAAGGAATCTTACCACCTGCTACCTCCTTGTGTAGAACTCAGCAGTTTCCAAAATAATCTCACATATACAGATATATCATCTTCTTTACTCAAAGTACCAATTCCTCAGCTCTCACAAGGGGACAGGCTGAGAAGACAGCTCATGTCTCGTCTAAAGCAGGTGTTTTTGCAGATAAATACACAGAGCCCAGAGCTGCCAGGAGTCCCAAAGGCTCACACAGCTACACTGGCTGGGCCGGGCCTCAGAATGAACTGCTGCTGTCTTTCCCACCACACCCCTTCGTCTTCTGCCCAGTGACAGCGTTCTGTTAGTTCCCAGCAGAGCAGAAACCTACTCAGGCCTAGCAGACCTGTCAATCCAAATGCTTCCTCAATATCCCCCCAAAACACCTCAAATTCGACATACTCCAAAGGGAATTCCTCATCCCTCCCTTCGCACAACCTGCCCCGTTTCCAGGCTCCCGGAGTTCACTACATGGGAACTCCAGTCCTTGGGTTGCTCAACCCAAAAACGAGGGAGCTATCCTCAACTACTCTCTCTTTCACCTGTTGCATCCAATTCATCAACCAATTCTGCCGGTTCCTCTTTTAAAAATGTGTCGAGGACCCAACACTTCTCATTCACCTGCTGCTTTACTTTGGGCCCAAGCCACCAACTTCTTTTGCCTGGACTATTACAGTAGCTTCCTAACCAGTTTCCCCTCACCCACTCTTGGCGGCCCTTATGATTTCAATGTAGCAGCCAAAATGATCCTTTCTGTCAGTTCATGTTGCTTCTCTGCCTAGAACCATCCAGTGGCTCCCACCTCACTCACAATTCACAAAAGAACCCAGTGCGTATGAGGCCCCAACGTGATCTGTCTCTGACCGACTCCCATGACTACATCTCCCACTGTTTCCTCTCTGACCCCATCGCAGCCATACTGGCCGGCACCCTCACGTGTCTCAAATATACAAGGCATACGTCTGCCTCAGGACCTTTGTACTTGCTGTTCCTGCTGACTAGAATACATTTGCTCCCCATATACATATATACTTGGGTTACCTTTGACTTCATTTAGGTCTTCGCTCAAATGTTATCTCTTCGGTGAGAACTTCCTTGACCATCCTGTTTAAAATTTAATACCCCTCGCCTGGCCTGTGGTGGCACAGCGGATGAAGCATTGACCTGGGACACTGAGGTCGCTGGTTGGAAACTCCAGGCTTGCCCGGCCAAGGCCGATATGAGAAGCAGCTACTAGGAATTGATTCTTCCTACTCTGCCCCTCTTTCTCTCTCTCTTTTATCAATAAATAAAGTCTTAAAAAATAAAGTTTAATACCCCTACTCCTGGTATTCTCTATTTCTCTTCTCTGTTTAATTTTCTCGAGATATACTTCCCTCATTTGTTTACTGCAGTGCTAGTCAACCTAGTCCCTCCTGTCCACTAGGGGGCGTTCCAGCTTTCATGGTGGGCGGTAGCGGAGCAACCAAAGTATAAATAAAAAGATAGATTTAACTATAGTAAGTTGTTTTATAAAGATCTATTCTGCCAAACTTAGCAAAAATCTGACATAAAGTACTTGGTAAGTAATTATTATTATATGCTTTAACTTGCTGTAACTCTGCTCTATAAATTTTATAAAGTAAAGTGACTTCCCTACTTTATAAATCACCATTACTGTGGAACCGGTGGGCGGTTAGAAAATTTTACTTCTAACAGAGATACAAAAGTGGGCGGTAGGTATAAAAGGGTGGACTACCCCTGTCTACTGTATGTCTCTCCCTCATCAACTCCTCAGGAGGTGAGCTCCTGAAGTCCTGGAGCTTTGTTTTTATTCACTGCTCTGCTCCCAATGACAGACACGTCCCTGGCCTCTTGCAGGTATCCACCAGACTCGCAGAATGGATGAGGGAAGAAATGAGCACGCATTCCTTTAGGACCTTCTGGTTTCTAGAGGCTTCGGGCCGGAAGAAGAACCTAGTCTCCCTCACCTCTCCCCCTGCCTCCACCTTCACCCGGGTCCAGTTCAGCCCTTTAGCACAGAAACCACACCTGGGCGGAGAAGCAGGGAAGGACCCGAGACACAGGTGCTAGTGGCCAGGATGTTACAACTGGCAGGTTACCCGGTATAGAATTGGGCAGAGTGCTAATTTTTGCATTTAGCACCCTGGAACCTCACCAAGAGGTCAGCAACCGGCCGGCACTAAATATACCACTAACCTAGATAACGGTACTGACTCAGCAACAGCAGCTCATTTACTTGGAGGTTCCTTCCAGCGAGCGTGCTAAACCCTCATTTGTTCATCTGGCTGTCCATTTTAAAAAACAATTTCATTACGAATTTTCAGACATACACAAAAGTAGAAAGAATAGTGTAGCGAACCCCATGAACCCACTATCCAACTGCAACAATTACCAACATTTTGACAGTTTGGTTTCCTCTATTCTTGTCTCTGCAGCCCCCAGTAAATACCTCATCTAGCTTTGGGGAGGAGACAGAGACAGAGAGAGTCAGAGAGAGGGACAGATAGGGACAGACAGACAGGAAGGGAGACAGATGAGAAACCTCAATTCTTCGTTGCGGTTCCTTAGTTGTTCATTGATTGATTTCTCATATGTGAAATGAAGGGGCTACAGCAGACCGAGTGACTCCTTGCTTGAGCCAGCGACCTTGGGCTCAAGCTGGTGAGCCTTGCTCAAACCAGATGAGCTCATGCTCAAGCTGGCGACCTTGGGGTCTCGAACCTGAGTCCTCTGCATCCTAGTCCGACGCTCTATCCACTGCGCCACCGCCTGGTCAGGCATAAACAAGGTATTCTAATAACTATGTCAACCAATTGCTACTCTTACCAGAAATACACTAAAAACAAGCACTTATACCATTCCCCCACTGCAGCAGTTACTAACAAACGGTGCCCAAATTCCAGACTGTGAAAATCAAGGGACTTACTTGTCCACTGTTACCTGTGGAGGGATCTGGGGGAGAGGGCTGCTGTGCCTTACAGAATGAATGGAGATATCATCAGCTATATTCACTTGTTTGTACTGATGCAAAATTTCTGCACATGCTCATTCGATCCCGGAAGTATTTACTGACTACCTGCTAAATATGAGGGACACAGAAGGCAGAGCAAACCCAGTCTCCTTTCTCAAAGAAATCACAGCAGGGTTGAGAAAAGTACACAAATAACAAAGATACAAGGCAGAACATGGACCATGCCCGAAGAAAGATTAAATAAGCCTAAGGCAAGAACTTTAAAAAAAAAAAAAACCCCAGACTTTGTAGACTGCAGGATTCACCCCTTCCTTAACTCTACTTTTGCCCTCTGCTGGATTTATTGTTGCAGAGTCAATAAGTACGTTATAGAAGACCTGGGAATTTGGTGACCCACAGAACAGGCTTGTGGATGTGGATATTTCACGTCACATTTTGCTACTTACCATCCCGTCTTCCAGGGGGAGGGGACAGGAAAGTCCTCCCAGGGCTTGGAAGACAATGGAGCTAATTCAAGGCAGGCAGAAGCTGACACTCAAAGCATGCTACCCTGAGGGCATATATAGCAAGCAGTTTCATAAACAGGATCGGATCGTGGGAGTGGGTCAGGGAGACAAAGCTGGATTGATTCAGAAGAATTTCCGAGGTCTCTCTCTCTCCTTGCTATCTAAAGGACCATGATCTCGGTGACCTCTGATCCCGATCTTCACTGTCCAGAAAAGAGTGTAGCTCTTCGGACAAGCCAAAGCAGCCAAGGGTTTGGACAGGTCTGTGGGTGCAGGAAGGCGGGCTGAGCGGCAGGGTCACTCCCGGGGTCCCGGAGTTAGATGCACAGGGCCGTGAAGGAAGGGCAGAGCTGGGGCGGGAGGAAGGTCTGCACTATAATCAATGTTAGAGAGATCGCTGAGGTGAGGGTGGCTGGGAGAAAAAATAAGAGAAAGGCAGGAGGAAGGCACAGTGAGAAGTGACAGGGACACAGGAGGGGGGAAAGGCAAAGGGGGATTCCGGTTTGAAAAGGACATCACTGATGGACATGAGCCTTCTTTTCACACCCTGTCGGATATGCCTCAAGATCCAGGAATCTGAGAGGCAGGGCCCTCGTGGCACAGGGGCCAGCTCGTAAAAAGGAGGCTCGTAGCATGGGAGGGTGCAGCTGGGTATAGGAGGCCACTAGATGAAGAACTGATCTGATGAAGGTTTTGGGATAACAGAATGTGGCGGAGGACAATGGAAGGAAGGCAGCTAGAAACTGCGTAGAGACTGAAAATAGGGAGAGAGCATACGAGGAAAGACTGCCGGGCTAGGAGGGTTTTGGAGCATATGCATTCCTACCGGTGAGGAACGCAGGTACAGTGCCAACGAGGAGGCGGGAGACACCCTAGGGTGAGGCGAGATGACGAAGTGAGGGCTCGGAGCTCCAGGACTCTCGGAGGGCGAGATGGCAGGTGGACAAAGAGTGAGGAGAGGTATCAAAGTGCAGTGGTCTCAGGGCATGTAGGGTCAAAAGTCATGAACAGGTTGAGGCAGTCACCAAGCCATGGGACAAAGGGTGACGAAAACCGTGGGGTTCATGAAGAGCTGATGTTGGCTTAGGAATCATTAGAAAACAAGAAACCAGGGGCTGATAGTGATCTAGAGAAGGAGGCGAGATTTTGTGGGCAAGAAGTAATGGAACAAGTGGGTTTTAAAGACTGGGTTCGAATCTCAGCTCTGCTACCCATCTGTGTGTTTTAGGCTCTTCATTTATTTAAAACCAACCCCAAAACAAAAACAACGGTGGAGGACATAATAGTAACCACCTCTCCTGGTCTCCTGGATTGTTGAAAGGTAAACGCGGACCAGGCAAGGCGCCAAGTGCTTTGCATGTATTATCTCAGGTACTGCTATTAGCCTCCCTCGGCAGAAGGGGAGAAGGAGGGTTCAGACAAGTTAGATGGTATGCCCCAGGGTGCCACAGCTGAAAGGCTGCAGCCACACAGGAGTTCAGGCCACTTATCTCATCAGTGCCTGGAGCTGAAGCACCATGCCATCCTGCTTGGCAAAAAAGTTAACTGATGGGGCCTTATCAAGGGAAACGGATATAAACTATGGAAAGTGTAGGGGCTCACGGGAGTGAGTGAAGAAGGTTCATGAAGCAAGTGGACCCTGGGGTGAGGTTGGGTTGTAAGAGTCAACTCCTAGAGAAGGTCACAAAAATGATTGCAAATGATCTCTTGACTGAGTACTGCAGCATTTCACAGCTGAAGTAAACTCTGAGATCCTTGAACTCAACATTATCACAATCCAGATGAGAAACTGAGATCCAGAGTGAGGAAGGAGCTTCTCCCAGGTCCCCAAAGCTCAACTGTGGCAGTGCGAGGGATTTGAACCAGGGCCCACACTCTCAATCCAGAATTCTCTGATGCCTCCAACTATATAGTATTACACTTCAAATTCATTTCCATTATTTCCTGGGCACCAGCACGGTGCCAGGGCACTTATAGGTCATGTGCTGATTGACACTGCGGGCTGGGGTGCAGAGAGGGATGTCTGTGGGGGTAACTTTAGGATGAAGGGAGACCATGGAATGAGGATCATGAGGTAACAGGGCAAAGAAGGGATGATCAGATTTCGAGGGCCGGTGGAAGATGACTGGGTAGGAAGCTACTGGAGTAGGGCTTAATTAGAGTCACCAAGTTTGTGGGGGGACACGGTAGAAGTGTTACCGGACCCGTGAGGTCACTGAAAAGGTTTGTGGTCATCAAGGAGGGGTGTGGGATCTCAGGGGATAGGGAGTCACTGTATTAGAACTGAGAAAGTCACTGAGTCAGGTCCCTGGACAGTGCTGGGGAGATTTCTGGGTTGTCAGAGTCAATGACTAAGAATTGAGGGTTACCTGGTGAGGTCTTAGGGTCAGTTGGTGGGGTGTGGGTTCACGGAGGTGGAAGTGGAGGCAGGCGCGGTCACGGGGTGGGGTTTGGGTGTCCTGGGGGCGGAGTCGCAGGGAGGAATTGAGGGGAGGGATGGGGCCGGAGTGGGGGGGGGCAAGGGTGGGGAAGGGTCAGGCCGCCGTCCAGACGCCCGGCCGCCGGGCTCGGGACCTTCCCGGGGCCCTGCGCCCGCCCGGCCTCCCACCTGGGCACGGTGGACCCACTCATCCCAGAGCCACCAACCTGACAGCCCCCGAGGGCGACTCCGCCGACAGACCGCCATGCACCGGGCCCCGCCACCAGCGCCGGCCCCGCAACCCGCCTGCGCCATAGCCCGCCCGCCCGCGCTCAGCTTGCCTCGCGCGATATCCAGGTTCCGGGGCCACCGCACTTTGCTGTCCTCTGGGCGCGCCTCTACCGGGCCCCGGAACCCGCATGTAAAACACCGGGCACGCTCCACCCCGAACCCCCAGTCGCCGCGGCCGCTGTCCTGCTTATCCTGGTTCCCGGGCCCCCGACCGAGCCCGGGCGTCCAGGACGGGAACCGTGCCGGGCGCAGCCCCGCCCCCGGCCGGGGTGACGCTCGGCCCGCGAGGCCGGGCGCCTGGGGAGGGCGTGATGACGTCACGACGCCCCGGTCGGGACCTGGGCGGCTTGCGGGCCCGGTCGTCGCTATAGCGACGCGGAGCCGCCACCTGTCCCGCCCCGGGGGGATTGCGTCCACCTGAGACCTGGGGCGGGGGTGAGGGACGCCCCAGGCCCCGCGGGCTCCGTGTTGCTGCGTCGGCAGCCCGCGGGCGGGAAGGTGCGCTCCAGGGTCGGGAGAGCAGGCCGGAGGGGCGGGCTGTGCGGCAGGCGGTTTCCGCGGTCCCGCTCTGGCACGCACGGGGCCGCGGGCGCGCTGCTCCGGCTACAAGCTCCTGGCTGCCCCCCGGCGCCGTGCTGCCCCCACGCGCTCCACTGTGCGCGGTCCGCAGGCACAGCCTCCACCTCCGAGCCAGCCCCCCACCCCGCGCCAAGGGAAGCAATTGCAGGTATTGTTAGCTCTTGTTGAAAAGGCAGACATTGATGAGCCGCGAGGGACCTGCCTCTGCGGGGAGGGCCCCCTGACGGTCCTCTCGGGCTCTCTCACTGTCACTCCCCCGTCAGCCCCACCCCCAGCCTCAAAACCAGCTGCTTCCCCTTGTAGGCTGGATTGGGGGAAAGCGGTGGACAAAACCAAGTCCTACTATACCCCCCACCCCACCAGGCAGGGACTACGATTGAGGTGTTTTCAGAAATCTAAGGACAAATGAAAAGGCAGTGAGCTTTTGCTAAAAGATTAAAAGTAAGTCAATAAGAAGAGGAGTTAGATAAGGAACTGGTAAGGGCTCATCTATTCGGAGAGTACTGCTTGCTTCCTTCAAGCCGGGGACCTTGGGCTTCAAATCAGTGACCATGGGGTCATCATGTCTATGATCCCTCCCTCAAGCCTGCGACCTCGGGGTTTCCAACCTGGGTGCTCAGCGACCCAGGCCAATGCTCTGTCCACTGCCGCGCTACCACCTGGTCAAGCTAATCAGGTAGATTTTTTTTTCCCCTCCTTGATCCTCTTAATTAGTTATATTATGCAGATATTAAACCCAATAAAATTTCATATCAGGGAATTATAAAATTGCAACAATTGAGATTTTCCTATCATTTGAGCCTAGAAATTGGGAATGTTCATTTCTAAGAGGTTGGGGATTGCTCCCCCATGCCCTGTAGTAATGGTGATCGTGGCTGAGTGGTCTGTGTTTCAGAATTCCGTTTGATGGCTGAGAATGTCCTGCATAAAAAGAACGAGCTTGGGCGAGTCTCCGTGCTGGAACTTGGCTAGAGGCGGGGCATCTTACCTAGGGAGGTGTCTGAGCCACTTGTGACCTGGTCAGGTTTTGGGAACTGTACTGTGATGGGAAACAATTCCATAAATTTCCCCCGATTCCCCTCGGGGGATAATTCTTGATACTGCTTTTAAAAATAGACAAGCCTTTTCAAATCCCAGAACCATGAGGAATAAGATGGATCAATGAGAAATTTGGATAAGTGCTGTGTAGAAGCCAGAAGACACTTTGTCTGAGGAAGGAAGGGTAGGCCCCCTCCTCCCTGAGAAGGAAGAAACAAAAATACAAGGGAAAGGAGCCAGCAGGGGTAACCGAGTCAGCCAGTTATAAATTAACTACATCCCATAGTTCTCTAGATGGGTGCTTAGAGTTGCTTACAACAGAAAGCAAGAGAAGCAGAATCTGTATGTAGCTGTGACCAGTGATCTGGAAACCCCTTCCCCTTGCTTACCCCACCGAAACTCCCCCTCGCCTGTCCTGGAGCCCTGGAAAACCTGTGAAACCTTAATCAAAGAAATCACGCACACATTGCTTAGATCAGGGGTCCCCAAACTTTTTACACAGGGGGCCATTTCACTGTCCCTCAGACCATTGGAGGGCCGGACTATAAAAAAAAAGCTATGAACAAATCCCTATGCACACTGCTCATCTTAAAGTAAAAAAACAGCCCTGGCCGGTTGGCTCAGCGGTAGAGCGTCGGCCTAGCGTGCGGAGGACCCGGGTTCGATTCCCGGCCAGGGCACACAGGAGAAGCGCCCATTTGCTTCTCCACCCCTCCGCCGCGCTTTCCCTCTCTGTCTCTCTCTTCCCCTCCCGCAGCCAAGGCTCCATTGGAGCAAAGATGGCCCGGGCGCTGGGGATGGCTCTGTGGCCTCTGCCCCAGGCGCTAGAGTGGCTCTGGTCGCAACATGGCGACGCCCAGGATGGGCAGAGCATCGCCCCCTGGTGGGCAGAGCGTCGCCCCTGGTGGGCGTGCCGGGTGGATCCCGGTCGGGCGCATGCGGGAGTCTGTCTGACTGTCTCTCCCTGTTTCTAGCTTCAGAAAAATGAAAAAACAAACAAACAAACAAAAAAAAACGGGAACAAATACAATATTTAAAATAAAGAACAAGTAAATTTAAATCAACAAACTGACCAGTATTTCAATGGGAACTATGGGCCTGCTTTTGGCTAATGAGATGGTCAATGTCCGGTTTCATATTTGTCACTGCTAGCCATAACAAGTGATATGACACACTTCTGGAGCTGTGACGCATGCGTCTCACGTCACCAAAAGTAGTACTGTACCTGAGCGACACTGCACTTTGCGCCACATACAGTACTCCAGGAGCACAGGATGTGGATACATCACTGACCACCAATGAAAGAGGTGCCCCTTCCAGAAGTGCAGCAGGGGCCGGATAAACGGCCTCAGGGGGCCTCATGCAACCCGCAGTTTGGGGACCCCTGGCTTAGATACTGTAAAGGTATATAACCTGTGAGAAAATCTAATTCAGGGAGGCTGTGTTTTTTTTTCTTTTTTTTTTGTATTTTTCTGAAGCTGGAAACGGGGAGAGACAGTCAGACAGACTCCCGCATGCCCCCGACCGGGATCCACCCGGCACGCCCACCAGGGGGCGATGCTCTGCCCCTCCGGGGCATCACTCTGTTGCGACCAGAGCCACTCTAGCGCCTGGGGCAGAGGCCAAGGAGCCATCCCCAGCGCCCGGGCCATCTTTGCTCCAATGGAGCCTTGGCTGTGGGAGGGGAAGAGAGAGACAGAGAGGAAGGAGGGGAGGTGGAGAAGCAAATGGGCGCTTCTCCTATGTGCCCTGGCCGGGAATCGAACCCGGGTCCCCCGCATGCCAGGCCGACGCTCTACCGCTGAGCCAACTGGCCAGGGCCCAGGGAGGCTGTGTTTTGGAGCTACAATCCCCAGATGCTCTACCAGCTTTAATAAATTCTCCTTCCTTCATTGATTAAGTTATCTGAGTGTCTTACCACTGTTGGATAGCTTCCTGCAACATATCTACTCAAAGCTTTTCCCAGCTCTAGGATAAAGCTATTGAGTCAGAGGAAAAAATGCCAGACTGAAGAGCTTTGTTTAAGTATTTTAATAATAATAAAAAAGAGACAATACAAAATCCAAACATTTCTTTTTACAAGTTCAGATACATTTTTCCCCCAAGTGCAAAATATTCTATGAACTGCATCATTTACTGTTTATTGTTGATTGTGTAAGGAGATGCTTATTATGTTGGCAGCAGTGGAAGGCAGATATAAATACAATATTTTGAGATTTCTTCTGCATGGAAAAAATAAAAAAAAAAAGCCTCCTACATGGTAATGATTATGCTGAACCTTCAGTTCAAATCACACGAAAGCAAGTTTTCAGTTTGTTCATACCGCTATAGTCTGTGTTATCTAGATAAGTTGATAACAGAACTGGGGATTCTATTTCCTCTAATCATATATTTTCTTAAAGGGTTCCTAGTCCAAATAACGGCCCAAGGACAGGCTGTGCTACCATTGAGACAGGCTGAATTTGAAGCGATCTTTGTGTTGTCTCCCCTCTTTTCTTACTGTGCTTAAGAAAGAACAAGCAGGTTAACATTATCTCCTGCTATGGTCAGTTATCCTTGGTCTCCCTTTCCCTAGTTTGAGCCTCTGACGTTGAGGTTAAGCAGCAAATACAGAAGTCTGAATGCTCTATAACATTTTCTGACATTTTGAGAGATGACCTCCTAATCCATTCCGGCATCACCTCACACAGGCATATGGAGATCACTTCTCAGATACAGAAATTTCTTCAGGGCCAAAGATCAGGGCTGTATCACTTACTGAACCCTCAATAATAAATCTGAGCCTCCACCACCTCAAACTAAACCAATCCTGGGGAAGTCAGAGAGCTCGATGTCAGCCTCTGGGGACTTGTGAGGCTGGGGCAGGTGGCAGCTCAAGTTCAGACTGTGGTCAGTTTTCTCCTGATTCTGAGAGTTCCCTCAGGTTTAGGGAATGGGGCAGGTCTAATAATACAGAAAGGGGGGCGGGGGGCGGTAGAGAAATAAAAGGGATTGCATGTTGCTGAGGATATAAGTGCCTTTCTGATATGCATCATTTGGTGCTCAGAGCGCCTGCAGAAATGGCTTCCTCTTCCTAGACTCGGAGCAGGGCAGTTTCGTACCAAGATAAATGAAGCCTTCCAGTACTGTGCACCGGTGACACCCATCCTGCAGAGTGGCCTCTGGGCTGACTCGGGAAGGATGCCCACTTAAGTCTTTCCACTTCCCCACACTGGTCAAGTCCTCCTTTTCTGTCTGACCTATAAAGACCTAGAGTCCCTGAGTGTTGACTCCTCGTTCAGTCCACTGAATCCATAGTTGGATGCACCCCAGGCTGGCTTCTTCTGTAGGCTGAGCAAGCAACTTTGCCTGAGTTCTTAACCTCCTCAACTTGGACAACCTAAATTAAACGTGGAGGATGTTTGCAGGTCTTCACCTGCTCACCAAGATCGGTCTTGACATCAGTTTTAGAAGCTTAGTGGTCTATACTTTCCATACTGCAGAAATCATTTGCAGGTCCCAGAAACCCTGGAATAAATGACCGGAAGAAGTGTCTTCGTGTATGTATGAGGTGACCGGAAAGGAAGAGTGTAAGGAGATGCCAGACCCTGGAGGGATATAAATTGGGAAACGCTTGGACTGGCTTTCTAAGAGAGATGCCAACGGCAGGGAGAGAGGAATCAGGTTATCCTAGCTTCTGGTGGACAATCAGGATGGCTGAAGTTGACTAAAGCAGTTTTTATGGCGTTTCCTGGGAAACAGCTACGTAGAAATATGGCTACTTCTATTGAATAACCCTTTTCCCTGCTTGGAGGCCGCCATGTTGGATCTTTATAGCTGCACCCGCTTTGATCCAGATGATCCAGAGACAAAGGCAGCCAAACACTCCACCCTTAGGAGCCATGGTGTTAGCTAACGGGACATCAGAGGATCCTATTCCCAAAGGCTCTTTTGGCTGGTGAATGCTACTGATAGGGGGAGGGAGGTGGTCAGGCTCCTTTATTTAGTGTTGACTCTCCTGGGGGAGCAGTCCTTTTGAATGGTCACTTAGAAATAAACACTACAAGTTAATTGGTAGCCTTTGATTGAATAGGACTACAGCTTTGGGTGAACTAAAAGGAGCAAATGGAAAATAATTTTACAGGCAGTGGTGGATTGAGGGTGGAGTATGTGCAGGATCTGGGCTTGGGTATTGACTTGCTTCTTTGGAAAAGCAATACTTGAGGAAGCTAGGCTTGAAGTCAGCCCCTAGAGGAAATGGCCAAGGTCAGGCATACAGCTTTGTGCCTGGAAACCTGTCCTATTCCTGGTTTCCTCAGTCTGCTCTCTGGCCGCAGGGCCCTGAGTCAGCCCATCCCCAGGGGCTGGTCCCGGTCTCCCTCCATGTGCACACCAGCAGAAACCAGGATGAGGGCAGGGGAAAACGGAGGGTTCCCACTTGGGGTGGAGAATCACTGACCGATTCCATTGGCTTCTACAATCATGAGGTCCATGCTAAATCCGTGGAGAGGCACAGGGACAGCAGGATTGGTTTAGCAAACACAGGTCCCTCTCCTTCCTGCTCCTTAAAATCCCCAGAATTACTGTCCTACACATTGGGTGCCTCTGAGCTACAGCCCTGGGTCACCCACGCAAGGGCTCGGGCGGTCCAGGTGGCCACTGGTTGAGTAACAGAGACAGGTCAGGTGCTCCAGCACTCCAAGTTCATGAGACTCAAAACCATTTTTCTTCCACTCCAAACATATACTCTTCTCTCTTGGGAAGCTATAAATAGGGTTGTTCTAATAGAGGAGAAAGAAACAAAAACAACAACAAAAAAACAAAACCAGAAAACAAAACCCCCCTCCCTCTAGACAACATAGAAAGACTCAAAAATGATTGCACTTATTAGATGCGGACAGGGTGGGCAGAAGGCTTGCCAAGTGCACGCACATGCACACACACACACACACACACGCACACACGCACGCACGCGCGCACACACACACACACATTCCTCTTGCTACCCACAGCCTGGGGCCAGAGGTAGGTGGTTCCGGGCTGGCGGGCTGTGGAGTGGGGTCCTCTTTGCCGGAGCCCACAAGCCACCTGGGGCTACCAGGGAAAGACAACTCTGGGGCAAGGCCCAGGCTGGCTCCTACTTAGCAGCCATGTTTCTTGAAGGACCACACTTAGCAAGGGGCGTAGGGCTCCCCCAGGGAGCCAGTGGGCAGGGGTAGAGGTGGGGGAGGGCGTGGCTGGGCCAGGGAAGACGGGAGAAGGGATTCGTGTTTGAGGCTGGCTTCCAGTTGTCTCGAGTCCCTTCGATGATACGATTTCTTTCCTCTTTTCTTTTTTTCCCTTTCTTTTTCTGGGCGATGCTTTCGAACCTGGTTTCCGTCCCGCAGTGCTCTAGTCTGTCTCGGGGAGTGGCAGCAGTGTTTTCTACACGGCAGTGCGGGATGCCCTTCCTCATCCAGGTGGAGTCCACAGGCCCCGCGCGTGGGCCTCTGTCAGCCCCCGCGGACTGGGCCCCAGGCGGACAGCGGGGAAGGAAGCAGAGGGGCCGGAAAGACAGGGAAGCCGGCTGGGCGGGCCATCCAGGGCTCAGACCACGTGCCCCCAAGCACCAGCGTGGACATTAAGCCCCTAAGTCAAAGGCTTCTTTGGCAGAACCCCGGGCTGTTAGAATCACCTGGGTGGGGGGCACAGCCCGGGGTTACTCTGGCTGCTGACTAGTAAGGCACAACCTTATAATGGCAGAAGCCCCTCTTCCCCCGCCCGCATTCCCCCAGGACACCCACCACTTTTGGGGCCTCTAGCACTCTTCCAAGCGGATGGGTTTAGGGATGTGGGCTGGTAACATGGGCAGCGTGGCTGGGGCGGGGAGGGGGGTACTGTTCCTTCGCCCTCAGGGGGAAGAGACCCAGTACTGAATGGCTTTTGCAGGGAGCACGGAGGAAGAGGAAGAAGAGGAAAGAGGGAAAGAGAGAGAGAGAGAGAATGAGAGAGGAAAAGAGAGGCAGAGACAAGAAAAGGAAGCTAGAGAGACAGAAAGGGAGAGCTCTTGGTCTCTATGGCGATACTTGTTTTCCCTCTAAAAGGAGAGGAGAGAGTGCCCCATCTGCGGGCGGGGCCGGCGGCTCTGAGGGCTGAGGAGTCTGGGTCTTCACAGCCTGGGTCTGGGGCGCAGCGGCCTTATTTGTAGGGCCGCAGGAAGCTGGAGACCTTGGAGCGCAGCAGCTTGATGAAGGACTTGGGCAGCATCTCCTTGTGCTTCTCCGTGTACTTGAAGTAGTTCTGGGGGTGGGCCAGCACCTCGAAGAAGGCCTTGATGAGCTTCTTGTCCTGCGGAGGACGGCGGGCGGCCCTGTCAGCGCAGGTGGCGGGAGGGGGGGCCCGGCCTGAGCTCAGCAGCAGCCCCTGTGGACGCCTGGCAGGCACACTCGTCCCCGCTCCCTGACCTTCCTCAGATAGAGCCTATGACACTCTCTCGGGCTCCCAGGGCTCGGGTCCCAGTCCTCCGAGCCCTCCCTGCTGACTGCGTCTTCCAAACACATCCAGGCTCTGACGTCTCACTGTCCCCGCAGCCAGCACCCCGGTCCAAGCCACCGGCACCTCGCCCTTGGGACTGCGGCCACAGCCCCCTCAGGCTCCCTGCCCTCGGACCTACCTTGTGCTCCTACAGA
This sequence comes from Saccopteryx leptura, assembly GCF_036850995.1. Lineage (NCBI taxonomy): Eukaryota > Metazoa > Chordata > Mammalia > Chiroptera > Emballonuridae > Saccopteryx > Saccopteryx leptura. Next base: position 384,600,423 of record NC_089503.1, read on the forward strand.
CCGCTGTTCCCCCCACCGGCCAGAGTGCCCTTTCAGTTTCTAACTAGGTCATGTCCTCCCCCCACTCAAAGTCACTCAGTCAAGCCGCGTCCCTTGCGTTGCCCATTGGCTGAGTGTGACCGGTGCCCTGTCCTCTCTCTTCCACGCCCCTTTGCCTCCCCCTTATTCTGCTGAGCCACACGGGCCCTCCCAAGGTTCTTACACATGCATGCCACACTGCGCTTGGGAAGCTGCTCTCCTGACCATCTGACAGGTGGTCCCTCTACCTCATCCAGGTCCCCTTCCAGAGGCTCTCCCTGACCACCCCGTCCGAAACAGCAACGTGGTGTGTGGAGGGCCCGTGGGGTGCCCGGCCCTGTGCACCAGGGCTCAGGACTTCCGGCTTCTGGGCTAGCGCTCCTCCCATTGCTCAGCCGGTGTTTTAACACAGGAGGCGGGGCTTCCAGACTCCTGCCCCCACCTTCCGCAAAATGGCTCCACCCCTTCATGCATTGGAATTTCACGGCACATTTGAAATAAAGGTTTAGTTGCTTTAAAAAGTGTTCACAAAGGACTGCTGAAATTATGTTCTTTGCACTCTGCAAGTTCTACAAGACTTTTGTTATCATGTCCCTTATTTTAATGATAATACAAAAATTATTATCCACATGGGCTCACCAGCTTGAGCGCAGGGTTGCTGGTTTGAGCCCCAAGTAGCTTAGAAAAAAAAAAAATTTTTTTTTAAAGAGATGTTTCCAACATTGAATAGAGACACCTGGGTCTTATGGATCCCAGTTTAAGAAAAATCTTACTTTAAGGAACTATAGTCCTAGTCACAGTCCTTTAAAAATCATTAATTTGGCCCTGGCCGATTGGCTCAGTGGTAGAGCGTCGGCCTGGCATGCGGAAGTCCTGGGTTCGATTCCCGGCCAGGGCACACAGGAGAAGCGCCCATCTGCTTCTCCCCCCCTCCCCCCCTCATTCCTCTCTGTTTCTCTCTTCCCCTCCCGCAGCCAAGGCTCCATTGGAGCAAAGATGGCCCGGGTGCTGAGGATGGCTCCATGGCCTCTGCCTCAGGTGCTAGAGTGGCTCTGGTGGCAACAGAGTGACGCCCTGGATGGGCAGAGCATCGCCCCCTGGTGGGCATCCCGGGTGGATCCCGGTCGGGTGCATGCAGGAGTCTGTCTGACTGCCTCCCCATTTCCAGCTTCAGAAAAATACAAAAAAAATAAATAAAAACCATTAATTTAAAAACGTTTGTCTCTGTAGATAATAATTGTGTGTGTGTGTGTGTGTGTGTGTGTGTGTGTAACAGAGACAGAGGGCCAGATAGGGACAGACAGGAAGGGAGAGATGAGAAGCATCAATTCTTCATGTGGCACCTTAGTTGTTCATTGATTGCTTTCTCATATGTGCCTTGATGGGTATGGGGGGAGAAGGGAGGGCTACAACAGAGCGTGTGACCCCTTGCTCAAGCCAGTGACCTTGGGCTTCAAGCCAGCGACCTTTGGGCTCAAGCTGGTAAGCCTGCACTCAAGCCGGCAACCTTGGGGTTTTCGAACCTGGGTGCTCTGCATCCCAATCCAATGCTCTATCCACTCACTGCACCACCACCTGGTCAGGTGTCTTCCCCCTTTCCTCGGACGAGGAAAGAGACATTTCATCTCACCTTCCCTTTCTCCTCCCTCAACAAGATACTACATCTGACTGGGTGATACTATGTTCAGATGGGCTTAGGCTCGAATCCCAGCTCTACCTCCCGGCAACTAGTGAAGTTCTCTGTTCCTCAGGCTTCCTGTCTGCGAAGCGATTGTGAGGAAAGCGCCTAATTCACAGAGTGACTGTGTATCTCCCGAGACTGTCCGCGTGAGCACCCAGTGTGAATGCCTGCACTCTGTCCCGCGTTCCTTGGACGTCGGCTCTCGTCATTGTTGTTATTTTCACTTGCCTTTAAGATCTCCTGGTGGTTTTCAGACGCATAAAGACGGCCGTCCCGCACAATGTCTTCTACCAGCTGCTCATAGTCCTCTGCAAAAGCCAACCAAGGCGTCCTCGCCAAGGGCTGGGAACACGGTCCACGCCGCCCAGGCCGTTCCCCCCAGACCTCCCAGGCGCCCCTGCCCCCGCTCACCGTCGTAGGTAACGTAGGGGATCTGGAAGCCCCGGGCACTGTTGGCCTCGCTCGTCTTGAAGTTGATCCAGAGCTTCCTGGAGCGGGCTGTGAAGGCGATGGGGCGCTCGTAGGTCTGGCAGGTCTCGTAGGTGGTGATGGAGGACGGGGAGGCTGGGAAAGGCAAGGGGCCGGTCAGCCACGCCCACGCCCACGCTCCGCCGCAGGGAGGGCTGTGAGTGCATGGGTCAGGGGTCATGCATGCCAGAGAGGCTGCCCCCCTGCGCACGCACCACCTCAGCCCTCACACACACAGTCTTCCTCCTGCCCTGGGCTTGTTCCACAGCTCCGCTTTGATGTCGGAACACTCAGATCACGTAAGCAACTGGACATTTACATGCATGGAACAAACAGCATAGGGGCTAAAACAGGGAAGCAGCACGTGGACCACTGCGGGAGTCCTAAGCCCAGGGCTGGCTGACTTAGCACTGCTGCCGGCCGGCCGGCTGGGCCACATTACCGCTGTCTTCCTCCGTGGGCTTCTCTCCCCTGCACCTCCCTGCCACTGCACAGTCCTTCGCGTGCCAAGCGTCTCCCTCCCTCCGTCCCTCCCTCCCAACCGGTCCGGACTGCCCTGCCCTGGCCCAGCCCTGCAGCCACCCACAGTTCTTCCTCATGACGAGGACGTCCCCACACTCGTCCTCAGATGGCAGGAAGATCTCGGGTACCACGATAAGGATCTTGCGCTTGGGCGGGGGGTTGATGTTCCAGACGCACTCCACGCCAGCCGGGTAGTTGCCTGGGTAGTTGGGGGACTCGATATAGCCAGTGAACTCACCCAGCTCCCCACCGCACTGCCGATCTGTAGCCGGGCGCCGGAGGGGACAGAGCGAGAGAGAGAGAGAGAGAGAGAGAGAGAGAGAGAGAAAGAGAGAGAGAAAGAAGGGGAGGTCAGCGGGGAACCAGGCCGGGGACACGGAGCAGTTCCGAAGCGAACGTCAGACACACGCAGCTGTCCGCCTCCCTGAGCACATCGCCTGTTCTCCAAGCTCGGGGTCCACCTTCCTCCCTGCTCGTTTGGCGCCTTCTCAGCTCACTGCACCCGTCTCTGCCTCCTCGTTTATTGGCTGTCTCTAGGGACAGAGTGCTGCAGGGAGGAGCCCAGCCACTGATCTCGAGACTGGGTGGGTTGGGGAGAGATGGAGCGTAGGACTCTCCTGCCCTGCCTCTTCCGGTGCCCACTGCTCCCAGGCCTCTCCGACCCCTTTCCACCGCCTGGCAAGGCCACGTACTCTTGCACTGGGCTACGCTGGTGGAGCCATCGAAGTCAGTGCTCGTGTTTCCCGGACAGCGGGTGCAGAAGTTCTGACGGAAGTCAGGCTGGTAGGAGCCCATGGCGCAGCGGATGCAGCGATGGATGCTGGTGTTGTAGTAGTGCCCTGGAGAGCACTGGACTGCAGGCAAGGGGGACAGGCAGGTGTTACAAGGGGCATGGGATGGGCAGGGGGGAGTTCCGGGGCATGGGATGGGCAGGACACATCCATCAAGGGGAACCAGGAGACTGAAGACGCCAACGTCCCTTCCAGAGTCCCGGCCTTTCCTAGGCAGGCCAGAATTCGAATCCGGGGAGAAACAAACCGAACAGAGGCTGGCCACAGCGTCCACCCTTTTCTTCCCGGCACCGGGCAGTGCTAACCCCGTTCAGAGACCCGTTTGTCGTTTGTGTTGAGGGGAAGGTGCCACCAGCTCTGCAAAGCAGAGGGGGAACTGGTTCTGCTGTTTACTCCCCAGCTCCCAGGCTTGGGGCTTGGGGCAGGTCAGGACGGGTCCTGTGAACAGGACGGGGCGGCTGGTCAGGCAGCTGGGCTCTCTGGGTTTAGGGACGACAGTGGTGCGACCAACTTGGGTATACTTTGGGGACGTAGAGAGTGTTTTTTGGAAGTAGCTGGGGCAGGGGGGTCCCCCGGTGGGTGAGCAGCCTACTCACCTTTGGTGTCACAGTCTTGGAAGGAGACGGCCCCCTCGTGCTTGGTGGTGAGGCCCCCGCCACACGGGAAGCACAGAGTCCGGCCCACTTCAGGTTGGTAGGTGCCCCGCGGGCAGGGCTGGCAGGGCTTGAACCCATCTACAGAGTGTTGGCCAGGTGGGCACTGACCTGCAATGGACCGAGGGCCCAACTCTGATGGGGATGGTCCTGGTCATCCTTTCGGGGTCACCCAGTCTCAGGGGGACAGAGGCACGCAAACAGGACGTTGACTAGGAGAGTGGCCTGGAGCCTGGGCCTGCCCTTGGGAAGTCCCATGCCCACCCTACCCCGCTCTGCATTGTTCCCCTGGCACCTGCACATGTGGTGATGTTGGTGGCTCCAAGAGGCCCGTGGGCATCACTCCCAGGGCAAAGGTCGCAGGAGAGCTGCCCTTCTCTCTCCTGGAAGGTGCCCGCCGGGCATGGCACACACTGCTCCGTCTGGCCGTGGTAATACGTTCCCTGCGGGCAGCTGACTGAGGGAGAGTCGGCCGCGCTAGCCACCCACCCCCCTACGTCCCCCACCCGGGCCTGACTCCCCTTCCCGCTTCCCCAGACTGGAGGAGGAGAATCTTTGTCTGGAGACAGACAGCACCCTGCTTGGGAGAATCGGGGGCCAAAGCCATGTGCAGGTGAGTTTGGAGGTCCCACCTGCTGTCTTTCTAGATTCCTGCCTGGGACCGGGGAGGAGAGGAGACGGGCAGGTGGGTTGGGCTGCCTCGCAGTTTCAGAGATGCACCAGAGACCATCGAGCATCCCGCTCTGAGCCAGGCCCAGGCCGGGCCTTTCCCACTCCCGTGCCCCCCTGCCCCCCGCCCCCCGCCAGCTCCCTTACCACACTTGACCCCGGCACGGTGCTGCCCGGGCCTGCAGGCCTCCACGAGCTCAGCTCGCTCCCCCGATGCCGGGCCCGGCTTGTGGGCCAGCTCATAATCCAGGCCTGCCAGGCGCAGCAGGAAGCGGTCCTGGTTGATGGACTTCCTGAGCATCTTCAGGGACCCTTTCAGCCGCCGCTCCATCCGCTGTCGGAGGCAAGGCAGCCCGCAGCCCGCTGGTGGCGGACGGTGGTTCGGGTCAGAACAGAAAGAGGAGGCGTGGCTCCGAGCAGGGCAGTGGCGAGGGAGCGAAGCCAGGAGCCGGAGGTCAGAGGTCGGAGGGACTGTTCTCCCGGGCTCGGCCCTGCGTGGGGTCTGCCTGTGGTACAGGCTCCTCACACCCCACCTCTTGCTGTGTGGACCTGGGGTTTCCCTGCCTCGGTCCTCCCCCTTCCGCCCTCCTTCCCACAGTGCTCCCAGCCCAGCCCCACCTGTGGTCCTCCCCCTTCCGCCCTCCTTCCCACAGTGCTCCCAGCCCAGCCCCACCTGTGGTCCTCCCCTTCCGCCCTCCTTCCCACAGTGCTCCCAGCCCAGCCCCACCTGTGGTCCTCCCCCTTCCGCCCTCCTTCCCACAGTGCTCCCAGCCCAGCCCCACCTGTGGTCCTCCCCTTCCCGCCCTCCTTCCCACAGTGCTCCCAGCCCAGCCCCACCTGTGGTCCTCCCCCTTCCGCCCTCCTTCCCACAGTGCTCCCAGCCCAGCCCCACCTGTGGTCCTCCCCCTTCCGCCCTCCTTCCCACAGTGCTCCCAGCCCAGCCCCACCTGTGGTCCTCCCCTTCCCGCCCTCTTACCCACAGTGCTCCCAGCCCAGCCCCACCTGTGGTCCTCCCCTTCCCGCCCTCCTTCCCACAGTGCTCCCAGCCCAGCTCCACCTGTGGTCCTCCCCTTCCCGCCCTCTTTCCCACAGTGCTCCCAGCCCAGCCCCACCTGTAGTCCTCCCCTTCCCGCCCTCTTTCCCACAGTGCTCCCAGCCCAGCCCCTACCTGTGGTCCTCCCCTTCCCGCCCTCCTTCCCACAGTGCTCCCAGCCCAGCCCCACCTGTGGTCCTCCCCTTCCCGCCCTCCTTCCCACAGTGCTCCCAGCCCAGCTCCACCTGTGGTCCTCCCCTTCCCACCCTCTTTCCCACAGTGCTCCCAGCCCAGCCCCACCTGTGGTCCTCCCTTTCCCGCCCTCCTTCCCACAGTGCTCCCAGCCCAGCCCCACCTGTGGTCCTCCCCTTCCCGCCCTCCTTCCCACAGTGCTCCCAGCCCAGCCCCACCTGTGGTCCTCCCCTTCCCGCCCTCCTTCCCACAGTGCTCCCAGCCCAGCCCCACCTGTGGTTTCTTCGGCTCTGACTTCTGCCTCCAGCTCCAGGGTGAGCCGAGTGACCTCCTTGCCTGGAGGGGTCCGGGCCCTCCGGCCCTTGCCCTTCCGAGAGGAGTCACACTTGAGGTGGATGAAGGTGACCTGGCAGTCAGAGCAGGGGGCCCCACCTGGGGGAGAGGCCTTGTCAACAACCCCAGGGCGGCCCGCGGAGGATGGGGCAGGTCTTCGCTCCCAGCCTTCACCGTCCACCTCAGCTGGGCAGACCTCCCCGGGCTCTGCCTGCCGCCCCCTGGCTCCCATTTTAGTCTAAGAGGATAATTAGCTGGAGGGGGTGGGGAGGGGGGAATATCCGAGGGCTTCCTGTGTCCGGCTTTTGCCTCTGCTCTTAAGAGTCAGGGTGCCGGTGAGTTTCTAGAGACCCCACTAAGCAAAGGAGCACGGGGGGGGGGGTTGGATGGCCAGACAGCCTCTTGGAGTGGGGTCCCCAGTCCAGACCTGGCCCCAGCATTCTGCCAGCTTCTTCCACGCGGCCTCTGTTGCGCAGGTGCAGACGGCACTTGGCGTCCTTGATCTTGAAGGAGGCCCGCTGTTTCACCGGCAGCACTGCCGCCTCTAGAGGGATGGCAGAGGCTCAGCCCAGCCTGGGGGGCCCTGGGGGCGAGGGCTGCGGTGGACGGAGGGTGTTGAGAAGCTGGGCAGTCAGCCAGGGGCTCGGCCGGAGGGAGAGGCGTGGCGAAGGCCGAGGCAATCAGATGTGAGGGGGAGAGACGGAGTAAGGCACAGGGCAAAGGAGGGGGCCCAGAAGAAAAGGTAAAGCTGGGGGTGGGGGGAGTTGATGAAGAAGAGAAAGAGGGGCCAGTGAGCAAGGGGGTGGGGCAGGAAGGGTCCCGGGCAGGTGCTCACCGTGGCAGTGGTTGGAGCCGGTGCCGTTCCCGGTGTGGCCCGCTCGGGCTGGCGTGGCCCTGGCGCTGGGGGTGCCACAGCTCACCGTGAAGCCGCTCTCGGACTCTGAGAGGAGGGGGCTGTCACAGCTCTGACCTGCGGCCCCCGCCCCCCAACAACCCGCACTGGCTGGACAACCCTAAACGGGAGCAGAGGAGGAGCGGCTGGATCAAGCTGGTCCTCCTCCTCAGCCCTCCGGCCACCCTTGCTACGTACCGGGCAGAAAGCGGGCCCGGGACGGGCAGCTCAGGGCACAGCTGTCCTTCTTGCCGGACCGGTTACAGCTGAGCATGGCTTTGGAGGCACTGGAGCTGCTCTGACACTTGACGGGCTCTGGGAAGGGTGGAGAAGCCTGAGCAGGGGGCCTTCTGCTCCCTTCCCGTCACCCCCCCCCCCCACACACACACACACCCGCCTTCAGTCGGGACATTGGGAAGAAGAGAATCAGCTACAGGCGGACTCAAATAGCTCCATTCCTCCACTCCCTGCCCCCTCCCCTCTTTCCTCAACGCCATACACCTCCCTTTCCAGAACCCCGAAGCTGCGGTGCCAGACGCGGCCAGCAGAGGGCGCCGCCCACCTGTGCAATCCTTGCCGTTCCAGTGCAGCCGGCCCTGGCCCGCGGGGCAGGTGCACTGGTAGCTGCCGGGAGTGTTGATGCAGCCGAACCGGCAGCCTCCTCGGTTAATGCTGCACTCATCCACATCTGGGGGGGGGGGGGGGGGACGGGGAGACAGACGGACAATGAGTGGGGGAGGGGAAGGAGCCAGGGATCTTTGGTTCGAGTTCCAGGCACTTCAAGATGACAGCTGGCCCGAGAAGAGCGAGCTCAAACCCGGGGCCTTCTCCCCTTTTCTCTGTCCACACAGTCAAAAGGACGACTGAGAAGGAGCCACGCTGATGAGCTTTCTGACGCCCCCCCCCCAACTCCTACCTACCCGTGGGGCAGTAATCTGGGAGCTCAGGATGGAGTCAAGGGGACGTGTTGGGGACAGGAAATAAGACGTTCTGGAGGCAGGATGCTATTCCCCGGTTCCCAAAGCCCGTTTCATCCCGTGCGTGTGCCCGCCCCCAGGCAGTGCCCTCGGCCGGCCCAGAAGCTTGCTCAGTGGGAGGGGCCCGGTGGCCCGGGGCTTACCCCCACAGTGGGTGACACCATACAGCACGTAGCCGTGATGGCAGAGGCACTGGAAGCTTCCTGGCGTGTTGACACATATGTGGTCACAGGTTCGGTCAAAGGAACACTCGTCTATATCTGGAAGGGCAAGGATTCGAACCACCGAGTCTGTCTCCGGGGACTTGACCCTGGGACCCCCTTGCTCAGGCGAAGGGCCTAAGTGAGGGGCCTTGGTTCTTCCCTTCAATTCAAAGTCCCTACTCACGGCCCAGCCCTAGGAACCGGGGACTCAGCGAGGCCTGCCCACCACCCCCTCTGCGCCCTCCGTGTGGAGTCCTTGGGGTCAGGAACGGCAAGATCTGACGCCTACGTAGGATCGGAGCTACGTGTTGTTAGGTGGGTCAGACCTGCCCAGGACACTAACGGGGGTGAAACCCATCCCTCACTCCTTGCCAAGACATGCGCCCCGACATACAGCTTGGCCGCCAAAAAGAAGGTGTGCATCTGTTACCCTATTCCCCCACGTGTAAGACGCACCCTTCCCCCCAAAACTAGGTGTCTAAAAACTAGGTGCGTCTCATACAGTGGTTGTGGCATTTCAAATGCCATAGATGGAACTGAGGACGAGGCCATCTATGAAGACAGTGAGTGATTCGTCATCAGACACAGAGGAGGACAAGCTAATGGATGAGAGTTTAGACAGTGATGAGGAGTTGTATGAATTTTATGATGAATAAAACTTAAGTCCAATAATTTGACGTAACACATTTTTCCCCCCAAATTTTGGGCCCCCAAATTAAGGTGCGTCTTCTACATGGGAGCGTCTTCTACATGGGGGAAATACGGTAATTTGCAGCACGACGACACCACTTAAACTCTTCCCAGTGTCTATTGTTGTCTCTTAGGCTCTGGTCGGATGGAAGCCCTCCTACTCCAGGAAGCTCCCCAGGCTTCCCCCTCGGCCCAGGTCCGCTCACCCTGGCAGTTCCTCTCATTGATGAGAAGCTTATAGCCCTTCTTGCAGCTGCACTCAAAGCTGCCCACCGTGTTACGACAGATGTGGTCGCAGCCTCCATTGTTCAAGCGGCACTCGTCTATGTCTGGGAAAGCAGGAGAAAGTGGAGAAAAATCAAAGGTGAGGCTGCAGGCTGGGGACAAACGCAGACACAAGAGCACTGCCCTCCGCCCCTTCCCAGACGGAATCAGGGAGCGCCCCGAGCCTGCCTCGGACTCTCCCTCTCCTGCCTCTGTTTCTCCCCGGCCAGGGGGCACGGCTCTGTGCCTCGAGCAACAACACCCTTCCCCAGGCTGAGTCTCCTCAGAAGGGGACACGTGGGACCTGAGTCAGGCCCTCAGGAAGTAGGTGGGTGGTTGACCTAGGAGGCTAGTCCGTGGCCTTCACTCTGCTGCTGACAGCCCTCCCCCAGATGGCTGGTGGGTAGGGTTTATTGCTCTCCGGCCCTCCCATCCCTGCCTGTCAAGGAGGAGCCCAGCCGGGCGGGTGGCACGGAGAGGCGCAGAGTCAAAGGGGCAGGTAGTTCTTCAGAGAGGAGAAGCCGGGAGGTGGGGTGGCTGATGGGGGTCAGGAGAGGGGGCCAGGCGGGGGCGGGAGGCTGGGCGGGGAGAGGTCTGGAGAGACTCAGGCCTGAGGCGCTTTCAGCATGAGGATGGGAAGGGGGGGCGGGGTGAGCGGCTTCCTTCCTGAGGTCAAGTTCCCCAAGCTGGTGGCAGACAGGACCCAGGCTCCTCGCCCCTCCGTGGGGTGGGGGCGGAGGCGGGGAGGGCAGCCTGCGTGGGGCGGAGGCGGGGAGGGCAGCCTGCATGGGGCGGAGGCGGGGAGGGCAGCCTGCGTGGGGCGGAGGCGGGGAGGGCAGCCTGCATGGGGCGGGGGCGGGGAGGGCAGCCTGCGTGGGGCGGAGGCGGGGAGGGCAGCCTGCATGGGGCGGGGGCGGGGAGGGCAGCCTGCGTGGGGCGGGGGCGGGGGCGGGGGCGGGGAGGGCAGCTGCCACGTCAGTCTCAGCATACCTGTCAACAGTCCTTCCCAGCAGGAAACCTCTCAACGCTGGCTGTCTGACCTGCTGCCCCTGCAACCCCACCCCGCCTCTCCCCCCCTCCCCAGTCTTCTCTGCCAGCTGTTGGGCCAAAGGACACGAAGAACGAACCCAGACCTCCTTCCAGCCTCTACCCCTTGCGCCCAGGGAACTCGACCCTAATGAGTCATTATTTGCAGTATGGCCGCCCCACACTAAGGAGCTGGCTAAGGAAAGCAGGGGGCAGAGCCGTGCTCCCCACTGCCGCCCGCGCTCCCTCTGACCAGTGCCGGGAAGGTCTGGCGGATGTGGGCTAGGAGGGTTACGGAACCCACGTGTAAACACACACACACACACACACTCACACACACACACACACACACACACACACACACACACACACACACACACACGAGGCTCAAATATCCTTCTAGACCCAGGGACAGATGTCAACGGCATGGTCATTAACCAAGAGGGTTCGGGACCCGTAGGGGACAGGAAGGAGAGAGTAGGGAAGATGAGGGGCAGGGGACACTAAGGGACTGGCTGCTGGACTTCGAGCCCCTTGAACTGAGAGGGGGAAAGCTGGGCAGGAGACAAGCCTTGGTCGTGACGTCAGTTGTTTACAATCAGGAGAGCCCGTCCCAAGGGGTACAGGAGGTTTGGTCCCCTAATAGGTAGGTTATCTCAGACCCCGCCCCCGCCCGGGGCCCGCGGGGTCCCTGTCCTCTGAAAGCCCGTACCTTTGCAGGTCTTCCTGTCCGGCTGCAGCATGAAGCCCACCGGGCAGCTGCAGTGGACGCCGGTCGCTGCGTCGTGGCACTTACTGTCACAGCCCCCGTTGTTGACAGCGCAGGTCTCTGTTTAGGGGGGGAGGCGGTCACCAGGTTATTGGCCTGGAGGAGCCCCAAACTCGAGCAAAGTGGAGAGCACGAGCCCCCCCGCCCCCCGGCCCGGAGGGAAGAGGGAAGGCCTGGCTGCCTCCCTGCGCTTTAGAAGGAGCGTTAAGCGCAGGCTCCCAGCCCCCATCCCCTCACAAGTACAGCCAAGCAGTCCGTGTCCCTGCCCCCTACTTGATTGAAACAAGGTGGACAGCAGTGCGGCAGGTACAAGCCAGAGCTGTCAGGCAGGAATGCGCTGAGGGGGCGGGGGGGGGGGGCGCAAGGAGGGATGGGAGCAGCCGCTACCCAGGGAGCAAGAAGGGGCGGACGAGTTTCCTCCTCTTTCCACCAACCATCTCTCGGGTGGGTGGTGGGTGGGCGTCATGGTGGGACAGTCTGGGGCAGAGCGAGCCCGCCCGGTGAGTCCTCAGGCGGCTGATGGCCGTCCAGGCATCGGCTCCTCCCTCCCTGCCCAGCTGTCTCTAAAGTCCCCAGTTCCAGGACGGGACGGGCTCCCGGCCACTTCCCGGCCACCGCCTGCGCCTCCCAGCCCCCTCTCTCTGAACCGGGGTGCAGGGGCACTGGAAGCCCACTGTCTCCCTTTCCTAGTGGGGAGGGGGGAGGGGGAGGAGGGGGCGGAGAAGAAGAGTCAGAGGAGGGAGGGCGTGAGAAGGTGGGCGAGAGGGAGGCAACCTCAGAGCAGGCTGTCTCCCCTAGTCCCCCCTCCTAGCTGGTGGGTTTTCCCCTCTGCTGAGAGGTCAGCATCGTAGGGGGTGAATGGATGGGTCACTCTCCGTAGTTTCTGAATTCAGAGCAGGAGAAAAACAGGTTTGACCACCAAGGAGTGTGAGGTGAGCCCAGGGAAAAGCCATCGGCTCAAACAGTACGAGGCCCTGAGGCAGGGTCCATCCGTCCTCAGGGGTGGGCAAGTGGGGGCCTGAGCCGGAGCTCTGCCGTTAAAGAGGCAAGACCCCCAGGCCTGCACGAGGGCAGAGAGGAAAGAGGCTCTCAGAATCAGGGCAGCTGAGAAAGGCAGCAGAGAGGACTGTCATCTGGAATCTTCGCCTCCTAAACCTTCGGCCCAAGCCGCGTCCCCGGAGAGACCAGCAAGGCCCAGGCACGAGAAGGCCTCCTCTGCCGGTGGGTCCCTGGTAGTGCGCCTGCCCCTCCAAAGCCCAGGTCTGGGAGCAGACACAGTGAGACCTCGCCCCCACCTTAGTCTCTCCTGAGGGTCCCCAAGATGGCGGGAGGAACCTGGGAGGGAACCCTAGGTTCAGGCTCCAAGCCCGGCCATTCCCCCCAAGAATGTTCTGAGTAGAAGAAGAGGTCCCCCGAGCCCTGGAGCAGGGAGAGGGAACAGAGACCCTGCGTCAAGTCAAGGTAGAGTCGGAGGGACCCAGGATGCGGAGGGGTAGAGCTGGCACAGGGGTTGTCCCAGGCTGGAGAAGAGTGCTGGGCAGAGCTACCCGCCCAGACAGGGCAGCCACGGGCACGGCTGGGGCATCAGACTGGCACGGCCTCCACCCTTGCTCTTCAGGCTGCGGTACTGAAACCACAGGTGGCTCTATGCCCGCTCTGTGCCAGGTGCCTTCTGACGCTCTACACACACTATCCCAGCGACCACCGCGGCCCTAGGGCAGGGCTCAGCCGGCTGGTTTCACAGAGTGACCCGGGGGTCAGACAGGAAAGGCGCCTGCTTGAGGTCACACAGTCAGAGAGTGGTGGAGGCAGGACTCACACTCGGGTCCGTCTGAACTCACACGTCAGGCTCTACGCCGCTGGAGCAGGGCGGAGGTGCCGAGTGAGGCCGGACCTGGGAGCTGCCGTGGGCACGGCGCCCCAAGGAGGGGTGGTACCTCACCCAGCAGGCCAGCAGAGAAGGGAGGGGGCCGATGGCTGGGCAGGGGTGAGGTGTTAAGAGGATGGCGGAGGGAGAAGGTGGCAGGAGGGAGGGGACAGGAGAGGAGAGTGACGAGAGCAGAGAAAGAGGAAACCAACACGAAGGCTCCTGGACCAGCTGCTGGGGACACTCGGGGGACTCTCGGGAGGCCATGTGCCCAGGCCGCCCGGGGAGCCCTGCTGCTGGCTGGCTGGCAGGCTGGAGCCGGGGCAGGCGGCCCAGCGGGCATGCCATGCGGTTAGTGGGACCCCCAGCAGGTTAGCGCTTCCCCTAGCAAGCCGGTGCGAGCAAGCGGAGAGAGCAGACATATTTACCATTAGAAACGGCCTGAGGGGGGACGTGCTGCTCTAGGCGCCTTTCCCCTGTTTGACATTGTAAAAAAGCTGTTTAGATGCTGGGCGGGGGAGCCACTGGGGCCCACCAAGCTGAGCGAAGCCCTCCCCGCCCTCCTCCGCCCTGCGGGCCCAACCAAACCACTGCCCCCTGGGTTGAGCCCTGAGACTCCCACACTTCACTCCTCGGCCCTGTCCTGCCTGGTACCCTCTCGGAAGCTGGGCTCCCACCAGGTGACTGACAGGCAAGTCTCAGAGAGGGGCAATCATCGTGGGCCCAGACCACAGGGCACGCTAGAGGCAGCGCGGGGACCCCAACCTCAAGTCTTACAAGCTGCCAGATCCCGAAGGGTGCCCACCCTCTCTGCTAAACCAGCCTGCCCTGTCTCCCCACTAAATCTCAGTGTCCTGACGGTCCCAAACAACGGAGCCCCCGCCTCCCAGGGCTGGGAGAAAAACGAGATGCAGGACAAGGCCAAGTCAGTTCTCCTGGAGGAGAGAGAGAGAGAGAGAGAGAGAGAGAGAGGGGAAGAACGCAGCTGTGGCCCTCAGGACGGCCTTGTGTGCTCTCTTCTTCCTCACCAGGCCGCGGCTTAGAAGGCAGGATGGGTCTTGCATTAGGGGAAGAGCTCAAGCTTGACAGGGGATCTTTTCAAAAGCAGCTGTGCTCAGGGCCTTCTGCCGGGAGGAACCCTCGCCCCAGCCCTGCACCCAGGGGCCCCGAGCTCACACATGCAGCTTTCCCTCAGGGACTGCATGCACTTCCTCTCGGGAGACTCCGGGGAGGTGTGCGTCCCGGGGAGGTGGTGGGGGCTTAAAAAGCAGAATTAGACTCACGAGGGAGAAACAAAAGGAGCCTGAATGACCAGCCTAGAGAAGGCAACAGGAAGACTTGAAAAGGTTCCAGGGTCTTTGAAGAGTTAGTTCAGAGGCGGACATGGAGCAGGCGAGATGTTACTGGGAGACCCAGAGAACCGTGTGCGCACACGTCTCTGGAGCAGGGCCCTGCAGGAGGCCTGTAAGGGCAGCGCCTGCGCCCCTGTGCTGGTCTCTGGGGGAAGGCCGTGCTGTCTGCAGAGACGGGGTGGGTCTCCGGAGTGGGGGGGGGGGGGACACCTGGTTCTCAAGCTGAACGTCAAGACTCCGCTAGACGCAGAGCGACTGCGTTCGCACGTCCTGTCCCGCGTGTCGTAGCCCACGAGACGAACTGCTCTTCATGAATACGGCACCCCAGAACAAGCTCACCCGTGCCTGGCTGACTCCTCCCTTTCAGCCCCCTTTCTCCAAGGGGACGTCAGTCCCATCAGCTTCCTCAGCACTCTGCTGAGCTCACAGTCAAGACCGAGAGACTTAGGGAGCTAGGAATTCCACGAAAGGAATTCAACACATCCGTGGTCCCCGAAGATACATGAGGTAAGTAAGGCTCAGGAACTCAGGAAAAGGGATCCAGGTGTTAGGAAGGCCCCACACCAGGGCAAGAAGAACGGAAGGCTGCAGGTGGCGAGGAAGTGAGAGGCCACGCACGGGCAGAGCGAGGGAGTCCCGCTGGGAAGTGGACGAGAGCGGAGGAGACGGGGAAGTGGGAGGCAGGGGAAGGGGTCCCGGGGAAAAGATGCCCGGAGTCAGGAAAGCCCACTTGTTAATTCAGGGCTGGGTGTTCAGGAAAGAGCCGTCTGTCCCACCCTCTCGGTTCCAGACGAGGCAAGCTGCCATCTTGCCACACTGGGCCTCTCTGGTCAGACTTAATCCTGTGTCACCCAGCTTTCCCCCCCCTTCTCTGCCACGGCCCTGGCCCACAGGTGCCTCTGCTAATTATTCCCAGCTGGGGGACACTGATCCAGGAGGAAGAGGGTGGTGGGGCTCCCGGTGGAGGGGAAGTGGAATCAACGGGTTGGGAGAGGAGAAGAGGGTCAGGTGGGCCTTTCGGCCTCTCGGAGTTGTCCCTGTCTAGACCTGGCATTGTCTGGGTCTTCAACTCACTCACCAGTCATCCCGTGCCAGCGCGTGGGGCCCCAGGTCCCCCCTCCCCCCTCTCATCCCTGGTGGACTATGTCCTCCTCTGCTGGCCTCACCCACCGATGCATGTCTTTCCGTCCGTATGGAGCACAAACTTGACGTGGCAGCCGCACCGGGGACCCTGCTCTGTGTCATCGCACGTGTGCTGGCAGCCCCCGTTCCCATAGTTGCACGTGACTGTGCAGAGAGGGCAGGA
Organism: Saccopteryx leptura; assembly: GCF_036850995.1. NCBI lineage: Eukaryota > Metazoa > Chordata > Mammalia > Chiroptera > Emballonuridae > Saccopteryx > Saccopteryx leptura. The sequence goes on from NC_089503.1 coordinate 384,616,129, forward strand.
GGCCTGTCAGTCTGCTTCTCCCCGGGGTTAGCATAACCCCGTTACCGGCCCTCCGGCCCAGCCGCCTCGCCCACGCCCCGCCTCCCTCGCCCACGGCCCGCCTCCCTCGCCCACGCCCCGCCTCCTCCCTCGCCCACGCCCCCGCCTCCCTCGCCCACGCCCCGCCTCCCTCGCCCACGCCCCGCCTCCTCCCTCGCCCACGCCCCGCCTCCTCCCTCGCCCACGCCCCGCCTCCCTCGCCCCCGCCCCCGCCTCCCTCGCCCACGCCCCGCCTCCCTCGCCCACGCCCCCTTCCTCCCTCGCCCACACCCCCGCCTCCCTCGCCCACGCCCCGCCTCCTCCTGCTGCCCAGGCCCCACCCCGCACCCGCGGCAGTCCCCGTGACCTCACGTTTACAATCCCGCTGGCTCTTGGTGAGCTCGAAGCCGGGGCGGCATTCACAGGCAATGCCCCCTTTGGGCGTCTCCCGGCAGATGTGTGCGCATCCGTGGTTCTTGTTCATGCAGTTCATGCCTTCTAAAGGGGGAGGGGGGCGCGTGAGCGCTCGAGACCTCCGCACGCCGCCCCCCCCTCCGGGACAAAAAGGGCCAGAAGGGACTGCTGGGCCCAGGGAGCTGGGAGAGTTTTCCACGGAGGATGCGAGACAGGGAGGAGACCCGCTCCCCTCCGCACAGGGGCCCCACGCGTCCTGCCCACAGAGCTCGGAGCCGTTTCGAGTAAAGCGCAGGCCCTGGAGAGCCTGCGTGATCACCCCCGCCCTCCAAACAGCCGCAATCTCTAGAGTCCAACCCGCTGCCCAGCGCTGTGCTGTGTCCTGGGTGGACTTAGGGAGGACCCATGGATAAGGTACAATACAGAACATGGCCTCTGTCCTCAAAGAGCTTACAGGCAAAGTGGAAGGAGGTAACTGTGAGTGGACAGGAGCCGGTACAGGTAACTGTAATTACTGTACACTTTTGTTCAACCGGTGTCTCAGCTCCAACTCCACGCACAGTGGCATGAATCGGACATAGCCCTTGCCCTTGGAAATGTCACCCATCTGGGGGTGAGGGAGCCCCACAGACGGAAGACACATCCGTCTACTACTGCCTGCCCCTCCCCACCCAGTCCAGGGGATACGGCTTCTCGGTGATGCAGCCCCCCCCCCCCCCCAGATGACGGCAGCTTAGAGCTCAGCCATCCACGATTAATTAGGAATGAGATCCCCCTCAGGTCTGGACAAGGGACGTCCAGTAGTAGCCTTAGTCCCATACGGCCCTCCAACCCCAAATAAATTCCCTCAGATTTCGTTCGAAGACAAAATGATCGTCGCGGGATGTGACCTAAGTTGAAGGACCAGAGAAGCTGATGGAGTTGAGAATGCGGGGGGAGACCCAGGGGTTACTGAGGGAAAGCCCCGAGCAGATACAGATGGCGGGGGGAGCCTGGGAGCATGGGGCTGGGCCCCCCAGGCCACGGCTGACCTTCCGGCCGCTGGATGCACGTGTGCTGGTTGTCGCTGAGGAAGAAGCCTTCCCGGCAGTGGCACTCGTAGCTGCCCATCATGTTGACACAGCTCTGCTGACAGCCACCATTGCCCTCAGCGCACTCGTCCACATCTGCGCAGGACAGGGGTGGGTGAGGCCGTGGACTGCGGGCCAGCGTCCAGGTTGGGCCCTGGGACTTCAGCACCAAGGGTGGGGAGCACACACACTTCCCCCTGCTCCCCAGTCCAACTCCCAGCCCTTGGGCAGGCTGTGACCACCCATTCATTCATCAGCCCGGGTTCTACTGCTCAGGAGGAGGCCACCACACGGAGCGGGGCTGGGGGCTGAGCAGGTAGGGAGGGGACGTTTGAACAAGGCTCACTCAGGTGACTACTTGCTCCCCTGTCTATAACCTGTTGGAATTCAGTCTGAGAGCAGTGGGGATGAGGAAAGGAGGCAGAGCAAGAGAGGCAGAGATGGGCTCTGGCCAGTTGGCTCAGCGGTAGAGCGTCGGCCCGGTGTGTGGAAGTCCTGGATTTGATTCCCGGCCAGGGCACACAGGAGAAGCCCCCATCTGCTTCTCCACTCCTCCCCCTCTCCTTTCTCTCTGTCTGTCTCTTCCCCTCCCACAGCCAAGGCTCCATTGGAGAAAATTGGCCCAGGCGCTGAGGACGGCTCCGTGGCCTCTACCTCAGGCTCTAGAATGACTCCGGGTGCAATGGAGCAACGCCCCAGATGGGCAGAGCATCGCCCCCTGGTGGGCATGCCGGGTGGATCCCGGTGGGCACATAACCACAGGCAGAGATGAAGGGAGGAGAGGGGAGGGGGCGAGGCCCTGGAGGGGGCAGCTGGTGGTGCGTGGCCAGGGAATGAGGACCTGGGAGAGGGTGCTGTGTGCAGGGACAGCTGCGGCTGCCAAGGTGCTGAGGTTGGTGTGACAGGGCGGGGCGAGGAAGGTGGTGTGCCTCCACTCCTTCAGGGCAGAGACCATTTCTGTGGACTGGTCACAGCCCGGTCCTTGCTCCCCTCCCCCCATGCCTGGGCTGGCTGCCATATTCCCTAGCCTCTCTCCTATTTTGGTTTAACAAAACAAAGTCTGGTAGTTTCGCAGCGAGGGTGGGGGGCGGTGGGGGAGCACCCCAAATCACCTCCCGCAGGTCGCAGATCCGGGCTCACCCCGGGGCTCCCCCTTCTACGCCTGACTCTGTCCCCTGCTGCCGGCCCGGCTGCCATTCTCAGCTTCCTGTGACCCAGAAGGCGCAAGGGCTCCCGAGTGGAGCGGCTGGAATCCAGGCTCCTGAGGGCCTCGTCTGCCTCTCTCTTCCCACCCCCTCTGCTGAGCCTGAACACCCCGTCCTTCTCCCTTCTGGCCTCGGGCAGAGGGACTTCGACCCAGCAGGGCCCTGCCTGGGAAACGCACCTGTCAGGAAAGCCAAGGAGGCAGACCTTTCTCCAAAGGACCCCTTCCATCCCTTCCCCCCATTCTCGTATCTTCTGGTTTGTTTTATAAGGAAACAAGACTTGGCGAGGGGGGGCGTCTAGAGAGGTCAAAGGCAACCGAAAGAAAACTTAGAAGCTGTAGGCAAATCGTTGTCCTGGTCCAAGTGCCACAGCCTCTCTTTCCAAAGGAGTTCCCAGAGAGGCCCTCCCGGGTGACTGGGCAGACAGGTAGTGAGGTCCTTCCCTGTCGCTACAGTGGTGAGAGAGGAGGCCAGGCTGAGGGTGAGGGCCTGCAGGAACTGGGGCTTAGAGGCCTGGGTGGGGAGTGGGGACCGGAAGTCTGGCCCAGGGATGCACTGGGACCGGGTCACCGGGCAGCTCTGCAGTGAGGAGGCTCTGCTAGGCCTCGGGACCTCGGCTAGCTCCTCTGTTTGGGGGTGGGGCGAGGGAACAGCTAGCCCGCTACTCTGGGCGTTGTTGCTCCTGCCTCTGTTCCCTTCCTGGTCCTCTGCTCGCCAGTCTCTGACATCTGTTTTGGCACCAGAGAGCAGGAATTGAGGGAGGAACCCCCGGGTTCCTATCTCAGATCTTTGTACGCGGTGGACTTCAGTTTTCCTACTTGGGGAAGATTCTGACACAGTCCTAGTGAGTGACAGACACCAAAGGCGAGCGGAGCTCTCTACAGGTTCTCCCCTCTCTGACCCAGCGCCTGGAACGAAGGACAGCAGGCCAGGCGGAGGCCCCAGACCTGAGGAGAGGGCAAGCCTGGAGACCCCAGGATGGGCCTTTAGGGTCAGAGGCCCCCCAGGGCCCAGAGAAGCCCCAGCGGCCTCCACTCTGTACTAAGGACTCTATGGGGCACTCAACCCATGTCCCCTCGCAGTGACTCAACCAGAGCCCTCCATGGACGCCGAGATGCCCAGCGACTGGTGGGTCTGCCCGAGGCCACTACAGCCTGTGAGCGGCAGAGCTGGGCTCTGTCTGGACTGAATTACCTTCCCGCCCCGCCCACTGTGGCCACACCCACTGTGGCCACCTGCCCCTGGCCCTGCCCTGGGAGCACATTCTGGCAGCATCTCCTGTGCTGCTTCTCACCCAGCAGCAGGACAATTTCCTCCTCAGTCTCAAAAGGGAAACTGACCTTGTTCCCTATTTTGCAGCTTCCTGGTCACTTTTCCTCTCCTTGCCTGGGAAATGGGAAATGCTGAAAGCACCTCCTTCTGCACACGCCCCCCGCCACCCACGTCCTCTCCCCCGTGCTCACCCAGGCAGTTGTGTCCGTCATGCGCCAGGTGGAAGCCATCATAGCAGGTGCATCGGTAATTGCCAGGGATGTTGACACAGTCGTGCACACAACCTGCATTATCCTCCCGTTCACACTCATCCACATCTGTGGGCAAAGAGGAGCTGAGAAGGTGAACCCACCGGTCTGCCCCCCACTGTCCAGCCCTGGGCTCAGCCCTGTGAGGGTTTTTAAAAAGATAATTCACCACCTTCCATGTGTGTATGTGTGTGCCTGTGTTTACATAGTTGCTTTCACAGCCTGCAAGCCACTTTGCATTTTGCTATTTTCATCTGAAGTCAAATATTTTTGCCTGACCCAGTGGTGGAGCAGTGGGTAGAGCATTGGCCTGGGATGCTGAGGACCCAGGTTAGAAGCCCCAAGGTTGTTGGCTTGCGCGTGGGGTCACCAGCTTGAGAACAGGGTCACCAGCTTGAGTGTGGGATCATAGACATGACCCCATGGTCACTGGCTTGAAGCCCAAGGTCGCTGGCTTGAGCCCAAGGTCACTGGCTTGAAGCCCAAGGTCGCTGGCTTGAGCCCAAGGTCAATGGCTTGAAGCCCAAGGTCGCTGGCTTGAGCCCAAGGTCACCACTGGCTTGAGCAAGGGGTCACTGGCTCAGCTGCAGCAGCCCCCTCCCCCATCAAGATACATATGAGAAAGCAATCAATGAACAACTAAGGAGCCACAGCTATGAGTTGATGCTTCTCATCTCTCTCCCTTCCTGCCTGTCCGTCCCTGTCTGTGCCTCTCTCTTCTAAGTAAATAAATAAATAAAATAAAGTCAGACATTTTTACGTTTCCACCTAGTCTTTCTAATTACCACTGTAAATGGCTGCAGAATATTCCAGAATATTCCACTGTGTCGCTATAACATAATCTGTTTTCCTCTATTGTTAGATTCTTTCCATTTATTTCACATCATAAATAAGGTATCAAAGAATATCTTCTCCCATATATTAGTCTGTTTCTTCTTCGAATTTCCTTTGAATAAATTCCTAAGAGCCAAACTCCTGGGTCAAAGGGCATAAATGCCTTTTAGGGTTCCTGCTAGGTATGACAAAATCACTTTTCAGTTCAAAATATCACCAGGAATTGCCCACAGAAGCCTTACCAACAGTGGAGGTCATACATTTAAAATAACTTCTAAAGCAAGATGGCTTTATTCGCATTGCTTTAATTACAAGGGGAAGATGAAGAGTTTGTTTACGGTATGAACTTCCCCTGGGATTGACTGTCTGTTTTCATCTGGGCACGAGGTAAGGGTCTGAAGATGGAGGACCCAATGTCAGGGAACCTCCGTGTTTACTTAGTTCCATGACTGGGACCCCTCCCACCCCCACCCAACCTAGTTTGTCGGGCTGTGAACTATTCCAACCAGGGCCTCAGCCAGCCTATAAGGTGCCTTTGTGGGATTAGAAAACGGTGCTCTTTCTGGGCAGAAATCGTTCCTCCCCCTCCCCACTGACGCCCCTCCCAGTGCCAGTGGGGGTGGCATGCCTCGGCGGCCAGCTGCGGGCAGCGGCGCTGGTGCCCCCTCCTCGGCGGGGCCCCCTCCCCAGGCGCCCCTCTCGGCCTCACCTTTGCAGTGTTTACCATCCCCCGTGTAGCCAGACTTGCAGATGCACTTGTACGACCGGGGGGTGTTCTGGCAGATGGCGTCGATGTGGCAGTTGTCGGTCCCTTCCACACACTCATCCACATCTGGCAGGGGTAGAGGGCGCACATGAGACCCCTCTGTTGGTGCCTCCCAAAGAGTGTCGTGAAGGTGGTTCCCCAAGGGCCAACCCCTCTCCTCCAAACCAGAGACAGGGGCTCCTCCAGCGGCAGGTGCTCTTCTGCACCCAGCTGATCTCAGAATGGCCTGACTCTGCAATTTCAGGAATTCAGGGGAAAAAAAAACACACAAAAAAACAAAACCCCCACTTCTTTCAAAAATACTTCATCCACAATGACAGCTAAAATTCCATTATTCGAAACACTCCTCTTTGATTTAAAAACAAACAAAACCCCGAAGACTGGCCAGTACAACGAACTTGATTAGAACTAGGCGACCGACCGTTGTGATCTGGGAGCGAGCTCACAGGGAGGGGGAAGAGGAAAGGCAAGTGGCCAATGGCCTCCGGGAAAGGGGCAGTGTCCGGGCCATCGGTAATTACAGGAGGAAGAAAGGGAGACGGGGCATCTGAGAAATCCTCCTTTGCCTCATGACTCTGCCCGCGACCAGATCCGCTTCCCCTTGACCACCACGGCGCCAAGAACCTTTAGAGCAAAGAAGTTCCACCCTGGAAGATTCCCCCGGGGCCCCTGTGCCGTCAGTGCCGTAGGGACCGGGAGCTGGCCCGATGCTTCAAGTCTGGTGACGTTCCAGCTGACTCAGGCAGCTCACCCCTCCTGCCACCCTGAGCTCTGTCATCTAACGGCCAGTGCTCCGCTCTCCTGGCCCTCACCCTGACACAAGGTGCTCCTCAAACAGCTGTGCTAAGCGGGCGAGGCCATCCAAGACCTCCTAGCCAAAAGAGGAGGGTGTAGAAAGGACGTAGGAAAGAGAATAGAATTGTTCGTTGCCTTTTGGCAAAAGACTACAACTTCTGGGGCAATGTTATGGTGTCCCTTAAAGCTGATCTGAAATCGGAGAAAATGTTTCAGTTGAGAATGCCACGTAAGGTGTTTGTAAAAGGTCCCATGCTGAAAGGTATGGAGGCTCAGAGGTGACTCGGGCCACCCAAACGGAGAGATAGATACAAGTAAGTAACCCGAAGAAGGGTGCGGTTGTTGAGTGCCACAGAGTCACGAAAGATGACGTCAGGGGGGGTCCTCAACCCTGGCTGCACACCAGAGTCGACTCCCCCAGGAAATGCCCGAGCAACCCCCCCCCCCGACCCCGAGATTCTGGTCACTGAGCCCGGGCTGCAGCTTGGGCATCAGCGGTTTCCTGAAACTCCCCAGGTGAGGTCAGCACGCAGCCAGGCCTGAGAATCTGACCAAGGGGAAGACCAGAGGAACAAGGGACTGTTTCTAGCTGCGAATCGGGAAACTCAAGAGAGCATATAAGGAGCCATCTGCAAGTAAAAGAGATAGAAGACTGTCAATAAAAAAGACTCCGTCTCTCACTTCCGAGTGCGATCAATGGACCGTAGAATTGCCTGGCTTTTGTGAAAATGCAGGTGCTCAGGCCCTATCGCCGACCTTTTAGAACCCTTGAATCCTTAAAGATGCTTGAAATCTCTTTTGCTAAATGAACGAACAAGGAGGTCGGCCATCACTGCCGATTTGTAGACACTCGTGAGCCCCCAGCCTGAAACAGTTAACTGTCCTCGGCTTTCCCAGTCTCAAGAAGTGCTTCGGGGGGGCAGGGCTGAGGGGGCTTCCCGGAGCTAAGGCGACAAGTGACATTTGGAAGAGTGGCCCCGAATGCCCTGCCCCAAACATTCTGGGCTGCTTCTCGGCTCCACACTCTACCCTCCGACCCTCTCCGGCCCCTCAGCAGGGGCCCACCACGGCCAGAGAGTCTAACTGCTGGGACCCTCCACCCCCACCCCACCATCCCCCACCTCCCTCAGGCTCCGTGGTCATGGTGCCGGCCACCGGCCCACCCTGGGGAGCCAGCCCAAAGACCGCGCGGAGAAGGGGCGCACGGAAGCCGAGTCCGCAAGAGAGGGCAGGAGGGACCTCTATATATAGAGGTGGGGCGGAGAATCATTCTGTCCAGCTGACGACAAGGAAGGACACGGGCCTCGGAAATGTGCTCACATGGAAAGAGCCTGAGCTCCAGCACCAGACCCAAGTCTAGCTCACACTCGGGGGGAGGGGGGGGGCTCTGACTTTCTTATTTCTCCCTCCTCCAACGCGGGGGACAATACCTCCTCACGAGAGGCCGTGGAACACTTGAGGAGATAATTTGTGCAAATTCCCTAGTCAGTGTCTGGGAAATAGCAGACCCCCAATTAGAGGGAAGCTTTGTGGCGATGCTTACGTATGAAACCGCTGGTTCGGACAACAGACGCGCAAGGACTGCGCTGTGTAAGACAGGGGTCCCCAAACCTTTTACACAGGGGGCCAGTTCACTGTCCCTCAGACTGTTGGAGGGCCGGACTATGAAAAAAACTATGAACAAATCCCTATGCACACTGCACATATCTTATTTTAAAGTAAAAAAAACAAAACAGGAACAAATACAATATTTAAAATAAAGAACAAGTAAATTTAAATCAACAAACTGACCAGTATTTCAATGGGTACTATGCTCCTTTCACTGACCACCAATGAAAGAGGTGCCCCTTCCGGAAGTGCGGCGGGGGCAGGATAAATGGCCTCAGGGGGCCGCATGTGGCCCTGCAGGCTGTAGTTTGGGGACCCCTGGTGTAAGATGTCAGCTCCCCAGGCACACGTGGCAATTTAAACTTAAGTTCAGTTCCTCTGCTGCCCTAGTCACAGGCCAAGTTCTCAATAGCCACCTGTGGCTGACGGTGACTACCGTGGACAGCACAGACACGGGGCATTGCCAACATCGCGGCCCTGCCCCAAGAGTTCCGAGTACGGGATTCCCCCGGGGCCTGGGTGGACCAAAAATCTCCCCAGAGAGTGGGATTTGAGTTGAGTTTTGAAGGTGGGATAAACGTTGGACAGTCAGAACGGGAAAGAGGAGCTGTCATGTGGTTGAATGTGTGACGGAAGACCGGGCACCCAGAGCTGGTCCTTATTCTGCGTCCCCCTCCCGCCCCCATTTACACATGCTCTTTATGCTGGGGGAAATGATTTTTTAAACTACTTCTGAACTTTGAATGACTTAAGGCTTAGTTTTAGATGTTCTTATTGGGTCTCTGGAAGAGGGCGGACTGATCACCCCTTTCCCTGTGGTGACCCTTGGGAGTCTCAGAGGCGGGTAGCGGGAGACATGGGACAATCCCAGTGCCTAATAATCATCCTGTCCACCCGGCCTGGAGCTCTCTCCCATGTCTCTCCATCCCTTCCCCAGCCGCCAGCAAGGGGACTTGGGAATTCATCCCGAAGCCCCTCCCCGATGGCCTGTCTCTGGACCAGTGGGCACCTCCCTAAGGTCTGCGGCTGGCTGCCTGGACTCCCTGCCCTCCCAGCACCAGAGTGGACCTGGTGCTGACCGCAGCAAACCTGGGCTTCCTGGGGGAGCCGCTGGAATGTTCCAGCAGCTGGGCTTTTCCCGCCATCTGACCCCCTCCCCCCCATCTCCTGGTTCAGGATCTCCCTCCCCGGGAAGACTCTGTTTCCTCCCTCTTTCCCCAACAACAACTTTCCACACGTTCACACACATCTCTGTCTTCACACCCGGGACGCAACCTCTGTTCTCTCCTGGCGCGCTGTGCCCAGCTCCCCAAATCAGGCTCAGCATCAGCTGCTGCTGCTGCACCGCTCTGCTACGGTGTCAAAGTCACCTCGTGTGGCTCGTTGCTCTGTTCTCACTTGGCTGGTCACTGGCCCAGGAAGGGACCCTTCCACTGCTTGGATGGAATCTTTCAAAACAGGACAGGCCTAACACAGAGCTTGAAATAGAACCCCCCCCCCCCCATGATCTCCAGCGCCGCCTCCTCTGCGGTTCCTTCTTTCAGAGCTTCTGCCCGCCCACGCCCACGTGTGCGCACCGGGGTCCCATCAACACCCACGGTGGTGGCGTGGCGGCGGTGGCATCTCTGCTTGTTGTCCAGGCTGTGGGCGTGGCCTAGCACGCCTGGCCAAGCAGTGAGCAGGCTCAGCTCAGCGGGCTGGTTTAGACCAGTGGTTCTCAACGCCGGCTGCACACCGAGCCGGAGGGCCTTTTAAAAAAGTGTGACTGTCCGGCCATTCTCCTCAACCAGCGAGTCAGGATCCCCAGGGCGAAGCTGGCTTGCTGTTTGTCTTCCGTTTCCCAGCTCAGGTGACCTGAATAGACTCTTTTATTCAAGCTGGGAAGAGGCCCAGGCAGCGACAGGACGGAGTGTCTGAGAAAAGGGGTTCAAGGGTAGGCCTGTGTCTATTCAGATGGCAACCCACCCATGGCTGTGTGGTCCCGGGCTGCCTCTGAACTCACCTGCTCCCTCCTGCCTAAATGGGAATCCTCGTCATAGCCCCTGTGGGAGGGGGCTGCCCTGAGCATCCAGGGAGGGACCGCGGACCAGGGACTCAACACGGCAGTGCGGGCACACGGCAAGCGCTCAGGAAAGTTCGCTCTGTTTGGTGCTGCTCTGCGAACTTTCTCCCCGTCTCCTCTCTCCTCCCACCTTCCCCTTCCCGAAGCCCCATTTCAAGCCCGCTGTAAGGAAGTGCAGCACCCGGGTGGGGGACGTGTGATGGTACAGAGAATTTGGGGGAGACCGTACCTGCCCCACCACCCACTCCACCCTGTGACGGGAACCACCCAAGGAGGAGGCTGAAGTGGGTGAGAAGCCAGTTGGGAACCACAGAGCTGCCTTCCGCAATGCTGTGTGAAGGACCCCCTTTCCTTCCTTTACCCCCACCCCAGGCGCGGGGCTGGGTCAAGAACTGAACTGGGGGCGAGTGATGACTGCAGAGACAGCACAGAGGAGCCAGGCCCTCCTTGCCTCACCTTCTCCCAGCATGACTGTGTAACCCCGCATTGCTTCTGGATTGGCTTCAGTATACCTCGCAGGGCAATCCGAAAACTGCTAAACACAGGGAGGAGGTTCTGGCTGGTTGGCTCAAGTGGTAGAGTATCGGCCTGGCATGTGGAAGTCCTGAGTTTGATTCCTGACAAGGGCACACAGGAGAAGCACCCATCTGCTTCTCCACCCTTACCCCTCTCCTTCCTCTCTGTCTCTCTCTTCCCCTCCTGCAGCCAAGGCTCCATTGGAGCAAAGTTGACCCAGGCACTGAGGATGGCTCCATGGCTTCTGCCTCAGGCGCTAGAATGGCTCAGGTTGCAACAGAACGACGCCCCAGATGGGCAGAGCATCGCCCCCTAGTGGGCGTGCCGGGTGGATCCCAGTTGGGCGCATGCGGGAGGAGTCTGTCTATCTCCCCGCTTCTCACAGAAAAAAAAAACAGGGAGGAGGGATGGGGTGGGGTGAGGATGTGAACGTTAGAGGGCAGACCAGAAAAGGCCGGTTATGACAACACAGGCAGTCAGTCCCAAGATTCCCCTTTGACGATGGGGAAGTATATTCCAAAATGGAAACAAGGAAGATCCCCCCCCCCAAAAAAAACACTTCACCTATTGCAAAATTTCTCCCAGGTCTGGCTCAGAATAACAACAAATGGGAATGATCAGGAATACAGGCTGCAGCTAAGCAGACACCCCTTCTTAGAGTCTACCCCACCTTCACACTACCCCAGTAGTCACCTAAGCAGTCACAGGGGCTGGGTAGTTACACACAAATTGGCTGGGCCCAATGAGAAGGTCCAAAGCAGCCTGCCTGTCATCCGAAGGCGCCCACATAGCTGTGACATCCTTCTCGCCCCAGCCATGTCAGCCCGGGATGTTTGGTGTTAGCCTACATCTCTCCTCTATCTTCCTCACCTTCAGTGCCTTCAGATCTTGCCCACCAGTGAGGACCAGTTCAGGTGCCGCTGCTGGGAAGCTAGCTGCAGCCGTTCCATCCTTCTCTGATGTCCTCTTCCTCTTAACTCTGAGGGCTTCTACCGACAGGTTGTCTGATCACCTAAACCAATCACTATCCTGTGATCCCTCCGATAGGCTACTTTGTGCTATTATTTTAGTTCATGGATATTATCTTCCTACTGAAGCTGTAAGCTCCCTGAGACCATGGCTTCTGCGTCCTTGAAACCTACACAGTAGCTGGAAGAGCTGAGCATATCCATTCATCAAACAGTTACTGAGTATCTGCAACATGCCAAGTGCTGTGCCAGGTTCTGGGCATTCAGCTCTGAGCAAGACAGCTAAATATTGAAGACATTTACTATAGTAATAGATGGATGGATGGATGGATGGGTTGGTGGATGAGGGGATAAGGTCCATATTTGTGGCATCCTCTCTGGGCAGTCCCAGGAAGTTTTGTCTTAAGCTAAAGGTAGGGAGATGGGACACAGAGAAGATCACCTGTTTAAAGGCACCCCCAATGTGGTGATACTGAGGACAGAAAAGACTGGGACCAATGAATCTAGGATCGGATTTCTGGGGAATCCTATAGAATCCATAGGATCTCAGGGTCTTCAGATGTTACCTGTGTCTGCTCTGATATCTCTTAAGAGCATCCTTGTCAGAGAGATGCCCCCCTCCGCCTGCCTCAGTGACAGAGCACCAGGGGCCACTTGAGACCAGTGTTCCATCGCTGCTCCTGGTCAGTTCCCTTATCCTTTCCTCCATGTTGCCTCCCACCATCCCAGTAACATCCAAAGTAGAAGCAGCCTGAGCTTGGGCGGTGACACGCTAGCCTGCAGCACATGCTCCCATAAGCATACCTGCGCATGCGCACATCTGCTCTGCCGCTGGCTCCGAAGGGCAGCTAGGGAAATGGGCGGAGCCTGGCTTCCCCTCTCGGCTCCGCAATACCCCTTTCCGATGCCGAACTGGGCTGACCCTGCTCCCTCGGCTGGAGTCTGGGCCCATCCTCAGCCGGGACAAAGCCTAGGCAGGGTCGGAAGGCCCGGAGAGAGTCTAGGAGACCACACAGATGACCCCAAGGAGAAAAGACAGAGCACTTTCTTCTTTTTTTTTTTTTTTAAATAACAAGTACCCTTCCCTCTTACTCAAGCTTGGCCTGCCCGCTGAAGAGCCAGGAAAAGCAGCTGGAGCCTGGTGACCGGAAGGGAGTGAGGCTCTGAGCCCAGCAGCCTTGCTGCCCATCGGGGCCGCGAGGACTGTTCCTGCTGTATCCCCAATCTAGCTCCTGGCTCATCTGAATACACCTTTAAACGGACACTTTTCTCCCTTTCAGTGAGGACTAAACCATCAACCCTGAGTCAGAGGCCTTGAGAGGACCGGGTAGGGTAGGGGGGAGGGGGGAAGGGGTAGGGGAGGAAAGAACAGAGAACTGGAGAGGAGGGCCAGGGAGGCAGGCAGTGGGCAGAGGCAGGTTTCCCGATGATCAGTTTTATCTCTCTACATTGATGGGAACGATAACAGCATAAAGAACGATGATGTCAGTCTGACCGGTGGTGGCACAGTGGGTAGAGCATTGAACTGGGATGCTGAGGACCCAGGTTCGAAACTCCAAGGTTGCCGGCTTGAGCGCGGGCTCACCAGCTGAAGTGTGGGCTCACGGGCTTGAGTGTGGGGTCATCAACGTGATCCCAAGGTGTCCGACTTGAAGCCCAAGGTCGCTGGCTTGAAGCCCAAGGTCACTGGCTTGACTGGAGCACCCCCCTCCGGGTCAAGGCACGTATGAGAAAGCAATGAACAACTAAAGTGCTGCAACTATGAGTTGATGCTTCTCATTTCTCTCCCTTCCTCTCTCTTTCTCTGTCTCAAGAAAACAAAAACAAAAACCAATAATGTCAGATTAAGTGTACAAAGTTCTTTCATGTGGGTTATTTCATTTGGTCCTCAAACGGTCCTTCCTCTCATTACACAGATAAGGACCAGGCCCAGAGAGGGTAGGTGGGGAAAGAGCAAACAGCCAGCGCAGAGCCAGGACCAGTGCTCCCAGGCCAGTGCTCACTCACCACACACTGTCTGTGAACACGGGAGGGAGGAGTCCACGCCTTAACTGCTGTTGTGCCCCCTCCCACCCCAGCTCAGCGCTTAGTCCAGCATGGAGCGAACATCCAACACAGGTCGGGCCTGCTGATGTTCTTCGGCTCTGGGCGTGGGACCGCAGGGGGAGGGCGTGGCTGAGCCGTGCACCGGGCGGAGGCCAGTGCGCCACGGTGGGCGCACACCACACAGAGCTGCAGTGAGGAAGGGGTGGGACCGCAGGGGGAGGGCGTGGCTGAGCCGTGCACCGGGCGGAGGCCAGTGCGCCACGGTGGGCGCACACAGAGCTGCAGTGAGGAAGGGGTGGGCCGGGGGAGGGCGTGGCTGAACCGTGCACCGGGCGGAGGCCAGTGCGCCACGGTGGGCGCACACAGAGCTGCAGTGAGGAGGGGGTGGGACCGCAGGGGGAGGGCGTGGCTGAGCCGTGCGCCGGGCGGAGGCCAGTGCGCCACGGTGGGCGCACACAGAGCTGCAGTGAGGAAGGGGTGGGCCGGGGGAGGGCGTGGCTGAGCAGTGCACCGGGCGGAGGCCAGTGCGCCACGGTGGGCGCACACAGAGCTGCAGTGAGGAAGGGGTGGGCCGGGCGAGGGCGTGGCTGAGCCGTGCACCGGGCGGAGGCCAGGGCGCCACGGTGGGCGCACACCACACAGAGCTGCAGTGAGGAAGGGGTGGGCCGGGGGAGGGCGTGGCTGAGCCGTGCACCGGGCGGAGGCCAGTGCGCACGGTGGGCGCACACAGAGCTGCAGTGAGGAAGGGGTGGGCCGGGCGAGGGCGTGGCTGAGCCGTGCACCGGACAGAGACCAGTGCGCCACGATGGGCGCACACAGAGCTGCAGTGAGGAAGGGGTGGGACCGCAGGGGGAGGGCGTGGCTGAGCTGTGCGCCGGGCGGAGGCCAGTGCGCCACGGTGGGCGCACACCACACAGAGCTGCAGTGAGGAAGGGGTGGGCCGGGCGAGGGCGTGGCTGAGCCGTGCACCGGGCGGAGGCCAGTGCGCACGGTGGGCGCACACAGAGCTGCAGTGAGGAAGGGGTGGGCCGCGCGGCAGTGGGCAGGTGTCTCCTGCCCTTGGATTCACTATGCCGGGCCAAGCAGCTGGTTAGAAACAAAAACAAACACCAGGGATACAGGTTCCTGCTGTTAACAGCTTCAAACCACCAGAGGAAAACTCCAAATAAATATAATTAGAAACTTGTAAAAACGTCCTCTCTGTAAACCTGCTCCCCAGGGTCTCCCCTTGAAGCGCCCCCCTTCTCCCACCCCACCCCCATGTCCATATATCCTGACACCCCACCCCCCTCACCCAGGGATTCCCCAGATCCGGTTCCTCACTCTGGGTCTTCAGCCCAGGTCTTTCCTCAGCTTGTCCCCGGACAGTGACCAGATGCACAAGGCCCCCTGGTCTGAAGCTCTGAACACCCCCCCCACCCCGGCCCCCAGCTCTCCAGGGCTATGGTTACAGCCACAGGGAAACCTGAGGCGAGAGTGAGAGCCACAGCGCCCTGTTGAGCCATCAGCCCGCATCCAGTGGCAACTCCAAGCCCGGGCCTTGGTCTGGAAAGGAGCGAGACATCCAGGTTGGAGCAGGATGCGGAGGGCCAGTATCAGAGCCGAGAATGTATCGTAGGAGAGTGGGAACAGGGGCCCCAGGGCCTCCCCTGGAGTCTTCAGTTCCCACTACACAAACACGCAGCCTCCCAGCGCTGCTGGATGCACCCACACTCACAGAATCCCTAGTTCTGCAGAGCCTATTTCCAGGGGGGAGTGCCCCAGTTAAAGGACAGGTACGTGGGGCCCAGGACAGTGGGGTGGGGGGAGAAAGGAAGAGTGGACCCAGGCAGGGAGGAGAGGTTCAGGGGAGAGGCCTGGAGAAGCTGCAGGGGCCGAGGTGTAGGCATTCGGTGGGAAGGATTTCAGGGAGAGGTGCGGGATCTCAGAGCTGCAGGGGACCCTCCTGATACTCTGGTCCACTTTACAAGTGAGGAGGAGGAAGAGCTGCCTCAGCAGCCTCCGTCCTCAGGCTCTGCGTCTGCGGAAACCCGCTGGTACCGTGCTCCCCACCCCCTGCCCTTCGGGGCTGACAGTGTGCGGGGGAGGACAGTGGCCAGTCTGGTGACAGAGGGGCTTCTGGGCAGAGGCTGAGGGTCCATGTCCCCTCTTAGCCTAGGCAACAAGCTCCTCTACCCCTCAAACATCCTTGGGTTGGCGGTTGTATCACCTTTCTGCAAAAGACCAGCAGCCAGTCTCTCTGTATCCAGCCTCCTGTCTTACAGCGGAGCCCCGAGACGCTGTCCCCAGGTCTGGGCCTCTTGCAGGCACTGCCAGCCTCAGAGCAGCTCTGCAGTTTCCAGACCTGACAGGGACTCTTTCGTAGAAGCAGTCATGTGCTAGGGGTACAGGACATCAAAGGAGGCCCACACCCTGACACGCGGGACCCGAAGCAGGGAAAAGGGAAAGGGGCCGGGGTGAGTTCCAGCAGCAACTCCTCCACCTTCGTCTTCTCAGGAGGGTCCGAGGTCATCAGTTCCCTTCTCCCTCGCCCAGGCCAGGGCACTGGACCAAGCCATTCTCCTCCTTCCCCTCTCCACCGAAAACACGCACATCGCCCGGCCTCCTCGTCTCTCTCACAGGAGCACCGTGCACAGGCACGCACACGCACATGCACACACCCCCCCCCTGGAGTCGTGCACACGCATGCTCACACCCAGGGCCAGCTCCCTTTACAACAGGTCCCAGCTGCTCACATCTCAAACCGGTTCTCAGGCTCTCAGATTCCTGGAGGTTTCAGAAAACAATCTCATCTCACGGAGGGGCTGCCGCTAACTGTCCCCTCTCTCTCTCTCTCTCTGCCCGGGGGAATCCTGGCTCCTGCGTCCTCCAGTCCCCCACTCTCCCGTCCCACCCTGCAGAGTCTCGGGGAGATGAGGGGTAAGAAGTGGGAAAGTTCTCCAGCCCCACCGCCCCAGGGGACATGTCGCTGAGCAAAGCGAGGTCAAAGGGATTCCTGAGGAATTTCTAAGCAGTTCGGCCCCTCTACCCCCTGGAAAAGGTGGAGGGGGTGGGGGCTTAGATGGAAGGCCAGGCTGCAGGAGCGGGGACAGACTCTCTCCTGGGGCGGCCTGGACGGGGCACAGGCATGAGCCGCTGCCCACGGGGCCACCCTCACCCGCTGACATGGTCATGGCTCTCATTTCATATTTTGGAGGGAGGGGCCAGGAGGAACAGTCCCCTCACTGTAAGAGCCGGCCACAGGAGCCCAGGGAAGCGGGGAGGAGAGGAAACAGCCACATTAAAGAGGAAGAAAGGGGTGGGGGGAAGAAAGAGAGAGACACACATACACCCAGACAGAGACCCGGAGAGACGCACCGAGACAGAGAGACACTGTCTGCCGCCAGAGGAGCGCTCTCAGTCCCCGGGACGGTGTTCCTGGGAAGCTCTAAATACACGACTTGATCAAAACTCGATCCCTGAGGAGGAGGGAAAACAACCAGGTAAACTAGACGGCCAGGCTGGCCAGCTCTCCCTGCCCGCGCCCCTCCTGGGGACAAGTTTTCCCCGAGGCCAGGAGACCTTTTCATTCAGCTGTAACCTGAGCCCTAGACCAGGATTAGGCCTTTTTAACCACTGCAGCACCCCCTCCCCCCCAAAAAAGCAAATTAATGCTTTTAAGTTAACAATTATCTTGGTTATCCAGTCTGTCTACTTTAAAATACTCAGACAGGCACTTAAAAAACACTCAAAACCTTGGACCCTCATGCTCACTCACACCCCCCCCCCACAGCTTACCCACCCACTCACCCACACGCAGCTCTCAAAGACACTCAAACATCAGTATGCACGCTTAACAACTAAGTCACAATTTACACACTCAGCTGTGTTACCTGCAGGCGATCCTGGTGAGCCAAGCACGCGTGTGCGTGCACACACACTCCCTCTCTCACCCACACACTCAGGCTCTCTTCCCTGTTCTTCCCCTCTTCCCCATTCCACGACACTTTGGTCCCCACCCCCAACCCGAATCTCTGGAGAGAAGGGACAGAGATCAAGATATCCCCAGAGGTGTAGTCACTGGGCAAGATACTTCCCAAGGGCATTTGTATTTTCAAGACTCAGCACAGCTTCATTTAACAGCATGTGGCATTCAAGGCAGCTCTGGGGTCCTGGCGAAACCCAGGAGATATGTCTGGGAGCAAATGGTGTCCACAGCATTCTGTCTGTGGGTGACGCTGCCCTGCCCGGTCAGTGCCTGTCCTTCCTGTGGCACTGGCCTGCAGCTTCGGCTCCAGAGACATCACTCTGACTCAGTCAGCCTATTGTTTGGACATCTCTGGCAGACTGGGTGGATAAATTTCCTGAATTGCAGGGTCAAAGGTAGTTGAAATGACAGGCTTCCAATTCTATGCCAGCTAGACTTAGAAGGATCAGCAGGAAGGAGGATGCCAAGCTAACGAGAGCCCAGTAAGAGCGTGGGTGGCCCAAATATGACATAAGCACTGGACACAACAGTGAGCCTGTAAGTTCCCTGAGGGCAGGGGCCTTCGCTCCAGCTGCACTGTTCCCCGCAAGGACAGAGTGAGCTCCGGGGTCCCCTGGGAGTGAGTCTGTCCCTGAAGGGTGGGCTGATCTCCCAGGCTTGGAGAGCACCTGTTCCTTCCAGGAGTCACCATCTGCCCCCCGGGGAGCCCCCCTGAATGAATATACCACTTGCTCCCCCTTTTGTCCCCAGCCCCCACCCCCCCAGTCTCACTAGGGCCACGACAGACACCGGCTCCAACTTGAAAGAGGCCCTTATCTTGTCTCCAGATGACTGCGTGAAATCTGTTCCTTCCTTCAGACTAAACTCTCTCTGGCTAATTCCATGTTATGAGTAAGTCAGCACACACTACAAAAGCCAGCTTTGTTTATGAAAACACAAGCCAATCCACAGTGGGAGAGGGGCTGCTCCCAGGCTGGGGGTGGCAGTGGTCGTGGGCTGTCTGGGAGGAGGTGGGGGGCGGGAGGGGGGCTGGAACAGAAGCAGTCTGGGTTGGGAAGAATTGGGGAGGGGCCTGGTGTTTGACAGCTGAGGGTCTCTCCTGCTTTGGTTCTGTGGAAGGTCAGGCTGGAGGAGGAAGGGGTTAGCTGAAGAGGCAGTGTTTCGGGAGGAGAGGGGGGCATGGACATGGCACCTTCCTTGCTTTCAACAGGGTGGGAGTTCATCCTGCCTAAGGGCCAAGTGCTCAGGCTCCGGACACGGCGCCCTGACTCTACCAGAGAGACTCAGGCTTCCCCAGCGCCCGAGTGCAACTTGCCCTTCTGCCCAGTCACCTCCACACCCCAGCCTGGCTTCAGGAGCCCCTGCGGTCACAGGCAGAAGGACCCTCTCCTTCTGGAGATGGAATTTTCTTTTTGTCCATATAAATCTTTTTCCTGGGTGAGGACGCAATGGAGGAAGGGTGCAGAGAGAGGTCAAGGGGGAGGGGAGGCTGTCCCCAAGAGCACAGTAGCCCACCCACCCGGTTTCGGCCAGCACAGCCTGGGGACCCGCCAAGCAATGGGCCTGGGGTCAGGGATCGGGGAGGGAGGGCCTCCCTGTCTGTCTGTCTGTCTGTCTCTCTAATTCCTACAGGGATCTGTCAGAGTTCCCCAGCCTGGAATTTTACTTTGTTATTTTAATGCAATTCTGACCTGGATTTAAATGGAATTGGAAACCGGAGGCCTTAATAAATAAATATTATGATAAGAAATGAAAGCCATGCAAGGCTAAAGAGATTTCCCCCCCAAAGGAGGAGAAACGTAACATTCTTCCCGGGAACCGGAGTCACAGAAATTTTCTCCTCTCTTTCAGCCCCCTACCATCCAGCGAGAAACGAGTTGGTTTTTCCATCAAAGATCTTTTTTTTTTTTTTTTTAATTTCACGTTCTCCTAACTGATAAAACCACAACTTGGAAATTTCTGTCTAACTTTGCACGAGGATTGGGGGCGAGGGGAAGAGATCTACCGCACGGCTGAAAAGTTTTCATTCTCAGTCTCTCCGGGCCACAACTGGAGTTTCTGGCACGGTCTGAGAGGAGTCTCTCCCATACTTCTCCGGCAGACAAGAAGCGTTTCGGAGACGCTGGGGTGGCAGTGGAGTAGGCAGAACCCGAGGTGCGTGGTCACGTCTGCCCAGGACACCCCAACTTCTCACTTCCCCGTGCCACCCCGGCTCTTCCAGCCTTTCGCCCCGGGCGCAGCGCCCAGGGCTCGGGCCCCCAGCCCCGGAGTGTGGCGCACGGTGCCGGTGCTGACAGCAGCACGCTTCCCAACACCTGCCCTGCCCTTCGGAAATCGCGCCCCCGCCCCCGGGCCCCGCGGCCCCGGCAGCAGCCCCGCCGCCGCGCGCCCCTCCTTCCTTACCTTGCACTGCTTTGCTGTGCTGGGCGGCGCGGGCGTGGACCAGCAGGACGAGCAGGCAGAGCCCAGGCACGCGCCCCGAGCCCATGCTGGAGCTCCCGCGGCCAGGCAGCCGGGGCCGGTCTCGCAGCTCCCGGAGGGCGGAAGCGGGCCGGGCCCCCGCGCGCCGGAGGGGGAGGTGGAGGGGGCGCCCCGCCGGGGCCCTGCCGGGGGCTGCGGGTGCTCGGCGCCCGGGCGGCAGGCTCCCGATGCTGCCGGCTCCCCGACCCGACGCCGGGCGGAGAGAGGCGGAGGGCGCCCCGAGGCTGGGGGCGCCCGTAGCCGCGGACGGAGGGGAGCCCCCGGCCTCTCCACGCCGGGCGGTGCTCGCGGCGGTGGCAGGGTTACTCCGTGTAATCCCACCCAGTCTCCAGCTTCGCCCGGAGAGAGCTGCAGCCGGAGCGCGCAGAGCCCGGGCGAGGGACCTGAGAAAGGGGAGGGGACACGCCGCGCCAGAAACACGCCCTTTCTGCCTCTTTCTTCCTCTCTCGCTCTTTCTCCGTCTCTCAGGCTCCGTCTCTTTCTCTTCGCCTTTCTCCTCCTCCTCTTTCTCCTCCTCTCCTCGCTGCTTTTCGTTTTCTTCCTCCTCCCCCCCTCCTCCTCCACCACCACCTCCTTTTCCGAGCCCTTTTTTCTTTCAAATGGGGCCTCGGCGCGGCGGCCGCTCCCCCTGCGCGCCCGGGCGCGGCGGCCCCCTCCCCAGGCTGCCGGGCCGCTGCCTGCAGGAATTTACAATCCGGCGCTGGGGGAGCGGGCCCGGTCTCCATGGAGACGGCTTCCCCGGGAGCAGGGAGGTCAGGCGCAGACCGCGCACAATCAATGGATCAATGCAAGCTCCGCTCGGCTCCAGACCAAACAGCACCCGGCGGCGGCTCGTCCTCTCTCCCCGCGGAACGAGTGGGGGTTCAGGGCGCGCCCCCGCGCTGGCACGCGAGGAGGGCCGTGCAACGCAGGTTTGCACGCACACCTACCTCCACGAGGAAACAAAGAGAGCGCGGAGTGTCGGGCAAGCTGGGGCCGACAGGGTCGCACTGTCCCGCCGGCACAACCCGGCACGCGGGGCACAACCACACACAGGACCTCGAACAAACAGAACAGCTGGAAAACGGGCCGACGGACGCCCTCCCAAACTCCACCATACTTCTCACCTTCAGGGCTCGATCCCCATCCCGGGTGCTGAGTCCGCTTTCATTGAGGACCGAGAAGAAAGCAGTCTGCCCCCAGCAAAAACTACCAGCTCCAGGGCCAACTCCGTTGCAGTGAAGGCCTTGGAGATAGCCCACTGAACCACCCTACCTGAATAGACCTGGGCTCACATATAAAACATTCTAATGCTCTCAGTACAGGGGCCGAAGCTAACCTACAGGAATATGCCTATAAATACAAAGACACCAAGACACGCACCACAGGCTCCTCCAAACCCGCCCTTGAAGCTTTAAGATGTGGCCCCCGCCAGCCCATTGACCTTTTATCTCTCCAACTGCAGGGACAGCCGAGGAGAGATGAATGAGTTTTTAAAAATAGGACAAAGTATGCCAAAGGAGCAGTGTCCCTGAACGGTGGACACCGCCTCCTGACCCTTCCACCAGTTCCGCGTCCTCTCTCTGTCCACCGTCCACTGAGGGGAAAGAGGGAAGACTGCTTAGAGGTGGGGAGGGCTTTCGTGGAGTATGGAGCTTCAGTCTGACTTCAGACTGTTGGAAAATTATGCCAATTTCCTGTTGGGGAAGAGACCATTGGGACCCAGACTCACCTCATCAAACCCTCAGGGTACCCAGCAGAAGGGACAATGGCCAGGATCTCCCTGAAAATAACTCAGTTCTTAGACCTTTGACCCTGGCAGCCCACATCAGCCGGGGTGACAAGCAGGCTGTGTCTGAGGTCTCCTTCGCCATTATGGAGGACGGAGTCCTGCCTTCCCGCGAGATTGAGTGGAAACACAGAGGATGGAAACAGACTCCAGCATTTACATTTCCTGTCCCAGCTCTATCCTGGGACGAAGATTACCTTTGGGCAAGTCACATCTCCATAGGCATCTGTGTCCTCCTCTAGAGAACAAAGATGGTGGACTAGCTCGGTGGTGGGCAGGAGACAGTGCCCGGGAGGAGGCTTGAGAACCTTTCTGCATGGCATAAAAGACGGTGATTGGGATGGGAGCACACAGATCCCGGGAACAGCATGGAGGCCACGAAAAATGTTGGGTCAGCTATCTCCAAGGTCCCTTCCATTCCTGTCATTCTAGGACTTCCCTCCTTCATTCCACTGATAAACCCGCCCCTCGAAGCAGGTTTGCCTGCCGCCACAAATTATGTGTAGGGCTGGAGGACAAGAGCGAACTTGCCATCTTCTCTGCCCCAAACAAGAGAGTGGTTAAAAAAAAAAAAAAAAGATGAAGAAGAAGAAAAGAAAGAATTGTAGGTTGCCAGATGATGCCTGATCCGGAGGGGGTCCCAGGGTAGGGAAGGAAGCGTGGACCGGGCCTGGCTTTGGACACTGTGGGGAGCTTCTCTGGGTCCGTAGGAAGGAGGTCTCCAGCCACCCTGTACATCACAGGAGAGGGGGGCACAGAGGATGCCTTGTGAGCAGATCAATAGATTATCTCAGACCTTCTCTCCAGTTCAGTGTGACCTCCCGGTCCTCTGAATGTGGACGGCGCCCTGGCTCGGGGGAAGGGAAACTCGTGTGGGTTATCCCTCCCTTAGCACGGTATCTCCAGGAGACTCGGTGCCTTTCTCTCCAGTTTCTTTATGCCCCCCGTTTTGTCAGGTTTTCCTCTGCTCCTCTTGAACCAGGTGAGCTTCCTCCACATCTGGGCAGAAGAGACAGTTCCCGCCCTGTTCCCCCACCATCGGCCTGGTTCCCGCCCACCGCCAGCCCTGCAGAGCATTCGACAGGAGCAGAAACAGGGCTCGTATCACTGGGGGCAGTGTGAATTGGGGTGCGGGTCATATTGCCTTCTGCCCCATCCACTCCGGCAGGGACTCACAGCTGGAGAGTGACTCAGGAAGAGGACAGGGAAGGAACAGCGAGATGGTTTTTGCAAGTGGTACTACAGAAGCAGCAGTCTGTCATGCCCTCCCTAGCAGGGGCCAGATGTCCCTGGGTTCTCTGGGCATCCCACATTCACCTCTTGGGCTGCAGTTTGCTTTTGGGGCTTTCCTTTCCTTCAGGGATAATTCTGCCATTTATTTCATTCTAATTTTTCCTGCAAATGTCTAGAGACAGGACTAAGCTGGGCTTCCCAAAGCTTATCTATCTCAGTTCTGATCCTGCTTAGGGATACCTCTGCCCGGGCTCCACCATAATCAGGGACTTCTCCTGCCCTGCCAAATCTCCTTCCATGAGGCTGTGCTTTTTCTCCCTGCCCCTCAGCTTCCCCATCTGTGAAATGGGTCCAGTAGAGTTGAATGCAGAATAACTACATGTTGGAACTAGACTCCCCCAAGGTCGATGTCAGGCCCTACCGTTTCCCAGCCTTCTGTCTATTCTTGGTGAGTTATTTCCGGCTAGTTCCTCTCAGTGAGCTTCAGTTTTCTCCTCTGATAATGGGGATGAAAATGCCCTGCTCACAGGTTGTGGTGCTAATGAAATGAGATCGTGCAGGGAAATGCCCTGACGCATAGTAGGCATTCAACGGGTGGCGGCCATTGTGGTTATTTCCGCGATTTCTCAGAAAGAACGAAGGCCACAGTGTTCGATAGCAAAGGTGGAGTAGCGCCTGGGAGGGAGGAGTCTTATCCCCGGGGCCGGCGCCGGGTGTGAAAGCGGACAATCAGGCTTGATTTCCACCATGCCCCCCCCCCCATAGGTTCCTGTCTGTGTCACACATTACGACCGAGAAGGTTCCAGAAATGCTATGCATTCCATCACAGTGCCCTTGTCTGCAACTTTCAGGATGGAGACTGAGAAGGAAACTCTCCTGCCAGGAAGGAGAGCTCCAGAATTCCTCTTTCTCTACCACTTCGCACCACCTATCCTGCCCACTGAAGGCAGAGGCTCTGAGACGTACGTAAATGAGAGGTCACCGCCGCCATTTGGTTATTGAGTGTTTTCCATGTGCCAGGCACTGGGCCACGCACTCCACCACAAGTGTATCCGGCAAGAACTGTTATTCCCATTGTGCTGGTGGGGAAACTGAGGCTCAGGTAGGCCAACCTGCCCGGATGACAGACTAAGAGACAAAGCAGGACCTGGGCCCACGTCTGACTCTGAAACTTGTATCCAGTACCTCCTCCATTCTCTATACCGCCCCCTCCGAAACCACACGCTCTCGTCACTGTTACAGTTAATCACTCGGGGCAGGCTGAGGGTCGCAGGTCGGCCTCTTTGCACGCTAGAGGCAGCAGGGTAGTAGTACCCTTGCTCTGGAGCAGAGGTTAGGAACCTATGGCTCGCGAGCCAGATGTGGCTCTTTTGATGGCTGCATCTGGCTCGCAGACAAATCTTTAATAAAAAAATAATGTTAAAAATATAATATAAAACATTCTCATGTATTACAATTCATTCATTTCTGACCGCTCATGTTCATGGTTGTGGGTGGCTGGAGCCAATCACAGCTGTCCTCCGGGGCAACACCAAATTTTTATTGGATAATGCGTAATGTACACGGGTCGTTGTATGGCTCTCACGGAATTACATTTTAAAATATGTGGGATTCATGGCTCTCTCAGCCAAAAAGCTTCCCGATCCCTGCTCTGGAGGATCAGACAGGAGTAGGACTTCGGGAGACTTTAACAATCACCTTTGTCTGATGATGAGAGGTCCCATGATGTGCCCAAGAGCACACAACATATTTAAGAGGCGGAGCCAGGAGCAGAATCCCCGTCTTCCGTGACTTCGGACTCCTGGATCAGTGATCCTTAGCAGCCCTGTCCCCTCTGAGCTACCAGTGCCCCCTCTTCCAGTTCTCGTTCTTCCTCTTTTTGATGATTCGATTGGTCACGAAGCCCTCTGTCAAGTGGCATGTGTTTCTTAGCTCATACCCCAACACACACTCTCCTGTGTTCTTTAGGAAGTACAAGGAAAGAAAGAAAGAGAGAGAGAGAGAGAGAGAGAGGAAGAAAGGAAAGAAGGAAAGGAGGGAGGGAGGGAGGGAGGGAGGGAGGGAGGGAGGGAGGGAGGGAGGAAGGGAGGGAGGGAGGAAAGAGGGAAGGAAGGAAGGAAGGAAGGAAGGAAGGAAGGAAGGAAGGAGGGAGGGAGGGAGGGAGGGAGGGAGGGAGGAAGGAAGGAAGGAAGGAAGAAGGGAGGGAGGGAGGGAGGGAGGGAGGGAAGGAAGGAAGGAAGGAAGGAAGGAAGGAAGGAAGGAAGGGAAGGAAGGAAAGAAAACGTGATCCCCACTCAAATAGATATAGCAACACCAGTGTGTAGTTCCAGATCCCGGGCATCACAAACCAGACCCCCCCCCCCCAGCCCGCCCCCATGCTGAGTCTCACCAGGGAGACAAGAATTACATATGCAAAACAAACTGTCTGAATGTGGCGTCAGCAATCCAGACAGAAAGTGACAAAAAAGGACGGTAGAGGAAGCAGAAGTGGTCATCCCGAAAGCTTATGGACAGGGATTAATTTGATGTGAATCTTTTTTTTTTTTTTTTTTGTATTTTTCTGAAGCTGGAAACAGGGAGGCAGTCAGACAGACTCCCGCATGCGCCCGACTGGGATCCACCCGGCACGCCCACCAGGGGGCGATGCTCTGCCCATCCGGGGCGTCGCTCTGTCACGACCAGAGCCATTCTAGCGCTTGGGGCAGAGGCCAAGGAGCCATCCCCAGCGCCCGGGCCATCTTTTGCTCCAATGGAGCCTCGACTGCGGGAGGGGAAGAGAGAGACAGAGAGGAAGGTGGGGGTGGGGGTGGAGAAGCAGATGGACGCTTCTCCTGTGTGCCCTGGCCGGGAATCGAACCCGGACTTCCGCACGCCAGGCTGACGCTCTTCCACTGAGCCAACCGGCCAGGGCTGATGTGAATCTTGATGACACTTAAACAGAAAGAAAAAGATGGACAAGATAGAAATAGAAAGAAAAACCAGTGATTGACAGGGGCAGAGAGAATAAAAGAGAAGAGGCAGAAGAAGAAGAAGAAGAATGGAAGAAAGGGTGGAGAGGATAATGCTGAATCAGTTGACAGGTTACCTCTGGTTGGTCGGTGTTTCCCACCTGTCAGGATAGCTTAGGAGCCCTTTGGTCTACAGGCAGAGAGGACTGGCTGTCACCCTCTCTCAAAGTCGGTCCGGCCCTGGCGTCCTGGAAGTCACCTGCCCCAGGGCCCTTAGTCTTGCCTTCACAGAGAGGTCCACTGGCAGGACTTGGGGCGGAGTCACCTGGTCCAGGCTGCCAACACCTGTTCCAGCCTCTCCTCTGGCCACCTGGGTGGCCTCCTCCGCTGCCCACCCCAGTGTCCTCCCGGCCCTTCCTCCCTGCCCACCCCCACACCTGAGTCCTTTGGCCACCTGCTTCCTCCCCACCTGCTCTCCGGCTTCCTCCATGAAGGAAACGAAAATCTCCAACCTCCCCGTTGGCATCAACACCGACGTGTGTTTCCAGATCCCTCCGCATCACGAGGCAGGTCTCCACACCGCTCCAGCCTGCACCTCGCCCCCTTCTGCACAGCTGCTGTTTGAAACTTTGGGTGCCCTTCTGCCAACCCCAGCCACCCCCCTCCCGGGGGGCTCCTGTTTTATTGAGAGGCCAGAAGCCGGCTGGCACAAACTTCCTATCCTCCTTCCCTCTCTCCCTTCTCTGCTGGGAGAGGGATCTTTCCTTCTGGCCAAGGTCAATCCCACATATAATTGTACAGATCCCACCCCCTCCTGCCCCTACAGGGAGCTGGCGCTGTCAATCATCTCCTCCTAATCCGCCCCCCCCCCCTCCATGAATAGAGCATAACCTGCAGCACCCGCAGCAGCAGCAACAAGCCGCCCCAGACCCTGCTGCCTCTTGTCCTTCCAGCTCTTGGCCGTCCAGGAGGGGCACCCCTACTCTCTGTCCTGGCTTCACCTCTTCCCTCCACCCCTGGCCTCAGTGCAGCCTGGCCAGGGGCCCCTCTGACACCTTCTGCTAGGTCTTCGAAGACTTCCGCCTCTCCATAGCAGGGCCGCCTGCCAGTCCTTATCTAGCCTGACCTCTCTGCCTCATCAGAAGCCTTGGGACACGTTTTTCTTTTCCTTCTTGGAGCCTTTGCTTTTCCCGAGTCTCCTGCTGGCCGCCCCCTCCCCCTTCCTAAGTGTTCCTATAGCTCAGCTCTCCCGACTTCACGCACCACGTGACATCCCCAGGGACTCCCACTCAGGGACAGCAAGGGTGACGGAAAGGATATTGGCTCTGTGGTCAGAAAGCTCTGCGTTTGAATTCCAGCCCCATCAGGGGCTGCGCTTCAACAAGTTCCTGCAGCTCTTCTGAGTTCCAACTTCCTCGTCTAGGAAATGGGATGAAGTCCGGACCTCGCCAGTCTTGCAGGAGGGTCCCTGCTGTCCTGTGATGGCCTATTTCCCTTCATTCATCTGTCAGACCTCTGAAGGCAAGACCCATATCGACCACCACTGTGTCCCTGGTCCCCAGGGGATACGCCTGGCATTTAGTTGTGCTCAACGAATGTTTGTTGAATGAGAGAGTGAAAGAATGGTAAGCTCATGGGAATCCCAAGGAGAGGCCGAGCGTCCCCTGGCCTGTCTCTCTGCCCCCTCGCCACCCTGGGAGTGCCGCGGTCTGCCAGAAGGACTGCTGGCAGTGGAGGGTGTCATACGGAGGGGCCGTGTGGCCATGCTCAGCAAAAGAAACACCAGAGTTTCAGTGGGTCTGGGAGGGGGGGGGGAGACAGACTCTGGCCAGAGATGCTGAAGTTCTGGAAGACAGAGAAGCAGAGCTAGAACCTTCCAAGCCACTCAGGATGTCCCCAAAGGTTTGGAGCACTGGGCAGCCTGGATAAAGCAGCCAGGGCCAGGAGACCAGGGAGAGAAGCAGTGACAGAGTTCAGGGGCAAAGGTAAGCGGGGCGGGGGGCGGGGGGCAGCCAGCTACATCCAGACCCCAGGGAGCGGACTCAGGAGGTAGACCCTCCTCATCTCCACCTCCTCACTCAAGATCTCACCTATCAATACTAACGGCCCCACCGTCAGGGGGGGCCCTCCTCTGAGCTAAACCTGTGTTCCTTGGATCCCGCCCAGAGACACACATCCCTGTGAGAGACCGTGACAGGATTAAGCCATTGACAGTTAAAACTTCGTTACCAAGGACTTCTCTTCACAGAGAAGAGGGGCTACAGGGACACTCAGAATGAACTTCCTAACTTCGCCAAGAGCTGACTTGGCCTCGCGCTTCCTGCCCTGTTTCTTTTCTTTTCCTTTTTATTTTTATTTTTTTAATTTTCCTGAAGTGAGAAGCGGGGGTGGGGGTGGGTGGTACAAAGAGACAGATTCCCGCATGCGCCCGACCGGGATCCACCCAGCATGCCCACCAGGGAGCGATGCTCTGCCCATCTGGGGCGTCATGGCACGGCTGCAACCTGAGCCATCCTAGCGCCTGAGGCAGAGGCCATGGAGCCGTCCTCGGTGCCCTGGGCCAACTTTGCTCCAGTGGAGCCTTGGCTGCCCTGTTTCTTTATGGCTCTTCCTCCCCCAGATCCCCGCTGGGTTCCCTCCCCAGAGGAGAAGCTGGGGAGAGGGGAGAGGAGCCCCGCATCTAACAGTATAATTCCTATGAGGATCCCAGAACGGAAAACGGACGGGCGGAGGTACCCAGGCAAGTTCAAGGTCCTTCGCGAACCAACTCATAAAGCGAGTCGCTGTGAAAACAGGGCTCACTTCCCCAATGTTCTATTTCATTCTATTCTGCAAGAAGGGTTCCCCTAGGATTGAGAATCCTTTTTGGAAGAAGCTGAAAACCTGCAGCGAGGCAGGGGCCAGCGTGCTGCCAGCTGCCTGCTTACGCCGAGTGCCAGTATCCTCAGAAAAGTCTGTCCCGTTGTTTGGCAGGAGGTTTTCCTCGGTCACGGCCCCTCGCCTCTGTCTTACGTGGAGAGCTATCCTCGGAGTCCTGGGACTCCTTGGATGGTGTCCCACCTTCACCTGCAAAAATCAGTCTGCAGGAGGCCGCAGTGTGCTGGACCTTGACGCAGGGCCGGTCCTTTCCTTGATCAGCCCAACGGCTACTGCGCAGAGCGAGGAACTCGTTCTAGTCCTCTTGTGCCCACACCGGCCCCTCCATGCCCTGGGTCCAATCCCACCGGGGTTGATGGAGAAATGCAGTCGCTTCTCTCGGGCCTTTCTCCCAACCTGTAATGTCACCCTTCACCAGTAGGTGCCGCCATCTAACATACCATCCTCCGGCCCTCCGCAGAGCTCTGAAAGCTGACCTGGGGTAGCCAGCCAGTTCACAAGGGGCATCGTCAGTGCCTCCAACAGATCTGCACATGAAATGATTATAAATATTTCATTTACTGCCACACCGGTAAAGCAGAGACGTGGGGTTAATTGTGTATGTGGGTTTCTTTACAACCACAGGTTCACTTTTTTTTTAGCGTTTGACATGTCTTGTGTACTTACAAAAGGGTCTGGGAACTCCAAGGTGACCTGGCTGCTCCTGTCAAGTTCATAGCCAGGTAGGAGAGGGCAACTCGCCTCTAAATCGTGATGGTGTAAAGAACAACCTGATTGAATGCCCTGCTTCGGAGGTGCCGACATAAAGTTCTAATAAGGTTGTAAAGGAGACAGATTCATCCCATCTGGCAGCTGAAGACGACTCTCAGAGGAGAAGAAGGTTTGAACAAGACGACCTCAGAGAAGACACAGAATTCTCATACATGGCGTGGGGTGGAGAGGACGTGGGCTTTTCTAGGCAGTGGGAAGGAGGTGGACGAGGACTTGGAGGTGGGGGAGGCGCTGTCTCTAGGGAATTAATAATGTGGTAGAACCAGAGACAAGTATTAAGAGGGTTGGGAGGAAGATCTGACAGGGGACAGGGGACAGGCTGGACAATGAAGAGCCTGTGTCTGCCTGAGGCAGAGGGGCTGAGGTGGTCCCACAGGCTCTGGGATCCCCCTTGATGACTCATTGGTTGATTCCTGTATGTGCCCTGACCAGGGATCGACCCCCACAGCCTTGGGGTATGAAGGCAATGCTCTAACCATCTAAGCCAGGGGTCCCCAAACTACGGCCCCCCCCCCGCAAGCCACATGTGGCCCCCTGAGGTCATTTATCTGCCCCCCACCCCCGCCACACTTCCAAAAGGGGCACCTCTTTCATTGGTGGTCAGTGAGAGGAGCGCATTGACCATCTCATTAGCCAAAAGCAAGCCCATAGTTTCCATTGAAATACTGGTCAGTTTGTTAATTTAAATTTACTTGTTCTTTATTTTAAATATTGTATTTGTTCCCGTTTTGTTTTTTTACTTTAAAATAAGATATGTGCAGTGTGCATAGGGATTTGTTCATAGTTTTTTTTATAGTCCGGCCCTCCAACGGTCTGAGGGACAGTGAACTGGCCCCCTGTGTATAAAAAGTTTGGGGACCCCTGGTCTAAGCTACCTGGCCGGGGCCCCTGAGGACGTTAAAGCAGGGCTGGCTCACGTCATGGGGTGGCTATGCGCCCTCTGGGCTCTACATACTCTGCGAGATTTCTTCCGTGTTCAGCGACTTGGTTTCATCACGGGTGCAGAAAGACAGTAGAGGAGAAAGGGGAGAAGAGGGAGATGAAAAGAAGGGAAAGAGGAAAATAAGGGATGAAAGGGAAAGAAAGACGGAGAGGGAGGAGAAGGAGCAGCAGGGAGGAGGCTCTGCCCCCCGGGCTGCACTCAGGGAGCTGTTTGGGCCTTTCCAGGCCGGTGGCCTCTGGCTGCAGGCCCAGGACCACAGAGGACAATGCGAGGCAGGATCGTGTGGGGGGGGGTGCTGGTCCTGTTTGTCTCCCGTTTTTCTGGCAGTGGACATGTCTGCGGTATGAAAGGGGGGGGGGACTGGGGGCGTGGCTGGCATTGACAAGGGTCCCCAGGCCAGTTGAGCTGGTGGCATCCTTTTTTGTGGGGGGTTTGTGGGCATTAGGGTTGGACTTTTGATGTCCCTTGGAAGGGGCCTCTCTGTGGGCACCCAGAACCAGGTGGCCTGCCCGGGCCCCAGAGATGGTTTGCCTCAAGCTCTTTGTCCCTGTCTTTCCCCACCCAGGCAGGAAAGAATTAGTCCTTGAGGCCTGGGTTCCTTGCCTGTGCAGCCAGGATGTCGTGCAGGGCTGGGGAGCCCGTGGGGGTAGCGAGAGCAGCCCCTTCCAGTCGGCGCTGGGGGCCTGGCGGGGGGGGGAGACCAGGCGAGCCAGCCTGCTCCCAAGCCCTGCTGATGAGCCTGGCTCTCTCTCTGCTGTCCCGCAGCCCTTGGAAGCCGACCTAACGAGCACTATTAAAGTTAATGAGATCCACTGATTCCTCTGTTTGCTCAGTTCCAGCTCTTTACGAGATTGTCCCCTCTCGCGGAGGGGTTCATTTGAGCTGCCAGGACTTGGCCTTTGTCCCCCTAATTTTTATTGGGCCATTAACAAGATCAGATGCTGTGGGCTGACCAGGAATAATATCTGGTGCTGGGGTCCCCACGAAATACATTGAACCTTGTCAGCCATTTACATGCTAGTGTGAATTAGTTCATAAGGTCATAGATAGACTTCAAGCAGATCCAGTCATCTCCTAAAGTGTCTACAAACTTTTGTCTCCAGTGTTCATTTTTCCAGCTTTCTTCAAAGTTTTCCTGACACCCCCTCCAAAAAAAAAAAAAAAAGGTAAAAAAAAAAAACCTCTGTAGGGATGGAAGAATAATGGTCCTTAACTGGGGCATGCAAGACAAACTCTCCTACCTGTCCCACTTGCTTGGCCAGCCCCACCTGGAGGAGGTAGGGTCCTCTCCTTCCATGAGAGACCTTTGCTCCGCAGACCTCCCATTGTCACGTGGCTCAGCCGTGCCTTTCTTAAATCTTAAAACTGACCTCAAGGTGGGGTGCGGGGGCCGGAGGAGAGCTCCTGAACACCCAGCTGACGTACATGGCAGGGCGGTGAAGGACAGGGTTGTGTGCTGGTGTCAATACTCACAAACGCGTTGGAAGCCCCGGGCACCCCAGGCCTGGGGCCCAGACCCTCTGCAGCCTGTGCAGGCCTGGGATTTAGAAGGTCAGAGAGGAGGCAGGTGATAAGGGGGCAGCTGTCACGACAAGGTCACAGGCGTGACTATGGACAGGGGGAGAGCCTGCTCCCAGCTGGTGGTCTCTGCAGCCCCCTGCCGTCCCCCACAGAGCAGGGAGCCTCCCGCACAGCGGTGCTCAGAGGGGCGCCTCCCGGGCCAGCCAGCCCGCCTGACTGCCCCTGTGGGTCGTGGCACCGTCGCCAGGAGCCTGCTAAGTGCAGAGGGGCTTCCTGGCAGGACGCACTGGGCCTGAGTCGTCCTGAAGACAGCTTTGCACCCTCAGTGCTGTCGGCACGGGCTCCGAGGCTGCCCCACACAGCGTGCCTGCCTTGTCACCCACCAGATGCCAGTGGTACCCTTTCCCACGTTCTGACAACCAGAGCTGTCTGCAGACATTGTCAAATGTCCCCTGGGAGCGGGAGACAACCCTGCAACACCCCCTGGTCTCACCGCATGGAGACTCTCTGTCATAAAGTAGAAATCAAATCATGTCACTCCCCGGTTAAAATCCTGAGACGTCTTCCTGTTGCTCTGAGCAGGAAGCCGGGTCGCTGCGCGTGCCTTCAAGGCCCGGTGCAGGCTAGACCCTCTCTAGTCTCGCGGTGCCCCTTGGCTCTCTCCGGCCATTGCCCATTAACCACGCGAACCTTTCTGGTGGACCTGAATCAGCCAAGCCTTCTCTCGGATGGAGTGGAAAACAGAGAGACATCAGCAGATTTGGGATATGTATTGGAGGCTTTTTGTGTGTGTGTGTGTGTGGCAGAGACAGAGAGAGTCAGAAAGAGGAACAGATAGAGACAGACAGACAGGAAGAGAGAGAGATGAGAAACCTCAATTCTTTGTTGCGGCTCCTTAGTTGTACATTGATTGATTTCTCATATGTGCCTTGACTGGGAGGCTACAGCAGAGCGAGTGACCCCTTGCTCCAGCCAGCGACCTTGGGCTCAAGCTGGTGAGCCTTGCTTAAACCAGATGAGTCCGCGCTCAAGCTGGCGACGTCGGGATCTCAAACCTGGGTCCTCCACATCCTAGTCTGACACTCTATCCACTGCGCCTCCGCCTAGTCAGGCAGTTTTTTTTGTGTTTTTTTTTTAAGTGAGAGGAAGGGAGGTAGAGAGATAGACTCCCACATGCGCCCTGACCAGGATCCACCACCTAGCAAGCCCCCTACGGTGGCAATGCTCTGCCCATTTAGGGCCGTTGCTCCATTGCTCGGCAATCGAGCTTTTTTTTTTTTTTTTTTAGGGCCTGAAGCAGAGGCTCCATTGAACCATGTTCAGCACCTGAGGCCAACTCACTCCAGCCAATCAAGCCATGGCTGCGGGAGAGGGACGGAGAAAAAGGGGGAGGAGGAGGGTTGAAGAAACAGGTGCTTGCTTCTCCTGGGTGCCCTGACCAGGAATTACACCCAGGTCATCCATGCACCGGGCTGACGCTTTACCACAGAGCCAATTGGCCAGGGTCTGGAGGCCTTTCTATACACATGTATGACAACCCAGAGATATTTGAATTACTATATTACTTTCATTTTCCCATCTCCTCACTAGGAGGTAAGAGCAGGGGCCTCGTCTGGCTGGTTTCCCGTTGCAGGCCCATCCTCTCCCGCAGGGCCTGCACACACAGCAGGTCCCGAATAAGTCTCTGTGGAATGGATAGAGAGGGCAGCAGGAGTTCAGAGGGAGAGGGGCGGCTTCCGGAGGAAGAGGGGAGGGAGGGTTTCTTGGGCACACGGAGGCCTGAACCCGGGATTGGAAGCGTGGAGGGCAGGAAGAGCATAATGCATTCCTACCTGGAACAGAGCTGAGGGCGCGGCCGACGCCAAGGCCCAAGGAAAGCTCAGAGGGGCCCAGAGGGGCGCACGGGCAGCAGAAACGCCTCCTGTGGCAGGAAGGCAAGTCTGGCGTGAGTGTGATTTTCAGGCTGTGGGGCCGGGGCGAAGTACCTGAGCCCCTTAATGAGGTGGTGAGGAGAGGAGGCAGCCAGGTCGGAGCCTAGTGAACCGGGTGCCAAACCAGGGAGGGTTTGGACGGATGGCTGAGCCCAGAGCCCTGACTTGGCCGAGCCTCTGAAAAGTAAGGATCGTTCCTCTCACGGTATCTGATGTCGGTGACTCTGACGGCTCTGATCCCCGCGTTGCCTGGAACCGACTCTGTGGCTAGAAGGGAAGTCAAGACACCGGACAAGACAGGGGAGCCTAGACCAGTGCCGAGAGCCAAGGGGGAGAGGCCGGCGCCTGGTCCCCTCCCCCCCCCTCTCGATGTGTGGCCTCGCTCGAGGCAGCGGACTGCAGCAGGCCTCCCCGTCCTCCCCCTGGAAAACAGAGTTAACAATACCTGCCCCATTCAGAGGAGAACTGAGGTCATGTTTGTGCAGTGTTGTGAGCTCACTGGAGACAATGGGTGTATTCTTCCCGAGGGTAACAATAATAATCATTACCGCAAATCTAACCAGTAAATACATCTCCTCGAAGCTGGAGTTGTAAGTAGGATAGCAATTAGAGTTAAAAGGAAATCTCTAGATGGGGGGAGTTTTTATGGCCCCCGTTTTGATCTTTGGGGTTTGCAGAGTTGATATCGTTGTGTGTGTGTGTGTGTGCGCGCGTGTGTGTGGTGGGGGAGGGGAAGCCTGAAGCAATAATTCATTTCAATCCCATTCAATTGTATTTGTTGTATCTCTCTTGTCCTTGAGTTTTCCCTGGTGGGTTTTGCTGCTTCTTATCCTCCTTCAGATCAAGGGTAAAGGGGTCCCTCACTCTCCTGGTCTCCACACCAACCCAGTGTCCCATTCACTTACGTAATTGTGACCCGGCCATTAGGGATCCTGGGCATCTGAGCACAGGCCACAAAGCAGCCTGCAAAGTAGGTGGTCTTTATTGAGCATTTGACTTTCTTTTTCACCCGTTCCATGAATCAGCTGATGATTCCTATACGGAGCTGTGCATTCCGAGTGTCCCGTCCAGGAGCGGGGCCC
This sequence comes from Saccopteryx leptura, assembly GCF_036850995.1. Lineage (NCBI taxonomy): Eukaryota > Metazoa > Chordata > Mammalia > Chiroptera > Emballonuridae > Saccopteryx > Saccopteryx leptura. Next base: position 384,651,473 of record NC_089503.1, read on the forward strand.
GTGGGTTCGCAGGTGACTCTGACTCAGCCAGCTAACACCTGTCTGAATGTGGGGGTCCCCAGGTTCAGTAAAATATTAGTTATGAATGTATCCGCAAAGAGCAGAACAATGTTTCATACAAGGTCCTCTTGCAGCGTGAGTCAAGCTGGCAGAAGACACTCTCCCCGGCCCCAATCCACAAAACGACGGAAAAACTTTCCAGAAAATAAAAAAAAACAAAAACAAAACAAAACTCTATTATAGTGCGAGAAAACGAGAGAGAACCATCGGCATACCAGAAGCAGTGGTTCCAGAAAGATCAAGAACAGAGAGCCTCAAAGCCATCACACTGGAGGGAACCACCGTAAAAGCACACAGGAGAAGACTGCTGGTCTGGGGGGGGGCTCCGAGCCTGAAACATCAGACTCAGAATAACCAGAGGTTCCCAGAGATAGTCCTTGCTGCCTCCTGACTGGTGCTCAGTTGGCAAAAGTGGATTGGTCCCAAGGTGCTGGGGCAGAGTGGCGGAGCAATGTGTCAGTGGGGAGAGAGAATTCAGGGGTCCTCACCCAGGAGAGAAGCTGCCAGCAGGCCACTCATGCCTCCCCCACCACCCAGTATCCAGCCACAGGCTACAGGGAACTCAGAGCTGGCAGACAGCTATGCACAAACACAGAGATGATGCAAACATCAAGAACCAAGAAAGATTTAGGGAAAAATAAAACCATGGTACAGAGAAACTCTAGGCCAGTACTGTCCAGTAGAACTTTCTGTGATGATGGGCACATCCTAGATTTAAACTGATTTTTTTTATTTGATTTTATTTATTCATTTGAATAGCAAACAGCTACTGTACTGGATAGCACAGCTCTACACTTAGCATACGGAAGAGCTAACACCCGAAGAAATAGAGATAATAGAACAAGCAACAACAAAATCCAGTTCAGTTGAATACCAATTATCTTCAAAAGATGCAACATACCAATATGTCCATTTTAAAAATCAACCAGTGGTCTTAGAAATGTAAAGACTGATAATCAGAATTTGAAACTCAGTAGATGGTCTGAGATAGATTTAATGTTCTGGTTAGTAGGAAGATTGACCTAAAGAAGTCTCCTTAAACACGGTGAAAAGGATAAAAAGATGAGAAAGTCTGAGAAAAAACATTGAGACATTTATCTAATAGGCATTACAGAAGGCTAGAACTCCAGAGAACAGAAGAGAGAAAATAATTAAGGAACTAATAAAAGAAAATGTCCCAGTTGTTGAAGCAAGGAATTACTCATTGGATTTAATGTTTCCAGGAAAAAGAAGAAAACTCACACTTAGACACACTATAATGAAATTTCAGGACAAAAAAGTTAAAGAAAAAAAATAAAAAAGAAAGCCTAATCCTGACCAGATAGCTTGGTTGGTTAGAGCACCATCCTGGAGCACAGAGGTTTTTGGTTTGATCCCCATATCAGGGCATACACAGGAACAAATCTATGTTCCCCTCTCTCTCCCTCTCTCTCTCTCTCTCTCTCTCATCAATAAATAAAATTTTTTTTTTTAAAGTTTAAAAGCAGGTCATCAATAAAGTAATATTAAATTGGCATCAGACTGGATGTTGAAAGACAATGGAACACTATTTCCACAGTTCCGAAGGGAAATGAAATATTCAAGTAGGAGGGGGAAATTAAGACATTTTTTTATTATTATTACAAGGAGAAAGTTTGCCACCCTCATACTCTTTAAAGAATTCCCAGGGGAGGTGCTTCAATTAAAAAAAAATAGGGAATTTAAGAAAGGAAGACGTGGGATGCTGAAAGGGCTGTGAACAAAGAAAGCAGTAAAACATTTAGTGACATCCAAAGAATGATTGAGGCATAATGTAAACATTTTAAAAAAACAACAGTTTGAAGCCATCATCTACCCAGATGATCTCAACTTGGGAGGTGGCCAGTGGGGGACAAAGAGGAGAGTGACAATGCACTGAGGGAGAAAAGATTTCCGGATCAGCTCTCTGCACGGATAGAACATTGTAAGTCAAAGACTGTGAGGCTCGAGTGTGAGAGCAATTCCCCATAGGAGCTGGGGAATTGGAGAATCGGCTCCCAAATCGTTGGAGTAAATTTTAGAAGGGGGCAGAGGAAACGTAATCAATCCAACAAAAAGCGGGGTGGGGGGGAAAGACAAGAAGAAAGCAAGATGAAAAGGAAGCTTAAAATAAAATGACAGGATGTTTAAAAACATCACTCAGAACACACAAGAAAAGAAGATCCCTCTATTAAAGGGCAGCGTCCTGTGATCTGCTGTTATGCAGATGTATTCAAAACCACATGGCAAGAATATTTTGAATATAAGCAAATGTAGGAAATATACCTAATATTATAATATTAAATATTAAGTAATATTAAATATTCCTAATATTATATATAATATATACCTAATATTATATAAATGATAATAAAAATAAAGTGGAGACATGAGCCTCAGACAGCATGAAACCCAAGGCAAAAAAAATTCCTAAAAGAAACAAAGCAGATATACTGATGAAAGTTCTAATCTCACAGAAATATATAATATCAATGATTCTTAACAATCCAGCTTCCAGATATATAAAGCAAACACTGACAGACACCAAGGAGAAACAAACAGATCCATGACCAATGGAGGAAGGCTCAGAAACCTACAAGCCAAGCAGACAGACGTCACAACGAGGTCAACAGAGGACCCGGAAACGACACGGTTAGCCAGCTTTGGCTGATATATGTTGTACCCTACACACTGGGAACATATTTTTTCCCCCCCAAATATGTTTCCAGCACTCACACACAAAAACAAAACCAAGTTTCTAAAAACAGTATTCTACCAGCCACTTTCTCTGTGCAGGATACGTGAAAACAGGCAGTTAACGCAGAGATGGTGGGGTGGGGTAGACTCCGTGTCTACTCTGAACCGTCATCTCAGGGACTCACAGGAAATTCCTGGGAACTCAACGCCTGGTTTATCTCTGTTACAGCCCACCCTGGTGTACACTGATGGGTGTGAGTCTCACACCCATGTGAATGTCACCTGTCATGGTACCCCAAAGAGGGGACATGGCTGTGAACCTCTGTTCCTGAGAGTCAAGTTGGAATAAGCTCAGCCTGGGATTCAAAGCCCTCCGGCGTCTGACCGCAGCCTGCCCGTCCTCTCTCACCTCCCTCCCTTCTCACACTTGCAAACGCCATGGACTCTCGGTCTGCTCTACCTGATGGTGCTCTCTGGCCCATGGCGCTCACCCTGTCACGGAACCCACGCCCTGTTATGAAACTGTCCGACCGTGTAAACCTCGCCTCTCCGACCTGATCGTGCTGTCCAGCAAACTGTGGCCCAAGGGCCGTGTTGGGCCAGCCCCTGTTTTTGTAATTCAAGTTGTTCTTTTTTTCCTCTGGGATCAGGAAGTCCTTCGGACTCATTCCGCCCACGCGAAGACATAGTGCAGAAATTTATGTTATTATATTTGTCTTTAAAATGAGGACACAGGCCAGATAGCTCGGTTGGTTAGAGAGTCATCCAGATACGCCAAGGCTGTGGTTTGATTTCCAATCAGGGCACATACAAGAACCTACCCATGAGGCCCTGGCCAGGTTGCTCTGTGGTTAGAACCTCCACCCGGTGTGCCAGGGGTTGCAGACTCAACGCCTGGTCCAGGGCACCTGTGGAGAAGCAACCAACAAGTGCACAACTCAGTGGAACAGCTAAGTGAAACCACGAGTCGATGCTTCTCTCTCTCTCTCTCCCCCACCCCTTCCTCTTGCTCTCTCTCAAATCAACGGAAAAATTAAAAAAAAAAAAAGAAAGAAAGAATTCCACCAAAGCAGAGCAACAAACCGATGTTTCACTCTCTCTTTCTAAAATCAATAAAGAAGTTTTTGAATGAAAAAATAAGGGCGAAGGAAAATGATAGCGTTTGTCCAATGTACGGGTGGACCAGGAGTTAGCGGCCCGTGTCTCCGGGTCTAATTCTTGTTGTCCTTTCTCTTGGACAGCTCCTCTGTTTCACTGCCCTTAGAACGGGCTACCTGGGAGTTAGGCGTTCTTGTCTTTGCTACATTTTCCCTCAGCTGACTCTCCAGACAGCCTTAGGAGTTAGGTATTGCTACCATCACCCACCTCGTACGGGGGAGGGAGATGAGGCCCCGAGCGGTGAGGTCACTCGTGCGAGGACACATTCCTCCTCTGTGGCTGGAGCAGTTGGCTCTAGAATCTCTACTTAACCACTGTCCCGTGCTGCCTCTCATCTTCAGACGTGACTGGCCTTTTCCCTCCAGATCAAAAACACATCCAATGATGCCTAATCTCCCCACCCCGGGACCAATAGAGACTCTTTCAGTACTGAACCATCATCAGGGAGGGTGCAAATAGAGAATGGGAGCTCCCAGAGGGCGGGGGCTCTTGTCCGCTGCCTGCTCGTCACCTAGAGCATGCCCAGTCCATGAGCGTAGCTCAGCAAAAATATTTGGAAGGAATCAATGGTCAGATGTGTAGACGAATAAACGGATGAATGGGTGAATTAGATATGTGTAAATAAAGTTTTATGGGAACACAGCAACGCCCATCACTTTCGTGATGTTTATGGCTGCCGTCCCCAGAGTTGAGTGTTTACAACAAAGTTTTTATGGCCTGCAAAGCCTAAAATATTTACTATATGACCCTTTGCCAGAAAAAGACACTTCCTTCATCTTGTCACCAAGCCGAGGCTGGAGAGGAAGCGCTATCGCTGCTTGTTGCATGCAAAATAAATGGTCAAGAATGGCCCGTGCAGGAGAGAGCAGGGATGCTCTTGGTGCCACAAGGATGTCCTCACGGGGAAGGGCATCAGTGTGAGCCGACGGCTGTCACCACTGCACAGGGGGTGGAAGGCAGGCTCCGGAGCCCAGACTGACTTGGGTACGACTCGCAGCTCTGTCCCTTACTAGCTGTGTGACGTCAGGCAGGTTCCACGCTCTCCTGGAACCTCAGCTTGCTTCTCTGTAGCACGGTGGCTGAGCAAGTCTGCCCGCGGGGCAGTTTAAGGCTTAGGCTGGAAACTCTCTGGGATCTAGGAGCCCTGATAAATGGACATTCTCTTTTTCATGGTGGACACCAGACGCGTTGCAGGGTTGGCCTCCAATGACTGCCCGTCAGTTTCAAATGCGTTTTTGTGCCCGGGTAGCCTTCCCAGAGACATCACCGCCATCCTCACACCTTCCTGCGGTTTCTGCTCCTCATTCAGCCCCAGGCTGCCCTGGCTTCTGCTCCCCACGCCCACCCGCCCCTGCCCACTGAAACACTCTCCCTGACTGCTTGCTGCTCAAGTCTTACTGTCCTTGGGTGAACCCAGACAGCGGCCCATGCAGATCTGCCCCCACAGGACGTCCGCTGAACTCTTGAGGGCTGGTCACGTGATTGACAAGAGCTCCGGGCTGAGTGGGCATGCCACTCGAGGGTGACATCCTCAGCGAGGGTGACATCCTCAGCCGCATCCTGCCTGATGTCCAAGGCTTGCAGCGCCTGCCCCCAGAGAGGCATTCCTTTGTGATGATTCTTGTCCTCAGGATATTTCTGTTAAAATGTAGGCAGTTCCTTGCAGGAGGAGGCCACCTGGGTCCAGGTTCTTCTCTCGGGTCGTGACCCCCCGTGTCTTAACCTCCCCAGTCATCAATGGACTCCCCGGGGGGGGGGCTGTTGCGGTCTCCCAGCGAGATTGGAGAGCTGAAAACAATTGCAACGTTGTGAAAAGAAATATGTAAGTAACAGATGATTCTGAGTCTGCCTCCAAAGCTATTCTTAATCAGTTACCCTCTCCACCTTCTTGCACATGGCTGTTGAAATAGGCCCCAAAGGAGCAAATCTCTAACGGTAGAGAACTCCAGACTCTAAAACAAGTTGAAAAATACTGTACTTAAGGGGCCAGGGGCAGGTAGGTACCTTCCTTCTCAAAGCTCACTGCCCAGGGGTCGATGAATTCAGCCAATTCTAGCCCAGCTTTGGCCGGCCACGTCTTGGAGAGAGGAAAGGGCCGGGGCGTGGCAGAGTTGTAATGCCGAGGCTTAGGACCAGGGAGAGCTTACAGCCCTCGTATCATGGAGGAGGACATTGGAGGCCCAGGGAGAGAAAGTCACTCACCTGTGCAAAGTGAGGCAGCTTAAGTAGGAAAGTGAGCAGGGGCTACGGTAGCTGGGGGGGGGGGGGGGACTGGGGGCGAGGAGGGGTGGGAGGCAGGACAGAAGCAGAGCTGTGGGGAGGGCACGGCTCCCCTCGCCCAGGCTGCCCCTCCCACATCAAGGGCATGCCCCCCCCCCCCTGCCTGGGCCCCCGGCCAAAGGGAGGTCTCCCATCCCTTGTCCTTGGCCTAGGGAGAAAAAGTCCGAAACAATGTGTCTAAACTGAAAACATCTCTGTCTTTTTCCAGGGAACAATGGCCATTAAACAGCTATAGAACTGGGGCTGGAATGACGTGAATCCCAGGTGCCCGGGAGCCTGGGAGGGCTGGGGCGGCGGGGGGAGGACTGGGGCTCCGGGGAGAGGCCCAGGAGACAGAGGCCCGGGGTCAGCCTCTCCCACCACCTTCTCCCGGCCCCTGTCAGCACCCCTGTCGCCCCAAGGCGCATCCGGTGGCAGCCACTTTTCCATTTGGAATGCCACATGACCCGCACCCCTAATGCTCTCGTGGGGCTCTGAGGGGCTGCTCGGGCTGCTCCCCACCCCCCACCCCAGGGGTGCCCGGGACACTCCCCGCACACTGGGAGGACCAGGAACCACAACCAGGGGATGGCTTAGAACCTACCTACCCCGCCAGCACCCCAAAGAGGGTATCCCTCGGTTCCCCGAGAAGCCCTGGTGTCCCCCGCCAGGGAGTGGGCAGGGCCATGCGGGTGACCCGGAGGCCAGGGACTGGTCCCCAAATCCCTCGCTGTGGAGTGTCAACCCCCAGCGTGAGCTGAGACAATGAGACCCACTGAGAGCGGGAGATGACGCATTTTTCTGCGGCCACAAGCCACTCTTGACGGGTCCAGCCCATCGGGGAGCGACAGAAACCTCATCCCACCCAGCGCGGCTTTTGTCTGCACCACATATTTGTCCCATTTGGAAGATTCTTGTGGGTTTTCCCGTCTTTCTCCGCCGCTCAGCGCCCTGAGGGGGACAGAGGCCAGGGCGAGGGGGTGAGAGGCATTCTTCGGGCAGGGCGCCCGGTGGTCTGCGGCACGGTGGAAGTGGGGAGAAATCTGCCCTCACAACACCCTCCGCGGCCGCATGGGCACCCTGGACGCAGGCCACGCGCCTCCTCTTTGCTGGGACTTGTGCCTCTCCTGGTCCTTCCTGCCTGCTCTCTCTCTGTGTCTTGTCTCAGGCACCCCGTCTGTTCCCCTTCTATTCCTTCAGGCCGCCTTCCTCCCCAGCTCTGCACACCTGGTTGTTCCTCACCTCCTGCAGCTGCCCGGGAGCCCTCCCCCTCCTTCTCCCCGTCTGTCCGTCTGTCCGAATCTCATCGTGTAGTGGCTGCAGCTGCCCTGCCACTTCCTCCTGGGCTCCCTCGGACTACTCTCGCCCTCTGCAGGGTCTCCTGTTTCTAAACTCCCCAAGTGTGTATCCCTTGGGTGGTTCCAAACACACCTGCCTCTGTACTGTCTCCCAGGGACACGGAGGTCGGACAGAAGCCCTGGCTTTCATTCTCTGGTTCCCCTCCCCCGCCACACCCATCCATCATGCCTTCTACAAAGCAAATGCTCAATTAATGTTTGTTTGCTGGCCAGAGACCAAACGAGAGAATCTCAGTGATGGAAGAGACCTAGCCCAGCGACCCACTGAGAGCTTGAGTTCCTGCAACAAGGTGTCTGCTTCCACTTACACGCCTCCAGGGATGGACATCTCTCTACTTCCCGGGGCCACCGATTTCCTCTCCCGATAGCTCTGACCATACGAAAGTTCTTTCTCGCATTGAGCTAAGACCTGGCCCCGTCTGGCTTTGTTCACCCCTCTCCCCAGACCACAGAAAACTATTCCCCCTCCTGACTCCCAGCCGCTCTGCAGGTATTTGAGGGCAGCGACCTCCTACCTCTGAAGTCTTTTCTTTTTCGGGGACAGAGGGGAGTGGTGACACCTACTGTCCTAACCTCTGGTGCCCAAGGCCCTGATGACCTCGGACTTTGGGTGCAACCCCCCAACCCCACCCTGTGCCTCTCCCCAAACCCCTGCCGAACTCATTCTCTTGACGAAATGTTTCCTCTTTCTGGGTTAAAATGGATGCCATAACTTTTCAGAGCGGGCTTGCCTCCACGTGATAGTTTGAGATGTCCCAAAGGAAGGAACCCGTTCTTCCACCAGGTTGGAAAACAGAGAGAGAGATTAGAGGGCACAGAGCAGCTGCGTTCTCATTTCCCCGCTTGTCCTGGCGCGGCCCCGCCCTCTCCTGAAGGGCTAGCCGCTGGCCGAGTCCACGTTAGGGGCGGACTGGCTGTCTTTAGGTCCCTTATGTGCAGTCGAATATAGGTATGCCAGAGGGAATACCGAATGCTTTAAACCAGAGAGGTGACTCATGGTGCCATTTCAGGCCAGCGAGATATTTTGGGACAAGCAAATCTTGTGGTGCCTGGCCCGCCTCTCCCGACCCTCCGTGGGTGATGGACAGCCTCCAGCCTCGATGATATTATTTGCACGAGGACCAGGGCACTTCCCAAGCCCCGTGACCTGGGCCAGTTGTTGAAACTTATGCTTTGCTGCCTTGTCGAGTTTGCTATTTATCTTAAGCTTGTGTGTCTTGTAGCAAATGAAGGACTTCTTGAGGACAATGACAGGGACCTTCAAGTATTGTTTCATGTTTGTTTGTTTGTTTTTTTAAAGATTTTATTTACTCATTTTAGAGAGAGTAGAGAGAGAAAGAAGGGGTGGGGAGGAGCAGGAAGCATCAACTCCCATATGTGCCTTGACCAGGTAAGCCCAGGGTTTCGAACCGGCGACCTCAGCGTTCCAGGTTGACGTTCTATCCACTGTGCCACCACAGGCCAGGCGACCTTCAAGTATTGTGATCAGTGAGCTGTCTGCCTCTTGGTTGTGGTGGTGCTGACACAAATGTATGCATTTGTTGAAACTCATCTAACTGTATACTCAAAATGGTTGTATTTTATTGTATGTGATTGATACTTTGGTGAAGGTGAGTTTTGTTTTGTTTTTTTTAAAGGTTTTCATATCCCTTACAGAGTGGAGAGTCACGTGGTTTTTTTAAATTTTAGAGAGAGAGATAGACAGGGACAGACAGACAGGAAGGGAGATAAATGAGAAGCATCAATTCTTCCTTGGGGCTCCTTAGTTGTTCATTGATTGCTTTCTCATATGTGCCTTGACCAGGGAGGCTACAGCAGAGTGAGTGACCCCTTGCTCAAGCCAGTTGTGACCTTGGGCTCAAGCCAGCGACCTTGGGCTTCAAGCCAGCAACCTTTGGGCTCAAGCCAGCGAGCACAGGGTCATGTCCATGATCCCAAGCTCAAGCCAGCGACCCCGCACTCAAGCTGGTGAGCCTGCACTCAAGCCGGAGACCTCGGGGTTTCACACCTGAGTCCCGTGCATTCCAGTCCAACCCTCGACCCACTGTGCCACCGCCTGGTCAGGCTAGAGTCACACCTTGCTCATACCCTGATTCACTCGCATGTGTGGAGGGATTTACTGAGTTAGGCTGTACCTAGAGTGACGGCCCAGAGTCATCTTAGCTTGTACACAAATCTCCGCTTGCTGCGGGTCTTCAAACAACAACTGAAATAGAACTCTGCCTTGTCTGGCCTCGCCTCCACGCTGGTCCGTCTGCCCAGTGACTCAGACCCAAATCAAGGAGACGCTCTAGATCCGTCGTCCAGCCTATCCTGCAAGTTAACACGACTACGACCACCACCATCACTAGCCCTGCTATCATGACTGGTCCCTCACACGCAAGTCCTCTGCCCAGTCTTGCCAATCACTCACCTAGAGAGTCGGAGGCTCCTCCTGCCTGAAGCCGTGAACGCAGGGTCCCTATTCCCCAGAGTTGGTTCACTAGACCAGGGCTGAGTTCCATGAGCATCCCAGCCACCCTGTTCCAGATGCCCATGGCAGTGGTCCTGATGGGCTGCAGGCCCTGGGCCAAGGTACTGTACTAACCACCTCGCCTGAGTTAGGACTCTGGGCCCCTGGGAGCCGGGGCCTCATCCTTCTGCCCCTGAGCCTGGCTTCTCTGTCTGACCCTGAACCCAAGTGTGTGTCCTTTAAAAAAAAAAAAAAAAAGAAGACACCAGCTACCTGTGGGTAGCAGGGCGGGGTGATTTTTATTTGCCTTCTTATACTTTACGGTCTATTGTGATGCTTCCCAGAGGGTGTATCTATCTTGCCTACTAGACCGCAAGCTCCCTGAGGGCAGGGATGGAGCCCTACCCCCTTCATTATCCCCGGCTCTTCTTCGCTGTGTTGGTGTCTGATCAGCGCTGATTGACTGACTAACGCATTCAGTCTCAGGAAGACGGGGCGGCAGCCGCTCCACATTGTGGAAGTGACACAATGGATTCTACGCAGCACAGAATCAAGCTCAGCCTCACTCATCGACGTGGGTAACTCTTGGGAACGTGGTAGAGCAAAAGGGCAAGCTAAAGATGTTTATACGGAGTATGATACCTGTAAGGCTGGCGGTCGAGCCCGTGCAGGTTTGCACTGAATTCGGGTAGAGGGCAGAGAAACTGTGGAGCCAGAAAAAGGCGGGCCACTTCGTTTATCAGAGTCGCGCAAACGGCAGGGAAAAACTGCTTCTCTCTCTCAGGGCTGCTGAGCAAACAGACCTCAGGGGGAGCAGGAGGACCCCTTCTCCGGTCAACAACAGCAACCAGGGGCCCCTCCCCACGGTGGCCGGCAAGCCACAAACTACAGTCTGCCGCCCTGAGGGCAAGCACCTGCAGCCTTGCGTAGACTGCACACACCTGGGGCTGCCCCGTGCTCAGGCACCAGTCAGGCAAAGGACAAGCGAGCGAGCCTAACACACTCGTTTGCCCACTAATACCACTTACATGGTCTTTAAAGAAATGCAAACGGGCCCTGGCCGGTTGGCTCAGCAGTAGAGCGTCGGCCTGGCGTGCGGGGGACCCGGGTTTGATTCCCGGCCAGGGCACATAGGAGAGGCGCCCATTTGCTTCTCCACCCCCCCTCCTCCCTCTCCTTTTCTCTCTTCCCCTCCAGCAGCCAAGGCTCCATTGGAGCAGGGATGGCCCGGGCGCTGGGGATGGCTCCTTGGCCTCTGCCCCAGGCGCTGGAGTGGCTCTGGTCACAGCAGAGCGACACCCCGGAGGGGCAGAGCATCGCCCCCTGGTGGGCGTGCCGGGTGGATCCCGGTTGGGTGCATGCGGGAGTCTGTCTGACTGTCTTTCCCCGTTTCCAGCTTCGGAAAGATACAAGAAAAAAGGAAGAAAAAAAAAAAAGAAATGCAAACTAATGCTACATATTGTTAATTATTTATATATTAGGCCTCAGGACAGGCTGCATGGAGGGTTAGGGCCCAGTTCACCTCTCTGCAAAGGGCATATACAACTGATACAGCGCTTATTTCGATACATAGTAAAACATAGAGAACAACAGACACGCAGTTCAGGTGGATGATCACCACGGGGCGGGGGCAGGGACAGGTACTTGAAACAGGTACACAGAGAGCGTCACCTATACTGGCAGGGTGACACTGACTAGGCTGGGTGGTGGTGGGTCCCGGGGTGTGGCCTATAATTCTGTGGTCATCATCGCTGCTGTTCACCAGACATTCACGGCTCTTTCCTCTTCTGAAGCATGTGGCAGGGTCACACATCCCTGTGGCTGAGAGGGGCCGTAGGCTAGTTCTGGCCAATGCCCTGTGACTCAGGGTGTTACATGGCCTTTCTGAGACCCTTAGGATTTCTCTTTTGCTTCTGATGGTGGGTGTTTGAGACGGCGGTGGTTCCATCCGCCGGGGTCCCCAGATGGTGTCAGCCCCTGCTTACCCCTGAAGGACACGTGGCAGAAGCAGGAAGCAGCAAGTAGCAGATGCGGGTGAGTGCTGAGACACTGAGCTTTCGTTACTTTTTTTGTTGGGGCTGTTGTTACTATGGGATAGCCCGAACTATTCTGACTGGTACGTACGTACCTTTTAGTGAGTCAAGAATATTTCCGTTAAAAAAATGAATCGAGGCCCTGGCCGGTTGGCTCAGTGGTAGAGCGTCAGCCTGGTGTGTGGAAATCCTGGGTTCGATTCCCGGCCAGGGCACACAGGAGAAGCGCCCATCTGCTTCTCCACCCTCCCCCCTCTCCCCCCCCATCTCCCTCCTGCAGCCAAGGCTCCATTGGAGCAAAGTTGGCCTGGGTGCTGAGGATGGCTCCATGGCCTCCGCCTCAGGCACTAGAATGGCTCTGGTTACAGCCGAGCAATGCCCCAGATGGGCAGAGCATCGCCCCCTGGTGGGCATGCTGGGTGGATCCTGGTCAGGCACATGTGGGAGTCCGTCTGTCTCTCTCCCTGCTTCTCACTTCAGAAAACTACAAAAAAAAGAAAAGAAAAAGAAAGAAAAGAAAAGAAAAACTGAATCGAAGGGAAGCATCCACACCTCTCAGGCAAATGCCAAGTCTTGACAACAGAAGGGGGTGTAGGAGAGGAGGGCCCCCCCTGCGTGGCTTCGTTTCCATAAAAAAAGCCAAGCCTTTTCCACCTCCCTTTTGCCCCTGAGTGGTGGCAATGGACAAAATCAGCACTGGCTTCGGGGAGACTCCAGGATGGAGTGCCCCCAGCATGTCGCTGCCCCGTCCTCAGAAACCTACTTGGCACCAGGGTGCTTCCCCACAGGCCTCAGCTTCAGGAAAGCAACCCGGGCATCAGACACCCTCGGGGCAGACTCCGCCCGGCACCTTCTCCAGGCTTCTGAGTCCCCCTCCTCCCCTAAGCGGGGGAACACCAGCCAGAACAGACACACAGGATCACGGCCGACAGGATGCGAGGAAGTTCTCACCTGGCAAGAACAGGGGCCCGGGCTCCCCGGAGCTTGGGGCCCACGGCTCCTTCACACAGTCTGGAGCCCAGGGACACTTCAAACACGGCCGCAGGCTGCCTTCTTGCCTCCGGAGGAAGTGTTCCTGGATTACCTACCCTAACTGGAGGGGCGGGGGGAGGGGGCTGCAGGTAATACCTGGATTTCTGTGGCGCTTTTCTTCCCTGAAAGCTTCAAAAGGACTTCCCCCCTCTCTCTGATCTTCTGCGGCCTCCCCGCCCCACCCCGAAACAGGGCAAGGAGGGAAAAAGCCTCTCGTTTCCCAGCCTCGAGGAGAAAATGGGAGCCCGAAGAGGATAAGCAAATGGCCTGAGGTCACCGAGCAGGACAAGGACGCGATCCCTGCGGACAAAGGTGTCCGTCTCCCGACTCCATTCCTAACCCGGGTCCCCAGGCCCTAGTGGCTTCTCCGTGTGGGCAGCAGCCTCTGAGCCCCCCAGAATCCCTTTCCGAGAGGGCGAACTGTGCCCCGAGTCGCCCCCCCTGCTTGTCTTAGGGCCTGGGCAGACAGGAGAAGGACCCCGAAGAGGCTGAAGTCCGCTGCACCCGCACGCCTTGCTCAGAGCAGTGACGACAGGTTGGCCGTGAGCCCCGTGGTCCCGCCACGGGGAGGTCAGGCCAGGGAAGCTGCCAGAACACCGGAGCTGAAGAGCATCCAGATAACGCAACTGGGGTAAGCCTCTGCGGGTGGAAATGACATTTCTCGGCTTTAAATAGCTCCATCTCTGGAGCGCCGGAGCCTCCGCAGGGCTATTAATTCCTGGACGCCCGGGGCGGCCCGGCCCCGTCACTCTGTTTGCACAGGTTGTGTAAGATCTCAGGCATGCTCCCGCCACCGTCTCCCCCGCCGCCCTCCGGCTTTCCTGTGCGACCTTCAACAAGGGGCTAGTTTATTTCCAGTCGTGGGCCTGGGTTTCAGGCTGACCACATGCATATTTTGTCCTTCTTACAAGTGACACGGTGCGAGTCAACAAGCAAACTCCTGAGGGTTTTCTTTGTAGCCCGGTGTCTCCGTAATGAAAGGTAACGTGTGTGCGCGCGTGGAGGGCGAAGACATCTCCGTCTACGTGTGTGTGTCGGGCTGATTAATGAACAACCCGGGTCCCTTCTGAGCCCTTACAGTGTGTCAGGCGCTGTGCTGACTCTGGGTACCCAGGGGACGCCAGAGTCCTGATAAAACTAGGTGTCACCTCCAAGTCTGTCCCCAGTGCTATCTCCTGGCCCACTTGGCGTCTCAGCCACCAGTTTCCAGGGTCTCTGAACCCTTCCCATTGTCACCAAGCACCCCACCCCCACCCCACTGAGGATGCTGAGGATGACGAAGAGGAAAGGACAGGTAGGTACAGGAGGTACGCAGTGCAGAAAATGGACGGGTCACGGCTGACCGGCTGGAGAAACGCGAATCCCTGTCGGGCCCGAGGTATTCAGCCCGAGGCCGGGAAGACGTGGAGAACGGCCGGGACAGAGGTGCGGCCTCGGGAGGGGGCACTCGCCTCACTCAGGAATGGTGTTTGACTTCTGATAAAAAGTCCAATCACAGTGGCTTAACCACACAGGGTTTCCTCCCTCACGTGAAAGTCCACAGCCCCCAGGGCTGGTGCAATAGTCCGGAGGCCCTAGGATCCTCCCATCTCCCTGCTCTGCCGTCCTCCAATTCTCCACGAGGCCCAGAACAGCTACCAGAGTTCCACTCACTGCCTCTGAATTCCAGAAAGAGGGAAGGAAGAAGGACGCAAGGACGAAAGGGGTAAGTGTGTCCCTCTTCCTTCTAAGGAAGCTCCCTAGAAGACATCCATCACCCTCTGCTTGCCAAACAGAGTCACATGGCTACACTGAGCTGCCAGGGAGACCTGGAAACGTTTCTGAGCGGGGCGTGTTGCCCAGAGCTGTGCTCCATGTGGAGAAGGGAAGGACTGACATTGGGAAGCCAGCACCCAATAAATAAATATGTCGGGCAGAAAGATAAGGAGCCGTGTCTGGGGCGTGCCGAGTTTGCAGCGAGGGTGAGCGTCGGTTTGAGACAGAGGAGCGTAGAACATGCGGGCAGGGCGGGCGGGCGGGCAGTGGAATCTCCGGTCAGCCACAGAGAGGAGAAAACCATGGGTCAAATCTGTCACATGCAAAAGAAAAAAATGACAGACCGTCGTTTGTCCGTGATCACTTCTGTGACTTCATCTGGGCTCGCCGGCCTCGCGGTCGGCCTGCAGGATGTTTGAAGGCCCCCCGCGCGGTTCCTCCCCGTGGGCAGCATGGAGTGCACCTGGGAAGTCCAGCACGCCCGGCTCTGGCCTGCGCTCATGGTGAGCATTCAACACCCGTAGGGAAGACACCCCCGTCCGCCCCTCCGGACACCCCCTGCTCAGACCTGGATTACGTCTAGGCCCTGCTTGGGGGATTCTCAGAGCTGAAGAGTGGGGGCCGCCCTGTGGAGAGGGAGCAGGGGCGTGGGGGCTTCTCCCCTAGCTGTGTGTGGGGGCTTCTCCCCTAGCTGTGTGAACCCTCGGGAAGTTTGCCCCGGAGCGTGCCTACTGTTGGTTTTCAACCATGGGCGGTTTTGCCCGTCAGAGGATATTGGGCCAGGCCCAGGGACATTTTTGATTGTGATGACCGGGGGAGTGGGGTATGCTATTGAAATTTAGGGGGTAGAGGCCGGAGATGCTGCCGAACAGTTTACAAAGTGCAGGGCAGCACCCGCACAAAGAGTTATCTGGCCCCAAACGCAAACAGTGCCGAGGCTGCAAAGCCCTACTCACGCGACGGGTCCGTGAGCCCAGAGGAAACGGAGAATCTGTCCCACTCTGACCCGTGCGGTGCTGACTGACAGTGAGGCCAGCCCAGGCCTCTGAAAGGCCCGTGTAACTACAGCGGAAAGCCCATCCTAATCGACAACCATTTATTGACCATCTAAATGTCCAGGTTCTTTTTTTTTTTTTTAGAGAGAGAGGTTGAGAGAAAGAGAGAGATAGGAAGAGAAAGAGAACGTGAGTGTGAGAAGCATCGACTCGTAGTTGCTTTCACTTTAGTTGCACGTCGAGCTTCTCATAGGTGCCTTGACTGGGGCCATGCCAGTGACCTAGCCAAGCCAGTGGCCCTTGCTCAAGCCAGCGACCTGGGGATTTTCATGCCAGCGACCTTTGAGCTCAAGGGAGTGAGAGCTTTTGGATCATGCGGATGATTTCCCCGCTCACGCCAGTGACCCTGCACTGACGAGCCTGCGTTCAGGGGCAGTCACCTCAAGGTTCCGAACCGGAGACCTCAGCATTCTGGATCAACGCCTTATCCACTGTGTTACCACGGGTCAGGCTATACCAGGTTCTTTACACAAATGGCTGACAAGCTTTTCAACAACCATAAAGCCTGACCAGGTGGTGGCGCAGTGGATAGAGCGTTGAATTGGAACGCAGAGGACCCAGGTTTGAGACCCCGAGGTCGCCGGCTTGAGCGCAGGCTCATCCAGCTTGAGCACAGGGTCGCTGGCTTGAGTAAGGGATTACTCGCTCTGCTGTAGCCCCCTGCCCTGACTCTGTCAAAAAAAAAAAGAAAAAAAAAAAAGAAGAAGTAGATGGCACATTTATTATCCCTGTTTCACAGATGAGCAAACTGAGGCTCAGAGGAGTTCGGTGACTTACCCCCATAGCACATACCTAGTAATTGACCCGCAAAGCCCACTCACCGCCATTCCCCACACACCTCCCATATTTGCCACAGTCCTGTTACTACATACAACTGCTCACGGTCTCACCTTTTGAAAACTCATCATCATGGGGTGTGACAAATAAGAGAACTTTCTGCGAGCCAGCCCACTGGGCTAACCCTGGCACCTCCTCCTGCAGCTGTCTTGGGCAAACGGGAGTTTCTAGACATCCAGTGTATCGAGATGTAGCAGGAGGACACCGCTCCCCGGAAAAGCAAAGGCGAGTGGCCGCCGTGCAGGTGGAAATACGCTCCAGTTCATGAAGGGGTCAGGAAGGGACAGATTAAAGGGACAGCGAGATACCCGAGCGGGATCCACGGGTAGGAGCCACCACGCACTGAGCACTTCCCTGCTGCTGGGTGTCAGGGAAGGACACCCTCCCTCACTGCTGGCAGGGACGTGAGGCGTCAGACCTTTTGCAAAAGCCATCTGCAGTGTCTTCTAAAATTAAACTCAGCGATCCCACTTCTGGGCACATATGGATACATAACAAGGATTTTATGACACCGTAGGTCACAGTAGCAAAAAAAGTGAGAAATACTGTGATTCGGTCAGAAGGGGGACAGTTAATAAATTAATAAAGGTGAATTTTATTGTATGTAAATAATAATATATTTTTTGGCCCTGGCTGGTTGGCTCAGCGGTAGAGCATCGGCCTGGCGTGCGGGGGACCCGGGTTCGATTCCGGGCCAGGGCACATAGGAGAAGCGCCCATTTGCTTCTCCACCCCCCCCCCCCTCCTTCCTCTCTGTCTCTCTCTTCCCCTCCCGCAGCCAAGGCTCCATTGGAGCAAAGATGGCCCGGGCGCTGGGGATGGCTCCTTGGCCTCTGCCCCAGGCGCTAGAGTGGCTCTGGTCGCGGCAGAGCGACGCCCCCTGGTGGGCAGAGCGTCGCCCCCTGGTGGGCGTGCCGGGTGGATCCCGGTCGGGCGCATGCGGGAGTCTGTCTGGCTGTCTCCCCGTTTCCAGCTTCAGAAAAAAAAATAATAATAATAATATATTTTTTAAAAATACCACTATATAGGCCCTGGCTGGGTGGCGCGGTGGAGAAAGCGTCCTCTGGGTGCTGAGGTCGCCAGTTCAGTCCCTGGTCATAGGGGATGCACCAATGAGTGCACATCTAAATGGAACAACTAGATGGAACAGGCTGATGCTTCTCTCTGTCTCTTCTCCCCCCTTCTCTCTCCCCTTCCTCTCTCTGAAATCAATGGGGGGGGGAATTAAAAATAAAAAAACCACTTATACAACCACAATAGTGTCTATGACGTAGAAAAATATGTCTAACCCGATTCCATTTATACGCAGGTATGCATATGTAAAAGCAGAAGAAATTTTTTTTTGCGTATGCTTATATGAACACGGAGAAAAACACAGAAGGGTTCATTTTGGGTTTCCTGGGAATGGAGATGATGGTGGGGTGTGGAGACCAAAGAACCGTCGAGAAAAAAGAACGGACTTTAGCATGTGTGATATGACCACATGTCTGCACGTTCACAACAGTTATAAACATGTGGGTATATGTTTAAACTAAAAATTTAAAGAATGTAATTCTCAACGGGACAGAGCTCAAATGGAGGCAGCTGGGATCCGCTTAGTCACCTCTGGCCCCGGTTTCCGGGGGTCCCTGGGTGTCCCTGGGGCTGGTGGCGGAGGCTGCGCTCTCTGGCGCAGGGTGCGCGGGGCGTGGGGCGCAGGCAGGCCGGCGGTCCCGGCGCCTGCGGGCGCGGCGCAGCGGCACCTCTTCGGGACGCAGAATTCCCCACCTCGAGGAAAGCTGACTCTGCCGCCCGGGAGGCCGCGTGGGGATTTTCCAGTGGGGGGAGAGGCTGCTGAAAGACCCTTTGTCAGCTGGAGGAGGCCAGCACGGCGCACAGGACAGCGGGACTTGAGGGTAGGGGTGGGGTGGGGGACCCTGGCTATGCCCCCAGTGCCAATCCTGGGCTCCCCTGTGGCAGGATTCGGCCCAGAGGGGAGTTTTCCCTGCAGGGGGCGCTGGGTAGGTCACGGGCCCCCGTGGGCACAGGATCTGTGCTTAGGTCCGTCCTTACGTTAGGGCCTGCGAGCGGCTTTGGCGGTCGCGGAAGTTTTCTGTTTGTGGCTCCTCTTCCCTGGGGCCTCGCATGCTGGAAGCACTCAAGCAACCTTTGCGTGGTGAGTGACACGGGCCTTCACCAGGCCTGTGTGGGGATGTCTCCTCTGGTGTCCCCAATCTCCCTCCGGAACCCAGAATCCCACCTAATGGGCTTGATCACGGTTTCTCTCTGGCCTGTGTCCTTCCCCCCTACCCTGAACACCGTCCCCCCAGCCAGACAGGGCTGCCCCAGGACCCGGACTGTATGGGACATATCTGATCACTTCCCAGAACAAAACTGCACTGAGCCCAACACCGAATTGGGGTCTTCCACCAACATTTACCGTGGCGGGACACAGAACAAGGACACTTTTTGAGTCGGGTGGTCCTCTCCCTGTTCCTTGAATAAAAATCTAATTAGGTCTTAGATGTACCCAGAGCCCCCAGTCCCTCAGGAGGCCCAGTGGCAGAAGGGCAGAAGTGTGACAAAACTTGTAGCTTTTCAAAAAAAAACACAAAAAACCCCCACAAAAACTAGAACACTAAGTTTAAGGGTTGAGTCGAGGGGGCCAAGAAGCTTCTCTTGTTCCCTTGCCCTGGGCTGTTCGCCAAGAGAGAGGAAAATGCTTCCAGAAAGTACAAGTCCAGGTTTAGTGGCTCCAAGGGAAAGATTTCCTACCCGAACTAAAGCAAGAACTAGGCTGCAAACCAAAATCTGCTAACTCCATGCGTGAGCACAGAGATGCCGGGGTGGAGGGGGCGGAGGTGGGTGGAAACTACAGTAGACCCGGGGTCAGGCGTCTGGATCTGAGTCAGGGGCTCAGCCACTGAGATCAAGCCCTTGATGCTGGGAAAGTTCCTTAACTTCTCTGCACCTCAGTCTCCACATCTGTGGCCCCGGGGACAATAATTGCATTTCAATCACATGCAGCCTGCTAATGGAGGGGTGGGTACCCATCCCAGTTCTCTACGCACGCGGGCCCCCCGGGAAAAGCTGTGCGGCAGATGGGGTACGGGCCCACGGGTGTTCACAGCAGGCCGTCGGCAGGTGAATGGAGAAGCAATGTGCGGTCTGTCCCACAGCGGAGCTTGAGTCGGTCGTCGAAAGGATGATGTTTTGGTCATGGATGAACCTTGAAAACATACTAAGTGAAAGAAGCCAGTCACAGAAGGACAAATATTATGTGATTCCAATGATGTGAGGTGCCTAGAACAGGCCAATTCATAGAGACAGGAAGTAGACTAGGGGTTACCAGGGGGCCGAGGGGGAGAGGAAGTGGACAGTTACTGCTCAATGGGTAAGATTTTCTGTTGGCCTGACCTGTGGTGGCGCAGTGGATAAAGCGTTGACCTGGAATGCTGAGGACACTGGTTCAAAACCCTGGGTTTGCCTAGTCAAGGCACACACATAGGAGTTGATGCTTCCTGCTCCTCCCCCCTTCCTCTCTCTCTCTCTCTCTCTCTCTCTCGCCCCCCTCTCTCCTTTCTCTCTAAAAATTAATAAATAAATAAAAATCTAAGAACAAAACAAAGAAACAAAAAAAAAGGTTTTCTGTTTCAGGTGATAGAAACATTTTGGAAATTGTGGTGATGGTTGTATAACAGTGTGACTGTAAGTAATGCCACTGAGTTTACAAAAGCGTAAAGTGGCCACCTAGCCTGGGGTGGCGCAGCGGACAGAGCACTGACCTGGAACACTGAGGATGCCGGTTCGAAACCCTGGGCTTGCCCAGCCAACAAGCAATCAATGGACAACTAAAGTGAAGCAACCATGAATTGCTGTGTCTTGTCCCCTTCCTGTAAAATCAATAACTAAAGTCTTTTTTAAAAATGGCTAAGGTGGCCAATTTTATAGTATACATTTCACCCCCACCCCCACCCCACCCCCCCCACACACACTCCACATACACAGGCCCTTAAGACCTGGTTATGAAAAGAAAGTTCTGTTTTTAGCAGCACTTTTGTTTAAAGCTCCAAACTGGCACCAGCCCAAACGTCCCTCCCCGGCGGTATGGACGAAGTGTTGTCTGTTCACACGATGGAATGCTGTGACCGCCGCACACGGCGGCCCGGGTGGATCTCACGGGCAGGCGCGGCGTGGACGGGAAGGAGCCAGGCACAGAAGGGCACGTCCTGTGCGATTCAAGACGGGCCAGTGACTCCACGGTGCCTCGGGTCAGGCTAGGGTCACCCTTGGGGAGGGACTACGGGCAGGGGGCATGAGGGGGCTCTTGAGGGCTGCCAATACGCTATCTATTTCTGGATTTCGCTGCTGTTGCCTGGGCAACACTGGGGAAATTCTCCCAGCTGTTTTACACTTATCGTGTGTGCGCGTGCACGCGCGTACGCGCGCACGCTTTTCTGTACGTTCATATGTTTACTGGAGCGACACGTTGAAGGGGAAGGGTGGGTTGGAAAGTGAAGGTACGGACGCCTGACTGCCACACTTCATCCGTGCCAAGCCGGGCAGGGGGGGGACCGCGGAACCCGGGGGTATAACTAACTCTCCGTGCTGCTGCGATTTGCATTACCCCATTCCCCAGGCCCCCCTGGGAGCCGTATGGAAGTAGGGTTTGAACTCTAAACAGCCGACTTTCCACAGCTCACACTGTCAGGCGCCAGGCGGGGAATGGGGTACACCCAGCGCCTGGAAAAGGCCCTGATCCCTCCACGCCCCGCCTCAAGCACAACCCATCGCCTTGGGATTTGCAGTAGGCACTCAGCAAATACTCATGGGTGGACTGTAGTCATAAAAATTCTTCAAGGACACCCCCTGAGATCGCACGACCCCCTTGGGGAGCTGTTTGCAAGGACATAGGACCCTGGGGGCCGGGAGGAGAGGCAGCTCCTTCCCCAACATTGGGAGCCGACCTCCCAGCTGCCCGACGGTAGCTGTGCGGGGAGCTGATGGAAAACATTTGACGTGGCCCAGGTTGACCCAAGGTAACTCCTGACACCAAACAAGCCTGCCGTTGGGGGCTGGGGGAGGGGTAATTTATAATTTTGCTTGGTGACAAACTGCTAAATAATAATCTGGCTGGGGGTTTTGGTTTCTCCCCCCCTCCGCACAGTCTTGACCGATGTGTTGGCCTATTGACTCAATCGGCATGTTATTTTGGCCCTGTGGGAGCCCAGAACTTGGTTTCTGCCCCTGGAGGCCTCCCCTCTCTCCGGGGTGTTCCCCCCACCCACCGCCAGGTGTCATGTTTGTTTGCCTGCCCGTCTGGGGCCCGAGGGCTGAGGAAGGCCACGTGGGCCTTTGCCAGACTCTGGGATTTAACGGACCGGGGCTCGGGCCCCTTGCTCCTGGGTGTGTTTCTCATGCGCAGCTCAGTGGTGGCAGCAACTCTGTCTTTTTTCTACTCGTCCCAGCAAATGCTGCAATCCTCCCTTCTCCAGGATCCTCTCTGCCTTTCTCGTCCTGTAGCGAAGGGCCAACCACTCTTAATATCAACGCTAGGAGCAGCAGCAACATCACACATCACTCCTTCCGTGGGAAGAGTGCCCTTCCACGTCATCCCGGCACTGGGCCCTCCTGCAGCCCCCCTGGCTGGGGCTCGGGCTCAGAGACATTCTGAGACTTACCCTAAGTCGTGGACTCATAAAGGTCAGAGCATACCTTTTGTTTATTTGTTTATTTTTTTATTTTATTTATTCATTTTTAGAGAGGAGAGAGAGAGGGGGAGAGAGAGAGACAGAGAGGGAGAGAGAGAGGAGGGGGGAGGAGCTGGAAGCATCAACTCCCATATGTGCCTTGACCAGGCCAGCCCAGGGTTTCGAACCGGCGACCTCAGCATTTCCAGGTCGACGCTTTATCCACTGCGCCACCACAGGTCAGGCGGTCAGAGCATACCTTTTGATCTCTGGACCTGTCATCTTTCCTTTGACCCAACCAGATACCCTCTTGCCTTTGGAGACGGGGGCAGAGGCTGGTCATAGCCATCCCAAATCATTCCCTCCCCCTTTTTATCTTAGCACTAGAATCTCACTTTTATACAAGGCAAAAGAAAAATTCCCAGCCTCACTTTTGCAGCCAGTGATTTGTAAGCAGAAACTTCAGGAAAACTCCTTAAGAAGGGAGGGTAGGGGCATGGACTATTTTTTTACCTTGACACACTGCCTGACATTCAGATGTAATGTCTGGAGCTCAGCAGCCATGTTGGACAATGAGGTGACCTTGAGGAAAAAGTCACGCACTAGGATAGTAAAGCAGAAATGTAGAAGGGGGCCCGAGTGTTATATGACAAGAGAGCCACCATGTCAGCTCAGATTTCCTACCTCCAGACTTCTTTTACATGAGAGAGAAATAGACTTCTGTCTGATTTAGGCCACTGCTCTGTGGTTTTCTGTTCATAGCCAAGTTGAAACCTTCCTGATTCAGAGACCCCATTTCTTACCAGAATGTACACAGTCTGTCCCACTCCCCTTCCTGCGCTCTCACTTGGGTGGCAGGGGCCTCTCTCCTCACGCATCTGAGCTGCCCCAGGCAGGCACTCCTCCGGGAGCCTTGAACTTGCTGAGAGTTCTAGAGCATGAATGGCCATATGACACAGCTTCTGCTGTCAGTTCCCAGAGCCTGCTGAAGCTACGAACAGGGGTGGGGCGGGACACCTGAGAATTCCAAGCACTCGGTCGTTGGCATAGATTGGGTTCTTCTGAGGACCAGTTTACACAGACACACACTTCCCCTCTCAGCCCCCAGACTTCCTGAGAGTAGGACAGAGGTTTCATCGTTCAGAGTCTGCACCTCTGGTCCCAAAGCACAGCAGTGAACGGTAGAGTTCAAGGTCCCTACTCCTGACCCCCTTCTTATGCCCCCAGACTTGATTTCTGAGGTCCTGCCCCTTGAGACACTTTAGTTGTTCAGTGACTGCTTTCTCATGTGTGCCTTGACCTGGGGGGGGGGGACTTCAGTTGAGCCAGTGACCCCTTGCTCAAGCCAGTGACCTTTTGGACTCAAGCCAGTGACCATAGGGTCATGTCTATGATCCCATGCTCAAGCCAGCGACCCCATGTTCAAGCTGGTGAGCTGGTGACCTTGGGGTTTCAAACCTGGGTCCTCTGCATCCCAGGTCGACACTCTATCCACTGCGCCACCACTGGGTCAGGCTCCTTCACTGTGTTTTTATTATACTTAATCGGCTGAATTTCTTTTGATGTCTCTCTCTTTGCTGTTGGACTTACGGTCTTTAAACTTCCTTTTCCATTTTACTTTTTCTGTTTGGACTGTCAGACACATGCCAGTGATCAGTTTTTCTTTTTTTCCTCTTTTCTTCGGAGGCGTCTCCCCGCATCTTCTAGGTCAGGGGTCAGGAAACTTTTTGCCTGAGAGAACCATGAACGCCACATATTTTAAAATGTAATTCCATGAGAGCCATACAACGACCCGTGTACCTTACGCATTATCCAATAAAAATTTGGTGTTGTCCCGGAGGACAGCTGTGATTGGCTCCAGCCACCCGCAACCATGATCATGAGCGGTAGGAAATGAATGGATTGTAATACATGAGAATGTTTTATATTTTTAACGTTATTATTTTTTTTTTATTAAAGATTTGTGTGTGAGCCAGATGCAGCCATCAAAAGGGCCACATCTGGCTCGCGAGCCATAGTTCCTGATCCCTGTTCTAGGTGAAGTTCGATGACGCCTTGGTCTTTACCCTTTAGACCAGGGGTCTCAAACTCGCGGCCCACGGGCCGCATGCGGCCCGCCGAACAATTTTGTGCGGCCCGCAGACTAATCCACGAAGTTCAAAATATTTTGGATAAAATTAAGTAAGCCTAGGGGCCTACTTGTATTTTTCATTTCTCTAGCATCCTAGCTAGATATTAGCTTAGTTAACAGCAGTTGTGATGCGAACTACAGTTTCTGGTCGTTTTGTGACACTGAGTAAACTGCATGTACGATTGTGCTTGTTGTACTGATTTTTTTTTGTTTTCAACTGCAGTGAGAAAAGTGTTGCGTAACAGTTGCCTTTTGTAGACCTAGTCTGCCCCCCGAATGGCTGTGATCTTGCTCTGCGGCCCACATGCTGAGTTGAGTTTGAGACCCCTGCTTTAGACCTAGACACTAAGCGCGGCCTCCGGGAGGAAGCGGGCTGGGAGTTTGGTGGCGTGCGCTCTCTCCGCGCCTCTCCCTCTGCTTCCCTGTCTCTCCGTCCACTTCAGGAGGACCTAGATGAGAACTCTGTGTTCAGGTGTGCAGGGGTCACTTCCGGACGGACGGCAGGCTGGGCTGTGTGTGCACCAAGGCGTTCCGCCTCCCGGTCACTTGGTGGCCTTTTCTTGCTTTTCTTTCACTTCTTCTTTTCTTTCTTATGTTTTTTGGGAATTTTCCCCATGTTTCTTTTTTCTTTTTCTTTTTTTCTAAATTTCTCTTCTGAAGCCCTTTCGGAGTCAGAAGAATCAGACGAGGACCGTGAATCCCTTGAGCTGTCCGCGTCACGGGATGATGACGAGGAGGAGGAGGAGGAGGATTTGTGCCTTTTCTCTTCTTCTTCCTTAGCTTCAGATCTGGGGACGCGCTCCCGCAGCCGAGTGCTCGCACCTCGGCTGACGGTTTGCTGGCCGCGTCTGTTTTCTGGGTTTCCACCTCCCTCACCGCTTCTCGACCAGAAACCACGTGCCCCAGAATGACATGGTGACATGGTGACGCCAGTCTCAGCGGGGCGTGAGCCACCTGCACCTGCTCCTCTGTTGGCCACAGAGGAGAGAAACGCTTTGTGGTGTTCAACAGCAAAGCTCTCCTCTCCAAAGGTGCCGCCATAACTCGGGCCCCTCCCTCATCCACTTCCTTCCCTGAGGCCACCGCCCGGACCGTACAGCCTCTGACAGTGACGGAGACAGCCCCGGGTCGGGTAACGGCTTCCGAGTTGACTTCCCTGTCTCCGTTTCACCCATTGCAAAGACAGCGGAAGTTCTTATACGTTTTGGGATATACATCAGGAAATAATTCAAAGACAGCTCTTCCAGCTGGTTGATTATTAACGGTGAGGTCAGAAAAAACCAGCAACATCGTGGACGCTGAACCTTTATTCTCCCGGCTCCAATATTCCCATCTTTAAGCAGAGGAAAATCACGGACAAGCCGATCCAATCCTTTCCGCCTGGGTCTGGTCCTCTCAGGTACTTCCCACCTACCCCCCACCAGGAAGGGTGCTGAGGCCTCCACCCGCCTTCCTCCCCCACAACCCAGAGCTGTCGTCTAGATTCCCTGCTCTTAACCACACACTGGACCAGGGGGAGTCCACCTTTTTATACCTACCGCCCACTTTTGTATCTCTGTTAGTAGTAACATTTTCTAACCGCCCACCGGCTCTACAGTAATGATGATTTATAAAGTAGGGAAGTCACTTTACTTTATAAAATTTATAAAGCAGAGTTACAGCAAGTTAAAGCATATAATAATAATTACTTACCAAGTACTTTATGTTGGATTTTCGCTAAGTTTGGCAGAATAAATCTTTATAAAACAACTTACTATAGTTAAAATCGATCTTTTTATTTATACTTTGGTTGCTCTGCTACCGTTCACCATGAAAGCTGGAACGCCCCCTAGTGGGCGATAAGGACCAGGTTGACTACCACAGCACTAGACCATACCTAATCTCCTAACTTTGTCTCTTCTTCATTATGCTGCATTGGGCAAGTTGTTTAACCTTATCTTGTTGGTAAACGCCGAACCATTGGAGAGGTCATATCAGACCCTGTGACACCTCGCCCTGCTTATGTCAGCATGCCTCTACCAAGAACAGGGACATCTCCCCGTCGCCTCAGCCCCCTCATTGGCTTCGGGCAGCTTGACGTTGATACAATGCTATTATCATCTCATACAATGTTTATTTTCAAACGTCCTTATCTCAATCACGTCCTTTGCAGCTGTTTGTTTTTTATTTTCAACATAGAGTCTAATCACGGACCACATGCTGTATTTAGTTATCATGGTTTAAAAATGGTTTTTGATTGAGATTGTAATTTATGCACCATAAAATTCGCCCTTTTACATAAGTGTCCGAGTCGGTGGTGCTTTAGTATAGTCACCACATTCTATAACTGTCACTACTTGCTAATGCCAGAAAATCTTCATCAACCCAAAAAGAAACCCTGTACCCCTCGGCCGTCACTCCCCATTCCCTCACCGCCCCCGTCAGCACCCCAGCCCATAGCAACCTCTACTCTATTTTCTGTCTCCCGGGGCTTTGGAAGGAATCTCTCGCCCACTATCTGCGCGCGCCGACCAGGAGATCAGGGAAAATGGCTGCCCCACTTGTCTTTCTTTGTCTGGGTTTGGCGCGAGTGTTCGCTTGTATTGCCCGGGTTGCCACAGGAACGGTTTTTCCTCAGCTTGGATCTCCGTGCCACAGCCTGGTTTGGCCGTTTGTGCCATGGCCTGGATCTATTCACCCCCTTTGCCTGCCTTAGTTTCTATATTCTCAGTTCCCAGTGAAAGCCGCCCTGTTAAGGTTAGTGAGGAAGCCGGAGCATTTCTTACTCCCTATTTACTTCGGGGTTTGGTTATATATTTAGCCAATTTTTCACTCGACCATACCTTCGGGTGTATTGCGAAACATCTGGAGGCTCCAAGGATAGGTTTTTCTGTTTCTGGTTGAAGATCTTGTTGAGTTTTGGGGGAGATTTATCGGTATCGCTTCCTACCCCACCATTACTCTGACGTCATCTCTATTTTCTGTCTCTATGGAGTTTCTTATTCTGGACTTTTCATATAAATGGGATCACACAATTGGTGGCCTTTCGTGTCTGTCTTCTTCCACTTAGCATAATGTTTTCATGATTCATTCACGGTTGACATGTACGCTTTAACATCCATTCCTTTTTATGGCTATATAATATTCCAGTATACGAATATTCACTCCTCAGTTCATGGACGTTCGGTTTCTTTCTACTTTTTTGGGCTACCCTGCATAATGCTGCTATGCCACTGATATTTTTTGGGGGGTCCAGGCTGTTATTCTGCAGAATGCCTCTCCATGTGGATTGTTTGATTGTTTTCCTTGTGAGGAGCTTCAGGTTCAGGGAATCAATCCTCATAGCCTAACCCCTGGCTCTCTCTTCCTGCTGAGCCCAGCCTGGTCCCGCATCTCTGCCCAGCTCCGTCGGCTGGCAGGTGGAACAGCCCGGTGAAGGCAGAGCTCCTCGCCTCCCCAACAAAGCGGCGCTGTGCTCTTGCCCGCTGCCCGCAGCCGTGGCCACTGCCCTCCCTGCCCCCTGGGCACAGAACCTCAGAGCTATTTCAGGCCCCTTTGTGGTAGACCTGGCCTGGGAAACTCTGAGGTCCCGGCTCCTGGACACAACTGCTTCCCTTAGAGGCCTGAAGGTCATCCTCTGGGCTTGGCTCCTTTGGTCTGGTGGCCTAGCCCCTTGCTTCTGGCCCCAGCGACCCCCAGCCGTCACCCCCTGGCAGCCAGGGTGAGGGAGCAGAGTCTGCATCACGGGGAAGGGCTTCCTGTTGACGAGCGCCTGGTTTGTGGCGTTGGGTGTGGTTAAGGCTCAAAAGGACATCCATCTAAAATTGGGCCCTTTCGGCTCAATGGATCTGGAGCACGTGTGTCTTTGAGTCATTGCTGTCTACTCTAGATGGGCAAAAAACAACCTTTTACCCCCACCCCACCCCTGCCGCCAGTGTCCTCTGCGCAGCCCCCGGGAGTCCCACAGCTGTGAGGATCCGCAGTCTTCCCCGCGGACCTCTTCCCCAGATTGACGGCTCAGCTTTCCCAGCCAGGACGGCAGGGGAGCTGGGGCGGCCGCAGCTGAAGCCGTGTGTTTATTTGTTAGAGCAGAGGGAGACAAGGCTTTTGAGACGCTTTCTGACACGCTGTGTGGTTTTGAAAAAGCCACCGAACCACTCTGTGCTCCTGTTTTCCTAGCTGGAAACTAGAGAATGGATGACACCATTCCTTGAGGCCTTTAGCCACAGACTGAGTTTGTTTATGGGTGACGCCATGGGACAGGTGACTCAGAGGGGGCGAACTTCTTCCTGGATGGATAGGCATGTAACAATAGGTCAGATCCCCATGTGGCCATCCTGGCAGAGGAAGAGGTGACTGGGGACGGAGGTTTCAGAGCCGGACAGTCTCAAGGTCACAGTAGGTCTCTCTCTGTGTCTCACCGGTTGTGTGGCCTCGGGCATGCTAATCTCTCTGACCCCTTGTATCAACGGGGATAAGAGCAGCTACGGAGGTAACATCTGTAAAGTGCTAAGGAGACAGCTTCCGGAATGTCGTAGATGCTCGATGAGCCATCAATATGACAGAGTGCAGCCAAACGGGGCAGCAGTGGGACCGTTTCTTAAAATATATCCACATCCTCGCTCCTCCCTGTCAGCCAGCTTCTCATGCTAGGGTTTAGGA
Organism: Saccopteryx leptura; assembly: GCF_036850995.1. NCBI lineage: Eukaryota > Metazoa > Chordata > Mammalia > Chiroptera > Emballonuridae > Saccopteryx > Saccopteryx leptura. Next base: position 384,680,607 of record NC_089503.1, read on the forward strand.
CAGGTCATTTAGTGGTGTGGGGTGAACACCCCGAAATTTTTACCATGGCATCTTCCCTGGCTATGAAGACCCCCTTCTTCCTCACCCTCCTTTCACTCAGCCTAGTTTTCACCTCCTCGGAAAATAGAACCAGTAAGAAATGGGCTTCAAAAGGTCCCAGGTGATCTCAGGGAAAACCTCCTGGAGGTGAAGATGCTTCAGGGCGAGGCTGCGAACCCCACCTGTGGGGCCCGTCTCCTTGGGAGGCTTGTGGGTTTTGGCCTCCCTGGTGGCCCGGCTCTGGGTGGGCCACCCAGAGGGTGAGATTTCAAGACTGCCCGGCCACAAATCCTCCCTGTCTTGTGGGCTAATTCTTGATAGTCTTCGAAGCCCATTGACTTACAGCTTTGATCCCTGCTGGAGAGAGATACTCCTGGGAAAAGAGATCGCTCAATCCTCTTCAGTCGTGGAACCCTCAGTGCTGTGACTACAGCAGAAGATGCTGGTTGTCCTGGTATCATTTCTCTCCACACTCATGTTGTAATAGAACCCCCAAGTTCTGGCTGCCCATCTAGAGCAGGGTTTCTCAACTGAGGCCCTATTAAACATTTTGGGTTGTATAATTCTTTCCTGTGGGGGGCTGTCTTACGCGTTGTAAGACAGTTAACAGCATCCCTGGCCTCGACCTATCACCGCGCTCCCAGTTGTAATCCAAAATGTCTCCAGAGATTACCAGAGTTCGCTGGGAGTTGGGGGCAAAATCTTGCCTGGTTGAGGACTTCTGAGTTAGACCGACGACCTTTTCCAGCCTCCCTTGCAGCTAGATGTGTACATGTAATGAAGTACTGGCTAATGACACGTGACTTGGAACACACAGAAGTGTCATGTGGGCAACTGCCAGTTCCCTTAAAGGGAAGAGCAGGTCCTCTACCTCTTCTCTTCCCACTGGCTGGAATGCGAACACAGCATCGGGAGCTGGGAGACGGAGGCTGACAGTCAGGACGGCAGAGAGGGAACCTGGCGCCCAGCACTGCTGCGTATGCTTCAACTGCTGTATCAGAGAGAAACAACCTTCCCTCCTGGAGCCGCTGCCATTTTGGCCTTTGTCACACAGGACCCTCTTTGTGAGAAAGAAAAAGGAGACAGCTTGGAGCCTCACGGTTGGAGCCTTTGTGATTTTCAGCAGCCAAACTCTATCTTAATTACCATAGTGAGTTGTTTATCTCGTCCTTTCCTGACTGCAGAGTCTAAAGCAAGCAGCAAGGAGACCGTGACTAGAGCTGCCTCTAAGGAGCCCCTTCTAAGTTCTAGACCCTGGGGTAGGGGGGTTTTTGTTGCACACTGCTTATATTTCTATCATTCTCTGAGTAACTCTAGAGGAGAGGGACGATTCTCCCTGTGTTTCCAGAAGAGGAGGCCAAGACTCAGAGAGGTTGAGTGACTCATCCCCTTCACACAGCCAGCGAGAGAGCCGGGATTCAGTCCCGGTCTTGGAAGAACTGCCTGCACCATGCTGCTCTTTTGATTGAGAGACATGCAGACACGAGGCTCCAAGGCTGTCGCTGCCTTTGGGATGACCTCTCACAGGAAGTCCTGTTCCCATGTCCACCCCAACATGGCCTCTCCACCCCTCCCACCCCACGTTCAGTCTTACTCATCTGCTGGTTCCTGGGCTTGCCTGTTCATTCTTACCTCTACACCTATGCTCAGGCAGCCCCTTGGGCTGGGATGTCATAATACCCTTCCATATCCCTACCCCCTAGATCTGCTTTCTCAGAGCCCTGTGGCAGAATGCCATTCAGAAACCTCCTCCTCCAGGAAGCCTTCCCTGACTATACCCTTCTCAGTCAGGCTGGGTCCCTCTCCTCTGTGCTCCCTCCACACCTGCCCACCCCTCTGATGGCAACCTACCCCACTGTCTGAGGTAAAGTGTCTACCTGAGGGAGCTCCTCAAAGGTAAGCCTCTATCTTCTTTGTGTCTGTCTCTTCACAGGGTCAATGTGATGTCTGAAATGCGGTACTCGCTCGTGGGGGTGGGGTGGGGTGGAGGGGTAGGGAACCTAGAAGGCCACAGAGTGGGAGAAACCAGCTCACAATTTATTCATCCCTCCGCGTGTCCACATTGAAAGACAGTTGCTAGTTGCTCGGAGGAGTTTCAGAGAAGAATATCCTGAGTTTGGTCCTCAAAGAGCTAAGATTCTAAGAGGGAGCTAAGAAGTTGAATCTAGAACATGTAAAACGATGACCTGTGGACACTGAGTTTGGGGATCACCTATCGAACAGGTTCCCTGAGGCCCCCCGTGGGCCCTGGGCTCTCTCCACCCCACCACGCCCCAGGAGTGCCCACTCATTCTAACACAGTCTGAGCAAGACATGGCTAGTCAGAGCAGGGTTCTACGGAACGGAGCGCACGCCGCGATTCCAAGGCCAGAAAGAGCCCAGGCCCCTGTCTCCCAGCCCCTGGGGGGTGGGAGTTACCCTCCTGTCTTATTCTGGGAGACCTGCTGGCATTCAGGCCAGGGAGCCCCCCTCCAGCCCTCCGCTCCTGAGACGCCTCTCTGGAGAACAAGAAGGGGGCACGTGCAGGACTCACGATTCCTTCCTCAGGTGGTGCTCGGAGGGGCACAGAGGACAGGCTGGACACCTCAGGACACACGTCTGGACCTTCCCCCCCGATGGGGAGCACCCATTGGTCCGCCATTTCCACAGGGTGCCCCCGGTCGGTGGGTTTGGAGGGCTGGACAAGGAGCTCAGCTAGGAGTCTACACTTTGCCAGGACAGACTTTCTTTCTCCCCAGGTGAGGGGTGGCAGATGAGCTCCCTGCTGAGTCAGCTTGGGTGGGTGGGTGGGGGGCTGAGGAAGACAGGTGTGCAGTGCCAGCGACGATGACGCTCAGGGCAGGCAGCCCCCCGGAGTTCTAAGCATTATTTACCCTTCACGACCACCTCACGAGGTCGACTCTGGTGTTACCCTATTCACTATCTAAGGGACCTTCAAGGCATTTTCCAGGGTAGAACGCTCCCACGGAAGCATCCTCCCCTCCCGTTCTCTGAGGCCTCGCGCGGGTCACTGGGGCTTGCAGGAGGACTCCCCGCCCGGGGGAAGGCAGCCCTGACCAGAGTCCCCTGGGGTGGCAGGCCAGCAGTGCCGGGCGCTCGGACAGGCCGTGGGCGTGGACCGGTCCAGCTGCTGCTCCTGTGTCCGCGGCCGGCCAGCCCGTGTCCAGCGCCGGGTCCTCCCAGGCTGGGCGCGTTCTTCCACATTTGCACTGTCCTCTCTGCTTCTCTTTCCCCCCTGTGTCCCCTACCATTCTGTATGCTGAGGAGGGCCTGGCCAGTCTGGATGAGGTCCCAGCTCCAGTTCTGCCTCTCATGCGCTGTGTGACCCCGGACAAGTCACTGCCCCTCTCTGGGCCACAGATTCCCCATCTGTGAAACAAGAGAGGCGGATGGAGCTAACCCCTGTGAGCGCTGACGTTCAGACGTCCTGTGATCGACGGCCAGCGGCAGGCCCGGAGGAGCCAGGGAAAGCGCACCTCCAGCCCAGCGCCCCGTGTTAACGGCTTTGCTGAAAGGAGCCCCCCGGCTGGGAAGCCGCCTTATCACAATGTGTTCCAGCTCACGTAGATTACGCTCCACTCTGCTGAACCTCAAAAGGGGCACCAGGGCTCCCCTGCACACAATTGCCCACAAAACGTCAACGCGGCTGCTCGGGCTTGAAGGGTCACCTCCCCCTCCCCCGCCCCGCCCGAGGCAGCCAGGTGGGCTTTTATGGACCCTCGATGGAGAAAGAAAAAGGAGGCAGCTGGAGGAGCCTCACGGGGCTGAGCCTCTGTGATTTTCACAGGGTTATCGTCTTCCCCTGGTCTCCCAATCTCAGATCCAGAAAGACAGCCCCGAAGGCCGCCTCTGGATGGGGCGGAACATAACCCGAGGAGCCGCAAGCCGCATGCGCGGACGGGGAGAGCAGAGCGGATCTGCGAGGGTGACCGAGCGCGCAGGTGGGTGAACCGCCTTAGCCGCTGCGTGTGCGTGTGCGGGAAGGGGGACTTGCGTGTCGGTTGACGGTGCAAGTTACTCGCGGGAGGCGGCTTCCGGAGAAACGGGAGCTTTGGCGCTACGTGCAGAGAAATACAGTGTGAGGCCGAAGCAAAGCAGGACTATCAATTGTTGGTATTTATAAGTGCGAACTGCGCTAGATAGACACTGGGCCTCGCCCGTGCTGTGGGTCATCTCACCTGAGCCTCACAATACCCGAGGTAAATACTATCACGCTCTTCCTCTCTTTCTGATGAGCTGACTGAAGTTCAGAGAGGTTAAGTGACTTGTCCTAGGCCACACAGCAGAGGAAAGGCAGAAGTGGGCTTCGACTTTGGGTCTCTCCACCTCTTCTGCCACCAAAACAGCGTCATGTGAGAAGCGATCAAGAGAGCAGTGGTTGTGAGTCTTCTACTGTTTGTGGGGGGGAAGGGGGATCAGGCTGGCCCTGCATTGGGGGGTTGGCAGGAGTTAGGACCAAAGGGCAAAAGGGCACCATCCTCTTCCACTCAACGCAAGGAAGATACTTCTAACAGCCGGTTGTCTGCAGACCGTAGATCTCAGGAGAGGTGATTTCTTTGACCTTGAGGGTATTTCTGCAGAGACACCCAGCAAGGAGGCAGGCCGGTAGACTGAGTAGGAGGCTGGATGCTGCTCACCTCGAGAGGTTGGCAGATTCAAGGGCAGAGGGACCAGGTCAAGCAGACACAGCTTGGTCTCTGGCATTCAACAAGTCTCATCGTATAAAGCAGTGGTCCCCGACCTTTTCTGGGCCACGGACCGGTTTAATGTCAGAAAATATTTTCACAGACCGACCTTTAGAGAGGGACAGATAAATGTATCATGTGACCAAGAGTGAGTCTTAGGCAGATGTAACAGAGGGAATCTGGTCATTTTAAAAAAATAAAACATCGTTCAAACTTAAATATAAATAAAACGGAAATAATGTAAGTTATTTATTCTTTCTCTGCAGACCGGTACCAAATGGCCCACGGACCAGTACCGGTCCGCGGCCTGGGGGTTTCTGATATAAAGGATTTATATAAAGGATTTCTCCAGGTGTTCCTGGAGGTGTCCCGTCCCGGGCAGCTTCCGGCCAAGCTGAAGAACGCTGGCCTCACGGTCGGGCGACCTGGTTTGTTAGCTCTGTGCCCTTGGGCAAGTCACCGCCTTCTCTGGACCTCAGTTTCTTCGCTGTTCAACACGAGCACGGGCCGGGTCAGCCCTGTGGTCCCGAAACGTGAGCAGATGTTACAGAGGAACTTGTGCCGACAGATAAAGCCTGGGGCCACCCTCAGCCTCCTTCCATTGCCTGTTTCCCCAGCACGTGCCTCTCAGGCGCAGGAAGCCGAGGACGGGCCCCCCGGGGGCAGACTGACCAGGAGAGGAGGTCCCCTCAGTGGGGTGGGGCCCAGGCAGTGCTGGCTTCGAGGTTAGAAGGCGGGGGCTGGGCTGGAGGCTCAAGTGCAGAGCCAGCTCTTGAATTTTTATCACAGAGGAGATGGTAGATACGTGCTCGCAGACAAAACAGACACACCAAGGTGGGTTGTCGAAGGTGTGTGTTATGGCTGTGGGGCCTGACGCCCCTGCTGGGCCCTTGCTGCACTGAGACCCTGCAGACAGGCTCGGGAGCCCTCGGTGACGGTGACGGTGACGGTGACGGAGGGGAGCTGTCTTTGCTTTTCAGGTAACAGTCGCGATGGTCTTTGTTTTTGTGAATGAGGAGGAACTACTCTTCCAGCATCTGCTCTTTGAACCGAGGAGAACCTAGGTTCAAATCCCAATGCTGCCACTCACACCCACCAGCCGGGTGAATTTGAGCAAATTCACTTAACCTAGGATGTCCGTGTAACTTATCATCCAAATGGGGACGCTTTCAAGAACGGAGGGGAAAGCTATTACCTGTTAATTATGCTCGGACCACGGCATAACACGAGACTATTTGGAGCAAACTAAGACACCGGTCACCCTGCTTCACAGACCTGGAACCCGTTTCCTCATCGAGAAAATGGACAGGGCCATGTTCAGGCGCACGCGCTCCATGCAGCCGTGCTGCAGTGAACGGCATGGCCTCCAGTGGGCGCTCCGTAGAAGGCTCCCCGAAGTCCTCTCCGTCTTGCCCCCCGTCTTGTCCTATGTGTTTCTGACATGGGACAGGCTGGGGTCCCAGACAGGCTGTGCCAGGGCCTCCTGTGTGAATCCTGTGTCCTTTTCCTGGAGGGCCTGTGCCCAAAGCCAGCGAGGACATGGGCCTCCCTTTGGGGTCTGTTTGCCTTTTCGTAAACACAGAGCTGGGGTTTTTCTTGGCGGGGCCCCTCCGCGCACAGCTCGGGGACTGTCTACCTTGAAGCATTCCCTCCCGGGTGCTGTGAATCGGGATCTAGCAGGAAGTTTGTTTTCCAAGGCCTTAGTCAACATGTGGGTGCGGAAACTCCGACCGGTTCCAATGCGGAGTCAACTCCTTTTTTAAATAGGGACTTTCACGTTAGTCAGACTTTTCAAAACAACCTCGTGTTCAAACAAAATCCCGTTTCCACCTTTCCGTCACCGGCAGCGGCCACCGCTGAGGGTATTTCTGTTCCAACCAGAGGCTTCCCCAGCCCACATCGGAGCTGGATTTCGCACTCTGTCAGCGCCTGGGCCGTGACATCACACACCCGGAGTGTGAAATCGGTCTGCCCTGGGGACCGGTTCCCCTTCTGGCTCCTCATGTGGACTCGAAGGACGGCTTGGGCCGGAATCTGGGTTTGTTGCCTGCCTGGAATAGCAGCTATTCAGTCCAGACTTTTTTTCTTTAAGTTTTTGTTTGTTTATTTTTTTGTGTGTTTTAGCAAAAGAGGGAAGGAGAGAGAGATAGAGACAGGAACATCGGTCTATTCCCGTATGTGTCCTGACCGGGGATCGAACTGGCAACCTCTGTGCTTCCGGGCAACGCTAGTCTAACCACCTAGCCATCTGGCCAGAGCCAGTCCACCCCTTCTAAGACATCTCCCCCTTCAGCCATGGTACCACCCCAGGAGTTCCCATATTTCAACAATTGAAGCTCGCAGCTCAGACTGCCTTTGAGGTACCAGGATTTGGAATGAAATACTTTGTGTGTGTGTGTGTCAGACATAGAGAAGGGCAGATAGGGACAGACAGACAGGAAGGGAGAGAGATGAGAAACATCAATTCTTCGTTGCGGCTCCTTAGTTGTTCATTGATTGCTTTCTCATATGTGCTCTGACTAGGGGGCTACAGCAGAGCGAGGGACCCCTTTCTCGAGCCAGCGACCTGGGCTCAAGCTGGTGAGCTTTTGCTCAAACCAGATGAGCCCACACTCAAGCTGGTGACCTTGGGGTCTCGAACTTGAGTCCTCCACATCCCAGTCCAATGCTCTACCCACTGCGCCAACGCCTGATCAGGCAGAATGAAATACTTTTTAAACCATCTTTTACTGATTGATTTCAGTGAGAGAGGAGGGGAAAGAAAGAGAGAAAGACGGGAACACTGAACTGTTTCTGTATGTGCCCTGACAGAGGTTGAACTGGCAACCTCTATGCTTCAAGATGATGCTCTAACCAACTGAGCTATCCAGTCAGGGCTAGCATGAAATACTTCTGACAAAGTATCATGGCTCCCAAATCTGGTCACCCTGAGCAGGCCCAGACTTACATCAGACCAAAACCTGCAAACTGGCTGGTTGCGCACACACCTGGCATCCTCCCCTAGTTCTGGGTCCCCATCCGTGTCTAGCGTGGTCCCTTCCCTCCTGGCTTCTCCATTCCCAGGACCTGTCCTTGTGTCACGCTCACATGTCGCACCACCCTCTTCTCTGGCTGGGCAAATCGAGCCACGTCCGAGCGCTCCACGAACAACCTGCTGGTGGCGCACTGATGAAGTGGCCAGCGCTCTGCTAAGTGTGACACACGGTATTTCACTTCCTGAGCGATTTCACTTCCCGAGCTGGTAGTGCTCAAAAGCCCGGCATGTGGAAGCTACCAGACAACCCCTCTGTGCCTGTAGAACCTTTGTCACCTGTAGAACGGGCACGGATGACAGGGGCGCCCCCTTTGTCGGGCGGTTGAGAGAGTCCAGTGGGTGTAAAGTGCTTAGTGCTGGCTGACGTGCAGCAAGCGGTCAGTTGCTGTTGGCTATATTCATGATCAATCCTCACCACAGTCCCACAAGACAGGGACTCAGTGTCCCCGTTGGCAAACAAGGAAGCGGGCCTTGGACACCTTAAGTCACTTGCCCCAGCCATGTGCTGGGATAACAGGCAATCAGCGTGCTTTGGCAAGTCTGGGCCCTGCTCTTTGACAGGAGCGTCTGGGTTAAATCCTGATTTGGTTGCTTTTGCATATATTTATAGATCCCGATGTGCCAGGCCCTGTGCCAGGAGCCAAGGAGCCAGCGGGGTAGCTCTGCCCAGCTTTCCGCCCCATCCCCACGGCAGGGGTGGGTGGGCGTGGGGTGGGGGGGCTCTGGTCTAGGCACAGTTAATCTCGCGCCATCCCCACTGGCTTCACCTGGCTCATTAAAACCAGACACATTCTGAGTTTATTTAGCATCTGCAGAGAGCGTCTTTCATCTTCAAAGGCTTTCCGAAGCACCAACCAATTAATCCTTACAACACCCCTCATCTTGTAGACAAATATTTATCCTCATTTTGTACCCAGGAACACGAAGGCGCAGAGCAGAGAGCAGACGGGGCGGGCAGAGGAAAGCCGAGCGGCAGAGCTAAGCAGAGGAATCCGGAGCCCCGGGGCCCGCGGGCTGCCCAGTCCATCATCTGGATGGAGGCTGAGGGGAAATTCTTCCCGGAATACCCTTTTCTTTTTACTTTCTTTCTGCCTCCCCCCCCCCCCCCCCCCCATGGAAGCAGAACCTTTGACCAGTTCAGAAGAATTAGATTTCTTGAATAGCAACCTGCAGGAAATACATTAAAAACACATTCTATCAGTTACAAATCTTAATGTCACCAGCCAAGGATGAGGGAATTCGTGCCGGGCCCCAAAATACATATAGTCAGCAACTCCGGAGCGAGGGCACAGACGATTTATAGAGTGCGAGATCTGGACGTCTGGAGCAGGCAGGCTGCGCTCGGCGTTGACATGGAAACAGAGCTGTTTTCAGATGGGTGTTGGGGGGGCGCTGCAGAGGGAGGCTTTGATTCAATCATTGTTCCCCATTTCTTCTCATGTAATTTTTTTTTTCTTTTTTATTGCTATCTAGACCAGGTTCTGATCAGTCATGAGAAAATTGCTTTCATTAACATAAGCATCCCCGTCAAGAGCACTTGAAAAGAATCAACCCCCCCGTCTCCCCAAAAGTAAGCGAGCCCCCCCCCCCGACCTAACCACCCCCAATCCCAGAGGATCCCTCCGCCCCGTCTACCCCGCCCAGACCAGCGGCGGTTTGGTGGGAGAGAATCCGGACAGCCAAAGACGAAACGCACAGAAAGCGTCATGAATTAACGTGGTTTCACTTCTGCAAGCAGCGGGTCTTTCTTCTTTACCTTGAGATTGTAAAAATAAAATACAGTGTAGAGAAAACCACATCAAAATGAGTGAATAAGTAAATAAAAGGTGTAGCTTAGCAGATTGTGATGCGCGGAACAGCGCGCAGGTCATTCAAACTTGTTTTTCAATGTTTGGGCTCAGCCCTCCGTTTGGTCAAAACAAGAATCTTAACACAGCCTTGGGGGGGGGGGATCTCTACTCTCAGGGGGCGTAATGCACTCATTTTAGGCGGGAAAGTGACCCTGGAATGCTGCACACCACACTCAGCTGTGAGTCGAGGGCGCCACCACGTTCCCAGCCACGTGCTTGCCGCGCGCAGAGCGCTGTCCCACAGCCAGAGATGGCCTTGGTCCTCCAGCACGTTCTCACCACTGGCCCCTCTTGTCAAAAACCACGTGGCGCCCCCTCCCCCCTAAGCTGGGTGGGCTCTGGTCATTTCTTCTGCAGGGAGAGGTGTGAAGGCATCGCACCACATCCCCTCCCTTTCCAGGGGACGACCTCGGGCCACGGGTCTGGTCTGAGGTCAACAGATGGCCGTAGAGCCGGCAAGGAGAGCTGGGTCGTGAGACTCCTTGTCCACTGCTCCTCGGCCACACCATTGTGCCTCTTTCTCGGCGCTGTGCCTGTGTTGGGTCAGGAACTGGCAACCAGCGCTTTCTAACAAGCTCAGAGACCGGGTAGGATGACCAACCATCCCAGTTCGCCTGGGGTTGGGGTGGGGGGTTCTTGGTACACAAGATTTTCACTGTTAAACCTGGGACAGTCCCAGGCAGACTGGGACAGGCTGGTGGTCCCTCTGCTGCGTTGTGTCCATGTAACTGACGCCCAATCATGCTGACTTCTTAGTGGGCACTCAACACGTGGTGGAGGGATTCTAGCGCCAGAAAGAATGATGGGGATTCTCAGGCAGCACGAGTTGACTTGGGATGAAACCGTCCAAATAATTAAGATTTCTTTTTAATGTTATTGAAGGAGAACTAAGGGTTTGTCCTTCATTATAATAGGTAACACTGAGCATGCTTTATAATTTTAGGGCATTTTCACATTCCAAATCTTAATTATTTTGGCCTTTAAGGCAAGGGTGCCTGATTGAAGTCATTTTTATGAAGTGGGAGACTGAGGCACAGACACATCCTGTTGACCGAAGCCAGTGCACCCAGCCCGGCGGTGGGTGACGGAACTCGAAAAAGCCCCATTTCTCTGAACCTTTAGACCAGGGGTCCCCAAACTACGGCCCGCGGGCCGCATGTGGCCCCCTGAGGCCATTTATCCGGCCCCCGCTGCACTTCCGGAAGGGGCACCTCTTTCATTGGTGGTCAGTGAGAGGAGCATAGTTCCCATTGAAATACTGGTCAGTTTGTTAATTTAAATTTACTTGTTCTTTATTTTAAATATTGTATTTGTTCCCTTTTTTTTTTTTTTTTTTACTTTAAAATAAGATATGTGCAGTGTGCATAGGTATTTGTTCATAGTTTTTTTATAGTCCAACGGTCTGACTCCAACGGTCTGAGGGACAGTGAACTGGCCCCCTGTGTAAAAAGTTTGGGGACCCCTGCTTTAGACGATGCTGTTCCCCACCCCTCCTCTGCTCAGGAACCCTGGCTAGAGGCTAGAACTTGAGTTATCTCTTTATTTAATTGTTGGGCTACAGGAAGCCAGAAGCTGGGGGGCAGAGAGTGGGGGGAGGTTTCTAAATTCAATTGCAAGGACTTTGGATTAACACCAAAATAATTCCCTTCCTGGAGGCTTGCTGTTAGAAAACCTAATGCCGCCAGAGCATGGCCCAGGTTTGAGCAAGCCAGGCTGTGTGTTTCCCTTGACCTTCCCCGGCCTGAAAGCCGAGTGCCCCCTGAGACAATCTTTAGTATCTCCTTCCACGAATGCCATCTGCGCAGCCCCGCCCGGTCACCACTCTCCGCCGGAGCGGGACCTGAGACCTGCACATGGAAACTGGAGCTGGACGCCGAAACGCTTAGCCGGCTTGCTTGTGTTTTAATGCCTTTCTTCCCTCTTGGGTTTTAACTGCTTTTTCTGGCCTCGGGGGAATCCCTTGGAAGTTAATAAAACTTACTACATCAAAGGGCTCCACAGCCATTACCCAATTAAAACCTCACAGCGCTCCTGCAGCAGGGAAAGCGTTATTAACCCCATTTTACAGACCGGGGAAACTGAGGTTAATTGGTTTGCCCGCCCCCAGCGACGGAGGAAATGAGGGTCCCAGCTGGCATCCGAACCAGTGGTTGGCTCAAACCAGCGGTCGGCGTTTCTGCCGAAATCCCGTTTTCTCAAAGCACCTCGATTCTTAAAGCTTGGCCCTTTGGGGAAACCGACCCTGCCAGGGCCACACGGGGTGGAGGGGGGTGGGGGGTGGGGAGGAAGGGGAATGTCTCCAAATTGGCTCCTCAGAAAGCAGTAGCTCCTGCCTCCAGCCAGGAGAGGGGCCATCAAGTGGATGAAAGCTGAGAGTTCAGGGCAGTCATTTAGAAAACAATTTAGGCCTTTCAGAAATTAAAAGTTATTTAAAGATGCAGATTCACTCTCTCACACACACACACAGATACACACAGCGCGCCCGGCACCCCCCAAGAGGCCTCCTGGGAGCGCCTTTGAACCATCGGGCTCACTTTCGGGGGCCCTGGTCCTCCTGGCTCTCTCTGAGCACACTCCTGGGGAACTGGCCGCACAAGTAAGAAGCCAAGACCTTCCTCTTTCACCAGCCGCCTCCCCTCTTTCCCAAACAGCGTTACACTCCTAACCCTGTTGATTCTTAGCAGGGGTATGAAGTTCGTGTCACAACAGACAATGCCGAGGTCTGTGGAGGCCTCCACCCCGGGGACCAGGTCCTCTCGGCTTGGGCCCGGCCAAGACGGTTGGGGTATCTTACCCCGTTCTCTGGGAGCATCTCCAGTACCTGGTGTGTTTGGGAATAAATTTGCCCAGGCCTGCTGACAGAGGAAGCAAAAAAAAAAAAAAGATTAGTTCTCTCTCTGTGTGTGTGTGTGTGTGTGTGTGTGTGTGTGTGTGTGGTTAAAGCTATCCAGGGAAGATTTCAAAGGCTCAGGTGAGTGTTTTCAGCACAGTCCCATCTATATAAGTCCCTGCTTCTTGCTGTTCGAGTCCAATTATAATCCACAAAGGCAGGATGCTGTGTTTACATAAATAATTACCAGATTTTGGATAGCCAGACGTGTTGTGGCACACAGAAGGCGAGCCCATAAATTACGTTTGAGGAATTAAGGGTCAGATTGATTTTATCTCTGTAAATCCAGCCGGATTCCAGCAAGCTAAGGGCTCATCCGGTTGACTGAGCCCGGGGAGGCAGGAGCCCCGGAACCGGGGATCCTGAGGATGGCGCGACCCCCGCCCCCCCCCCCCCTCTGCTTCTCCCTGCGCCAGGGCGCGGGCTGGCTCTGAGAGCTAGGGGGTGGCAGGAAGCAGAACTGTCCCAACTTGCTCTTTGCCCCAGCTGCGAAGGAGGAAGGCAGGAAAGGGGTGTAGACAGCCCATGGCTCTCCTCGCCTTCCTCCTGGACCACACAGGATCTTGTGCCGGAAACAACAGCAGCGAGGTAGGGGAGTGATGGGAACCAGCAGAGCTGTGAGAGCCACAGAGCAGGGCCTCTGCCGGTCCCTCCCTCTGGACTGACACGTTGTCACTCATTCGACAGATCATGCACTGAGCAATGACTGCACCCCCGGGGTCGGGGCACAGTGTGGGCTCTGGCTCCGTAGCCAGAGTGGTTGAGGTTGAATCTTGCCTCTGCTGGCCACCCTGAGCAAGGGACCTGACCCTCCAGGCCTCAGCTTCCTTGTCTCGAGACTGGGATGGGGATGGCACCACCATCTCAGAGTGAGTCAGGGTTAACCGAAGTCATTCATAACGAGTTCTTAGAGCAAGACCTGGTTCACAGTGAGTGTATATAATAACCAGCAATGTTAGTTATTGCTATTATATTATTATTATTACTGTGCTAGACTAGACACATGTGGGCCTCTGTTTTCTTTGTTTTTTGTTTTGTTTTGTTTTTTGACAGAGACAGAGAGAGACAGTCAGAGAGAGGGGGACAGATAGGGACAGACAGACAGCAAGAGGGAGGGATGAGAAGCATTAATTCTTTGTTGTGGCACCTTAGTTGTTCATTGATTTCTTTCTCATATGTACCTTGACCCGGAGGCTACAGCAGACTGAGTGACCCCTTGTTTAAGCCAGTGACCTTGGGCTCAAGCCAGCAACCATGGGGTCATGTCTATGATCACACACCCAAGCCAGTGACCCCACGCTCAAGCCGGATGAGCCCGCGCTCAAGCCGGTGACCTCGGGGTTTCAAACCTGGGTTCTCCATGTCTCAATCCAATGCTCTATTCACTGCGCCACCACCTGGTCAGGCTGGGCCTCTGTTCTGAAGGTGGTTATGAGCTGGGTCAGAGAAATACTAAGGGTATACCAACTGAATGGAAAAGACAAATTCTAAGAAACAAACAGAAGGGTGAAAAAAATGCTTCAGCCGGACTGAAGGGTGTGCAAGATCTGTCCGGACCGCAGACGGGCAAACCAGATGGAGATGAGGCCAGGGGCTAGAGCCTCAAGAACCCACACAAATTAAGCTAAAGTCAAAATGTTATGCAAGTCTGATGCTTCCAGGAGTATAAGCCAAACCTCTTTAATTAAAGTTTCCAAATCAAAATGTTGGCCTCTTTTATAAAGCAATACTATTTGCCTGACCAGAGGTGGCACAGTGGATCAAGTGTTGACTCGGAATGCTGAGGTCGCTGGTTCAAAACCCCAAGGTTGCTGGCTCTGAAAGTGAGCTCGTCAGCGTGGGGTCACTGGATTGAGCGGGGTATCATCCATATGGTCTCAAAGCTTGCCAGTTTGAGCCCGAAGGTGGCCAGAATGAGAAGCCCAAGGTTGCTGGCTTGAGCAAGGAGATACTGGCTCAGTCCTGGTCAAGGCACATATGAGAAGCTCAATGTACAACTAAAATGAAAGCAGCTACAAGTCGATGCTTCTCACCCTCTCTCTCCTTTCCTGTCTCTCTCTCTCTCTCTTTCTTTCTCCCCACCTCTCAAAATAATCGTAATAAAAAAAATCAATACAATTTGTGTTAACTTCGCTGACAAAACAATGTTACAGAATGAGGGCAACAGAATATATTATGAAGGGACCAGAAGAGTCATGGTCTATTATAAATAGGATCAATTTATAAAATAAAAAGATAGATATAGCTGAGAAAGGAGTTATTGGAGTAAAATAATATTTTTTGGTGAAATAGAAAAGTGTTCTTTCCTGGCCAGATAGCTCAGTTGGTTCAAGTGTTGTCCTGTTATGCAAAGGTTGCCGGTTCGACCCCGGTCAGGGCACATACAGAAATGGATCAGTGTTTCTTTCTCTGTCTCTCCCCCTCCCTCTTTCTCTAAAACCAATAAATAAATAATTTTTTTGTGTGTCCTATTCATGCAATCATGCAGGGAGACTCTCAGAGTGACAGTAAACACGGTTCTTTCTGTAGACGTGTTGGTTTCATATTTGTCATTTTCTGTAAGTTAGAAAACGATTTAGCCTGGCCTGTGGTGGCTGGAACGCTGAGGTGACCAATTCAAAGCTCTGGGCTCGCCCGGTCAAGGCACGAACAACAAACAATCAGTGAAAAACTAAAGTGAAGCCCCTAGGAAGTGATGCTTTTCTCTCCCCCCAAACCCTCTCTCCATAAAATCAATAAAATCTTTTTAAAAGAAAACAATTTAGAATAAATAAGTAAAAGCAAGTCCATATGAAACAAGTATTTCAGAAACATCGCTATACAGAGTACAGTATATTTGTAAAGTCATGCTGCACTTTTGACCGGTCACAGGAAAGCAACAAAAGATGATAGAAATGTGAAATCTGCACCAAATAAAAGGAAAACTCTCCCAGTTTCATACCTATTCAGTGCAGTTCGATGTGGGCTCATGCACAGATTTTTTAGGGCTCCTTAGGTAGCTATCCCGTGTAGCCTCTACAGACTCGTCACTGACTGATGGCCTACCAGAACGGGGTTTCTCCACCAAACTGCCGGTTTCTTTCAACTGCTTATCCCACCAAGTAATGTTATTCCTATGTGGTGGCACTTCGTTATAAATGCACCAATATTCACGTTGCACTTTGGTCACGGATTCGAATTTAGCGAGCCACAGAACACACTGAACTTTCCTCTGTATTGTCCACATCTCCACTGGCATGGCCGTGGGCTGCTCTGCTGTGTACACGGTGGTCCGTCATCATCTGCACATGCGCACATGCTGCCACATCATCCTACAGAAACTGGGAGGGTTTTCCTTTTATTTGGTGCAGATTTCACATTTCTATCGTCTTTTGTTGCTTTCCTGTGACCGGTCAAAAGTGCACCATGACTTTACGGGCACACTGTATTTCCAAGAAAACTTTTAAACTGCTTCATGAAATTTCATAAATGAATGTAGCCTGGCCTGTGGTGTATCTGTGTAATAAATACAATTGTTTGTTATTGAACATTTAAAAAATGAACCCAATCACCAACAATTAAATTTTTAAACAAACTTTTGTTGGGATATCACAACTTAATTATTTTTATGTATTTATTCATTTTAGAAGAGAGACAGAGAGAGAGAGAGAGAGAAGAGGGGGAGGAGCAGGAAGCATCAACTCTCATATGTGCCTTGAATGGGCAAGCCCAGGGTTTTGAACCGGCAACCTCAGCGTTCCAGGTCGACACTTGATCCACTGCGCCACCACAGGTCAGGCTGGGGCATCACAACTTACAAAGATGAATTAACACAAGAAGTGTTCAGTGAATGAACCAACCATGCGCTCAGCACTGTTTGAGTGTCAACAAAGGATAAGAAAAAATTTTAAGTCAAAGATAGGACTTTTGCATCCAACCAAGATGGAGCAACAGGTACGAGAGATTTACCTTCCTACCCAAAACAATAAAAAACAAGCAGAAACCCCACAAGAAACCAGACAAAATATGTCAAACAACGGTTAGCTAACCATTCGGGCAACGAAGGAGAGTTCCTGAGAGACGGGGAGACAAACAAGCTAAGCTCCACAACGCCTTGACGGGATTTCCTGTGTGCAGCCCGGGGAGAGAAAACCCAGGCAGAGTATAGCAGCCGCTCTGAGCTGAGCAGACAGTGCTGAAAGTCTGGTGAGACCAAGGCAGCCGGAAGTGGAAGGCTAGAACTCTGGAGAGGAGACGGGTGCACAGAGATCTGGAGATCTGTTGGGGGGGGGTCCTCCCTCAAGTGTCCAGCGTGATTGATTTATGCAGATTAAGTTCGGTTGAGGCCTCGGGCGCAGAAGAAAATATTGGGCCCCTTACATTAGAGAAAAGTGTCAAGGTGGGGTTTTGTGGGGCTCCTCAGAAGTCGGGGTCCAGGGTGTGAGCCCGGTGCACCCGCCGTTAAATCCGCCTCTGGATTCATGGCATGATCGACTCAGGAGTGTGAGGAAGCTACCCAGTGCTGGAGAAAGAACCGTCAGAGAGGATCAGAGAACAATACTCAATGTTCACCCAGAACCGAGACAATGTCTGTTTCCCCCAGCCACAATGGAAAACTTGGTAAGTCACGGGGTATTGGGTAGAACACTCAGAAGGGTATTGCCTCACGAGTGGGGAATAGTTAGCCTTCCATGAAACACTGCTCCGGTCCCACTTGATAGCTTGTAAAAGTGAGACCAAGAAGATCAAACTGTTTCCAAGGACTCTCTGAGTCTCAGAACAAAGCTCCGAAGATTGACAGAAATATCAAAATATCCAGCACCTAACAAGGTAAACTTTCATCCTTTCATCCTGTCTGGCATACACACAAAGATGATCAGGCATGCAAAGTATGATACACGGTGAAAAGAAAAGTGACGTCATCAACACTGACCCAGAACTGACACAGATGTTAAGATTAGCAGCCAAGGAGGTTAAACCAAATATTTTAACTGTGTTCAAAAACAAGCACGACAGAAAGAACATGCAAGCTAAACTTAGAGAGATAAAAACTGCAATGAGTACAATGAAAATCACACTAGTTGAGACGAATAGCAAATCAGACATTGCAGAAGAAATTTTTTTTTTTTTTTTTTTGCATTTTTCCGAAGCTGGAAACGGGGAGGCAATCAGACAGACTCCCTCATGCACCCGACTGGGATCCACCCGGCACGCCCACCAGGGGCAACGCTCCGCCCACCAGGGGGCGATGCTCTGCCCATCTGGGGCGTCGCACTGTTGCATCCAGAGCCATTCTAGCGCCTGATGCAGAGGCCACAGAGCCATCCTCAACGCCCGGGCCATCTTTGCTCCAATGGAGCCTTGGCTTCGGGAGAGGTAGAGAGAGACAGAGGAAGGAGAGGGGGAGGGGTGGAGAAGCAGATGGGCGCTTCTCCTATGTGCCCTGGCCGGGAATCGAACCCGGGACTCCTGCACGCCAGGCCGACGCTCTACCACTGAGCCAACCTGCCAGGGCCGCAGAAAAAAATTTTAGTGAAGAAGAAGACATACAATAGGAACTATTCAAAATTAAACATATCCAGAAAAAGAGAAGTTTAAAAGGTGAAAAGTGCATTAGTGATGTATGGGACAACTTCAAGCAATGTAATATACACCTGTAAGTGGAAGCCCCACAAAAGAGCTGGGAGAATTGAAAAATTATTTGAATAATGGCCCTAGTTTTTCTAAACTTGATGGAAACTATAAACTATAGAGCCAAGAAACTCAATGAGCTCCAAGCATAGGAAACCTGAAGAGAACAGCACCAGCACACATCTGATCCAACTGCCCAATACTTGTGAAAAGAGAAAATCTTAAAAGCAGCCAAAGAGAAAAGACACATTGTACACGGAGGAACAAACAGAAGGATGGCTGCATTTCTCACAGGACACGGCACAAGTGAGAAGACAGTGGAACAAAATATTTAAAGTATTGAAAGAAAAAGAAAACCTTCGATCTAAATCCTATACCCAGCAAAAATATCCTCAAAAATGAAGGTATAGTCTGACCTGTGGTGGCGCAGTGGATAAAGTGTCGACCTGGAAATGCTGAGGTCGCCGGTTCAAAACCCTGGGCTTGCCTGGTCAAGGCACATATGGGAGTTGATGCTTCCTGCTCCTCCCCTTTCTCTCTCTCTCTCCTCTCTCAAAATTAATAATAATAATAAAAAAATGAAGGTATAATAAAGATCTTTTCACATAACAGAGGCTGAACGGGTTCGTCCGCAGCAGAACAGCATCTAAGGAACGTTTGGAGGGCCTTCGGGCAGAAGGACATGTACCCAACAGACATGCTCATACAAAGGAATGAAGAGAGTCAGGAAAGGCAAACGTGATCACTTTTATTTATTTATTTATTTTTAAATTATCCTTTATTTTGAAGGAGTCACAGATTATTTTTTAAATTTTATTGATTGATTGATTTTAGAGAGAGAGGAAGGGAATGAGAGAGGGGGGAGAGAGAGAAAAACATCAATTTGTTGTTTTACTTACTTATGCATTCATTAGCTGTTTGTTTTTTCAGAGACAGAGAGAGAGAGAGTCAGAGAGAGGGATAGATAGGGACAGGCAGACAGGAACGGAGAGAGATGAGAAGCATCAATCATTAGTTTTTCTTTCTTTCTTTTTTTTTTTAAATATTTATTTATTTATTTATTTTAGAGAGGAGGGGGGAGATAGTGAGAGAGAGAGAAGGGGGAGGAGCAGGAAGCATCAACTCCCATATGTGCCTTGACCAGGCTAGCCAGGGTTTTGAACTTGCAACCTCAGTGTTTCTAGGTCGACGCTCCATCCACTGCGCCACCACAGGTCAGGCAATCATTAGTTTTTCGTTGCAACACTTTAGTTGTTCACTGATTGCTTTCTCATATGTGCCTTGACCGTGGGGCTACAGCAGACTGAGTGACCCCTTGCTCAAGCCAGCAACCTTGGGCTCAAGCTGGCGAGCCTTGCTCAAACCATATGAGCCTGCGTTCAAACTGGTGACCTCGGGGTCTCGAACCCAGGTCCTCCGCATCCCAGTCCGATGCTCTATCCACACTGCACCACCGCCTGGTCAGTCTGTGTGTATCGTTTTTTTTTTTTTAATTATTTTTATTTATTTATTCATTTTAGAGGAGGGAGAGAGAGAGAGAGAGAGAGAGAGGGAGGGAGAAGGGGGGAGGAGCAGGAAGCTTCAACTCCCCTATGTGCCTTGACCGGGCAAGCCCAGGGTTTTGAACCGGTGACCTCAGCATTCCAGGTCGACGCCCTATCCACTGCGCCACCACAGGTCAGGCTGTGTGTATCATTTTTAAAGATAACTCTCTGCTTAAACAAACAAACAAACAAAAGATGTACCATGTGGTTTACTGCATTTGTCTAAGTAAACAGGGTGACAGCAGAAGCAGAGAGCCAGGGGAGAAGTGACTGTATACTACAGGAAGGCTCCTTATACTAGACGCAAAGTGGTGCCTTATCAGTGAAAGGCAGAGACCCTAAAGCCACCACCAAAATAACAACACAAAGACATACAGCTACTAAGCCAACAGAGGAAACAAAATGGAATCATCAAAACAAAAAAATAAAAAACAAAAAACCCCAAAAAATACTCAATCCAAAAGACAGAAAAAGAGGAAAAGTTATAAAAAGAAATGGAACAGATGTCTAACAAATAGCAAGATGACGGACTTAAACTTAACCTTATCAATAATCGTATTAGCCTGACCAGGCGGTGGCGCAGTGGATAGAGCGTCGGACTGGGAAGCAGAGGATCCAGGTTCAAGACTCCGAGGTTGCCAGCTTGAGCGCAGGCTCATCTGGTTTGAGCAAGGCTCGCCAGCTTGAGCCCAAGGTCACTGGCTTGAGCAAAGGGTCACTCAGTCTGCTGTAGCCCCCCGGTCAAGGCACATATGAGAAAGCAATCAATGAACAACTAAGGTGCTGCAACTATGAGTTGATGCTTCTCATCTCTCTCCCTTCCTGTCTGTCCCTATCTGTTCGTCTCTGTATTTCTCTCTGTCTCTGTGACACACACATACACACACACACACACACACACACACACGCACAAAAATAATAATAATAGTCATATTAAAAGTGAGTGACCCTGCTGTCTGATTTCACTTATAGGAGGGGCCTCGAATAACCAAATGCAGAGACAGAAAGCAGCATGGCGGCGGCCAGGGGCTGGAGGAGAAGTGAGCGGTTGTGTATGGTAAAGTTTCAGTTCTGTAAGGTGGAAAGTCCTGAAGATTGTTTGCACAACCACGTGAATGTACTTAACACTGCTGAACAGTACACTTAAAAGGGTTAAGATGGTAAATTTTGTTTTCTGTGTATTTTGCCACAATTAAAACCAAACAAAACCAAACTAAAAAGATACCTGTATTTCTTTGAGGTGAATAAAAAGAAGGAAATGGTCTAAAAAATGCTCTAATTACAAGGTAGAAAATTTTAAGTTGGATAAAAGTAAGAAAGATGCATGGTGCTTATAATATATGTGTGCTTTGAGCCTGACCGGTGGTGGTGCAGCGGATAAAGCGTCGACCTGGAATGCTGAGGTCGCTGGTTCAAAACCCTGGGCTTGACCAGTCAAGGCTCACGTGAGAAGTAACCGCTACGATGCTATGACTTGACGCTTCCTGCTCCCCCCCATCTCTCTAAAATCAATAAATAAAAATCTTTTTAAAAATATGCTTTAAATATACACACAAATAGGTCAAAAAGTGACAGGATGAAAATGGATACACTGCCAGTGCTAACCGAAGGGGGACAGACCCGGGGACACTGTACCAGTGCTAACCGAAGGGGGACAGACCTGGGGACACTGTGCCAGTGCTAACCGAAGGGGGACAGACCTGGGGACACTGTGCCAGTGCTAACCGAGGGGACAGACCTGGGGACACTGTGCCAGTGCTAACCGAGGGGACAGACCTGGGGACACTGTGCCAGTGCTAACCGAGGGGGACAGACCTGGGGACACTGTGCCAGTGCTAACCGAGGGGGACAGACCTGGGGACACTGTGCCAGTGCTAACCGAGGGGGACAGACCCGGGGACACTGTGCCAGCGCTAACCGAAGGGGGACAGACCCGGGGACACTGTGCCAGCGCTAACCGAAGGGGGACAGACCCGGGGACACTGTGCCAGCGCTAACCGAAGGGGGACAGACCCGGGGACACTGTGCCAGCGCTAACCGAAGGGGGACAGACCCGGGGACACTGTGCCAGCGCTAACCGAAGGGGGACAGACCCGGGGACACTGTGCCAGCGCTAACCGAAGGGGGACAGACCCGGGGACACTGTGCCAGTGCTAACCGAAGGGGGACAGACCCGGGGACACTGTGCCAGTGCTAACCGAAGGGAGACAGACCCGGGGACACTGTGCCAGTGCTAACCGAAGGGAGACAGACCCGGGGACACTGTGCCAGTGCTAACCGAAGGGGACAGACCCGGGGACACTGTGCCAGCGCTAACCGAAGGGGGACAGACCCGGGGACACTGTGCCAGTGCTAACCGAAGGGGGACAGACCCGGGGACACTGTGCCAGCGCTAACCGAAGGGGACAGACCCGGGGACACTGTGTCAGCGCTAACCGAGGGGGACAGACCCGGGGACACTGTGCCAGCGCTAACCGAAGGGGGACAGACCCGGGGACACTGTGCCAGCGCTAACTGAAGGGAGACAGACCCGGGGACACTGTGCCAGCGCTAACCGAAGGGGGACAGACCCGGGGACACTGTGCCAGCGCTAACCGAAGGGGGACAGACCCGGGGACACTGTGCCAGCGCTAACCGAAGGGAGACAGACCCGGGGACACTGTGCCAGCGCTAACCGAAGGGAGACAGACCCGGGGACACTGGGCCAGCGCTAACCGAAGGGAGACAGACCCGGGGACACTGGGCCAGCGCTAACCGAAGGGAGACAGACCCGGGGACACTGGGCCAGCGCTAACCGAAGGGGGACAGACCCGGGGACACTGGGCCAGTGCTAACCGAAGGGGGACAGACCCGGGGACACTGGGCCAGTGCTAACCGAAGGGGGACAGACCCGGGGACACTGGGCCAGTGCTAACCGAAGGGGGACAGACCCGGGGACACTGTGCCAGTGCTAACCGAAGGGGGACAGACCCGGGGACACTGTGCCAGTGCTAACCGAGGGGGACAGACCCGGGGACACTGTGCCAGTGCTAACCGAGGGGGACAGACCCGGGGACACTGTGCCAGTGCTAACCGAGGGGGACAGACCTGGGGACACTGTGCCAGTGCTAACCGAGGGGGACAGACCTGGGGACACTGCCAGTGCTAACCGAAGGGAGACAGACCTGGGGACACTGTGCCAGTGCTAACCGAGGGGGACAGACCTGGGGACACTGTGCCAGTGCTAACCGAAGGGAGACAGACCTGGGGACACTGTGCCAGCGCTAACCGAGGGGGACAGACCTGGGGACACTGTGCCAGCGCTAACCGAGGGGAGACAGACCTGGGGACACTGTGCCAGTGCTAACCGAAGGGGGACAGACCCGGGGACACTGGGCCAGTGCTAACCGAAGGGGGACAGACCCGGGGACACTGTGCCAGTGCTAACCGAAGGGAGGCAGACCCGGGGACACTGTGCCAGTGCTAACCGAAGGGAGACAGACCCGGGGACACTGTGCCAGTGCTAACCGAAGGGAGACAGACCCGGGGACACTGTGCCAGTGCTAACCGAAGGGAGACAGACCTGGGGACACTGTGCCAGTGCTAACCGAGGGGGACAGACCCGGGGACACTGTGCCAGTGCTAACCGAAGGGAGACAGACCTGGGGACACTGTGCCAGTGCTAACCGAGGGAGACAGACCCGGGGACACTGGGCCAGTGCTAACCGAAGGGAGACAGACCTGGGGACACTGTGCCAGTGCTAACCGAGGGAGACAGACCTGGGGACACTGGGCCAGTGCTAACCGAAGGGAGACAGACCTGGGGACATTACGTACGGCGTAGTGACTATAGTTCGTAACGCTGTATTGGAAAGTTACTGAAAGAGTCTATCTTCACATCACAAGAAAAAAAATTGTAACTACAGCCTGGCCAGAGAGCTTGTTGGTTAGAGCATTGTCTCGAAGCACAGAGGTTGCCAGTTTGATCTTCAGTTAAGGCACATACAGGAGAAGACCAATGGTCCTATCTCTCTCTCTCTCTCTCCCTTCTTCTCTCACTGGAGTCAATAATATATATATATATATATTTATGACTATGTATGGAGATGGATGTTAACTAGACTTATTGTGGTGATCATTTCAGAATATATACATATGTAGAATTGATATGCTGTGCACCTGACACTAATATGTTTTTTGTTTTTTTTGTTTTTTTAGTGAGAGAGAGAGACAGACAGACAGACAGGAAAGAAGAGAGAAGTATCAACTCATAGATGCTGCACTTTAGTTGTTCATTGATTGCTTTCTCATATGTGCCTTGACCGGGGGACTCCAGCTGAGCCAGTGACCCCTTGCTCAAGCCAGTGACCTTGGGCCTAAGCCAGCGACCTTGAGCTTTAAGCCAGTGACTTTTGAGTTTAAGCCAGTGATCATGGGGTCATGTCTATGATCCCACGCTCAAGCCAGCAAGCCGGCAAACTCAGGCGAAACTAATATGTATGGTTCTATGTCACTTATATCTCAAACACAAACAAAGATGTCTGCCGTGAGCCAGTGCAGCTAGTAATTCCAGGTCCTGAGTAGGAATGGCGCAGAATTAAGAAAACAGGCTTAGAGAACAAAAGGATGAGCTCGGGAGGCCTCCGCAATGCTGATGGCAAGAACAGAGCGGCTCAAAACCCGCTTCCTGCTTTATTTATAGGGCAAAGTAAGGCCATTAGCAAATCAAAGAGATCTCTGATCACATGTCCAAGGCAACCCAAGAATTCTACCAAGTGCAGCAAACCCCCACCATACATAACATCTTAACTTCACAAGACAAAGGATAAGAGAAACTTGCCTCCAGTCTTTCCGGGGGACATGGGGGGCAGGATGAGTATAAACAATCCAGCAGCATAAGCAAAATAGCTTTTAGCAACTTCACAGAACAAGTGAGGTGGGGGGGGGGGTCCGGCTGACTGTCAGTTTATTGCCAGTTCCCCACACCTCTGTCCCCCAAAATCTACACTGCAAAGACCCCATTGGCCCTCAGGCCCCAACAGATGTCTGTGACTTGGAAAGATGTCTACGATATATTATTAAAGGTAAAATAGTTGTGAAGCAAAAAGGAAGAAAAGATGGGGCAGCTGTATAAACATCAGTAGGTTTCAGAGCAAAGGGTATTGCCGGGCACAGAGGAGGTCATGTCCCAACGATAAAGAGATCATTTCATCAAATGAATTAACTCTAAAAGTGTATGCACCGAAAAATAGAGTTTCAAAATCCATGAAGCAAAAACTGACCGAACTGTAGGGACAAATAGATCACAATTATAGCAGGAGATTTCACTACTCCGTCCTAATAGTCGGCATACGAGTGGGTAGAAAATAATCAAGCATCTAGAAGACGGATAACATCATTAATCAACTTGACCTAATCGACATTCATAGAACATTTCATCCAACAACAGCAGAATGCACATTCTTTTCAAATGCACATGGGACACTTACAAAAATAGGCCACATTCTCAGCCATAAAACACATCACAATAAATTTTAAAAGATTCAAGTCATAAAAAAAAAATGTCCTCTCATCACAATAGAATTAAACTAGAAGTTAATAACAGAAAGATTCTTGAAAAAAAATCTACCACCATTTGGAAACAAGATAACACACTTCTATCAGACAACTGTTTAAAAAAAAGAGAGAAAAGAGAATGTATTTTGAATGGAATGAAAACGAAAACAATATATCAGAATGTGTGGGCTGCCTAGGAAGTCAGTACTTGAAAAGGTCGCAGATCAATAACCTCAGTTCCCACTTTAAGGAGCTAGAAAAAGTGGAGCAAATAAAACCCAACGTAAGCAGCTTTACAGGAAATAATAAATATCAGAGCCTAAATTAATGAAATAGAATACAGCAAAACAATGAAGAAAATAAACTAGGCCAAAGTCAGCTTCTTTTCTTTTTTCTTTTTTTTTTTTTTTGAGAGTAAGAGAGATAGATAGATTCCCGCATACACCCAGGCAGGGATCCACCCAGCCACCCTCATCTGGGGCCAATGCTGGGACCAACTAGCCACTGGCTGCGGGAGGGGAAGAGAGTAGGGGGAGAGGGAGGGGGAGAGAAGCAGATGGTTGCTTCTCCTGTGTGTCCTGAACAGGGATTGACCCTGGGATGTCTGCACACCAGGCCGAGGCTCTATCCACTGGGCCAATTGGCCAGGGCAAAGCCAGCTCTTTGAGATAAAAAATATCAATAAACCTGTAGCCCAGTGGTCAGGAACCTATGGCTCGCGAGCCAGATGTGGCTCTTTTGATGGCTGCATCTGGCTCGCAGGCAAATCTTTAATAAAAAATAATGTTAAAAATATAAAACATTCTCATGTATTATAATCCATTCATTTCCTACAGCTCATGTTCATGGTTGTGGGTAGCTAGAGCTAATCACAGCTGTCCTCCAGGACAACACCAAATTTTTATTGGATAATGCGTAATGTACACGGGTCGTTTATGGCTCTCATGAAATTATATTTTAAAATATGTGGCATTCATGGCTCTCTCAGCCAAAAAGGTTCCCAAACCCTGCTGTTAGCCACACGCATCAGGAAGAAAGAGAGGAGACAAATTTTCAATGCCAATAATGAGAGAGGAGATCTCACTGCACATTTCACAGGTAATAAAAGGATGATGGGGAATATTACGAACAACTTTGCTGATGTCCACATGAACAATTAGTGCCCGTACATTAGACAACCTAAACGCAGTGGGGAAAGTCCTCAAAAGACAAACTCACCAAAACTCACTTAATATGAACAGATAACCTGAATGGCCCATTAAAAAAAACGGAATTGATAACTTAAAACCTTCCCCAAAGAAAACTTTAGGCCTAGATGACTTCACTGGTAAATTCTACAAATATTTAAAGAAAAAAATAGGGCCCTGGCCAGTTGGCTCAGTGGATAGAGTGTTGGCCTGGCTGAAGATGTCCCAGGTTCAATCCCTGATCAGGGCACACATGAGAAGCGACCATCTGCTTCTCTCCTCCTCCATCTCCCCCTTTCTCTCTCTTCCCCACTCGCAGCCTGTGGCTCTATTGGTTCAAGTGTCAGCTCCAGGTGCTGAGGATAGCTCAGTTGATTCGAGCATCAGCCCCAGATGGGGGTTGCTGAGTGGATCCCGGTCAGGGTGCATGCAGGAGTCTGTCTCTTTACCTCCCCTCCTCTCACTTAAAAAAATAAAATAAAATAAAAAAATAACACCAATTGTGTACAAATTCAGAAAACTGAAGAAGAGGAATACTTCCCCACTCATTCTGAAGCCATTATTATCCTGATACTAAAATGAGACAAACACGTGTATAAGGAAACTATAGACAAATATCCCTCCTACACACACATGCAAAAATTCCAAACAATTATGCATTTGCCCAAGGGAGAGGGAAACATATTCACCAAAAGACATACTAGAACATTTCTAGGGGTTTTATTTGCAATAGTAAAAAATTAGAAATAACCCAAATATCCATCAATAGATACAACCATACAATGGACCACTCTCTGCAACAAAAAGAAGGAAAAAAAAAAAACTACCGATAAATACACAACACGGCTGAATCACACAGACATTATGCTGAATCGTAGGTGTTAGACACAAAAGACTAATTGTGTCCCCAAATTCGTTTGCTGAAGCCCTAACCAATGGGATTCTATTTGGAGGCAAGGCCTCTAAAGAGGCAATTAAGGTTAAATGAGGTCATAAGGGCGGGGCCCTCACCCAATAAGACTGGTGTCCTTACAAAGAGAGGAAGACACAGAGGATGAGCCCTCACACAGAGAGGGGACCCCCGTGAGGACACAGGGAGGAGGCCGCCATCTGCCAGCTGCAGAAGGAGACCTTGGGGGGAAACGAACCTATTGACAACTTGATCTTGGTCTTCTGAGATCATCCTCCCACTGTGAGAAAACAGATTTCTGTTGCTGAACCCTCCCAGCCTGTGGTATTTTATAGCAGCCCTGGAAGAATGAACACAATACGTGTTGCGTCATTCCATCTTTATGGAGTTTAGGAGAGTCAGACTAATCGGCGGTGACAAAACGCAGATCAGCGGTTGTCCGGGGCTGGGAGGAGGAGGTGGCTATTGATGGCAAAGGCGCATGAGGGAGTGTTCTCCTTGGAAGTGTTCCGTTTGTGGGGCTGGTTCCCTGGTACATATATTTGTCAAAACTCATCAAAACGCATGTGTAAAATTGGTACATTTTAGTCATGAAAATTATTCCTCGCTATAGTTGATTTTAAAAGAAACAAAGTATTATGTAAAAAATGTAGACAAGAACTTTTTTTTTTTTTAGATTTTATTTATTGTTTTGTTTTTTTTTTAGAGAGAGAGGAGCAGGAAGCATCAACTCACAGTGGTTGCTTCCTGTATGTGCCTTGACCGGGCAAGCCGGGGCTTTGAACCGGCGACCTCAGCGTTCCAAGTTGATGCTTTCCCCACTGCGCCACCACAGGTCAGGTGACAAGAACTCTCGAATGCAATGAAGTTTATACGGGATATCTATATACTTCCTATCTTTCATTTTGTGACTTTGGATTTTGAGAGGTGTGTCCCCACAAAGGAAGCTGTGGGTATTCTCGGCTCTGTGTCTGAAGAGGGGGCAGATGGAGCTCTCCCTGCTAAAGGCCTGATGGAGCTATAAGCATATATTTTCCCATGATGTATTCATAAAAATAGCCAACATTAAACAGCAACAAGCTATTACAAAGATATTTTGTACTTGAAAAATCCTTAATATAAAAACTTGTATGTTTCTTACTAAGTCTCCCCATTTCTACCATCTGCTGATGCCGGTTCTCTTTAGCCCTGGGGGGGCCAAGTCCTTTCCGGAGTCTTGTTCTCCAGGGCGGACTGGGCTGGGCATCAGAGCCCTCCGGGATGCCCGCCTCGGGGGCTGCAGATCCACCCAAGGGTGCCTGCTTGATGAGAGGGACAGCTCCTACCAACTTCCCTAGCACAGCACCCACCTCACCGTAGAGGAGAACAGAAGGAAGACTTGATGAGACGATTTAAAAAGTGGTTTCCAGCTAGACCATCCTCCGAGTCTAGGACATCAGGTTCCTTCGCTGCTTTCCCGACTCATTCATTCAGCTGCCCGGTGAGCTACCTCTGCCTTTCTAATTCTGTAGTCACGGCCGGGATGCAACAGCGAAGGAGACAGCCCTGGTGTGTGCCTTCATGTTGTTCATACTCTGGGGGCTGCCAGCATTCCCCGGTCAGAATGACTTCAACAGCAAGGACTGTGTTGGTTGGATGCTAGGGCATCCCAGGCAGGAGACTGGGCTTCCGGGGTTCCCCGTAGTGAGGCTGGTGGTTGGACAGCCACCAGGAGCAGTTCCCGGTCCCCCAGAACGGCAGGACAGTCCAGAGGTAAGACTCATCCTTTCTGAAGTCAGCGTGAGGAAGCAGAGTGAAGAATGTGGTGGGAATCCTCTAGCCAACCTCTCCTTGGTGGGATTCCCCTTGGGCCAACCAGGCTTCCCGCGCTGGACGAGTCTCAGGGACCAAAAATCAGAGGCACTGCTCTATTCTTGTTGGGCTAAGTTAACCTGACTGTGCACATGGCAGACTTTAACATTGGTTCAAGGCAGTTTATACCTCTTTAGCAACTTTTGGAAGCATTTGACTTCAAATACTGGTTTCAACTACAAACTAATTCAAGGAAAAATTCTATTAAAAAAATAATAACAGAAATGTCCAGAGAGTTCACTATATGACTGTTGAAGGGGCAATCAGGGAAGACTGCTTGGAGGAGGCAACCCTTGAGCTGGCAGCAGAAGTACACAGTTTGGCTTTGAGTTCCCAGCTCTGAGATGTACTGGATGGGTAAATGCCGTAAGCTCTTAGAGCCTCGGTTACCTCTCCTAGAAATAGACACTATAATCCCTCTGTAGGATTTGTGGGAGGACTAACTCAGATAACATATGTGATGCCTCTTATGCCAGCGCCCGGCCCTTGGTGTGTGCTCAGTATTATTTAACGTGTGCAGAGGGAGTCCGATTACCAGTGTCCGTAGATATCCTGGATAGTTCTGTTTCTGACCTACATCTTCTTAGAATCTGATTTTTGGTCACAGTCAATTGAGAATAGAAGTACTTACTACCTACAGGGATTTGTCAAGATTCTGTCCTCCACCTGCATTGCTTTTCTCCCATGATCCTCCACCTCCACTTTCTCAGGAGGTGATCTAAAAGACTGGCCCAGAGCTCTGAGGTTAGACTCCCTGGGTTCAAGTCCCCATCTTACTGGGTAACCACGGAGCGATCTGGGGCAGGATACTTCAGCCCTCATCTTTGCCACAGGGTTGCTGTAAGAAGATCAGCACGTCCATCTGACGGGCCCCCCAAAGGCCTGGCCCAGGTGAGCACGTGATCGGTATCATCTGGTGTTATCACCATATTCCATCCCTCAGCCACGACTCCTGAGCCCATTCTTAACTGCCCCAATCTCTCTCCTTTGATTCCAGCGGTTTCTTCCCGCCTGTCTGCTGAATATTTCTCCATAAAGACCCAATCAGAACTTCTTTCTCAACCTGTCCTAAAACACACACTCCCTGTCCTCCTCTTTCCCTAAACTTCCTCCCCCGCCTCCATCCTCGCGGGTAACATCAGCACTTGCGGGAAACCGAAGGCTTTGTGTCCTGTTTCAAGAATTCCAGACATCAGAAAGCCCGCTCCTCTGCCTGCCTCCCACGCGTTCTCACGGCTGGCGAGCACCCCCACCCAACCCGAGGGGACAGGAGCTCGGAGCTGCCCAGTGACGTGCCCGGGGTCACCAATGCTCGGGCAGCAGGAGGAATTCGGGCCTCTGGCTTTTGGGATGTTCCCTTCCCCCAGCTTCACGGCTCACTGTTCCTCCAAGCCAGCTGTCCGAGGGCCCCCAGCAAGCTCCCCCAAGGCTGGGGAGGCGAAGTGGGGGTAGCTCTTTTTTTTTTTCCAGAAGTTAGAAGCAGGGGAGGCAGACAGACTCCTGTATGCCCTGACCGGGATCCACCTGGCACGCCCACCAGGGGCGATGCTCTGCCCATCTGGGCCGTTGCTCCACTGCATCAGGAGCCATTCTAGCGCCTGAGGTGGAGGCCCTGGAGCCATCCTCAGCATCCGGGCCAACTTTGCTCCCGTGGAGCCTTGGCTGGGGGAGGGGAAGAGAGAGACAGAGAGAAAGGAGAGGAGGAAGGGTGGAGAAGCAGATGGGAGCTTCTCCTGTGTGCCCTGGCCAGGAATCAAACCCGGGACTTACACACGCAGGGCCGACGCTCTACCGCTGAGCCAACCGGCCAGGGCCGAGGTAGGGGTAGTACTTGAAACAATTAGAAATCAGATTTCATAAGTCAGGTCTCCAGTGATCCTGAGTGATAGGCTGGGGAAGGGTGGGTGTGGGGGTGGAGGAGGGCAGGCTAGTTCCTTTGAGAGTTCCCAAGCATGGTGAGCAAAGTGAGACCCCACGGAACAAAGAATGGGAGACACTCTGAGTGTGCCTGTGTCGGCCACACATGGGTATAAGCGCTGTCAGTTCTGCAGGGGTCATGAGTGGGTTAGCCAGTGCCTTTCAGCGTGACAGCTTCTGTCTGTGGCATGGAATCCGAGGTGCCCTAGGGCACGGCCTGGAGGAGTCTGCCAGGTGAAAAGAGGGCGTTCACAGTCCCGCCCTCCCACCATCCACGGGAAAGAGAAACCCCCGAAGTCCAACTGCAGTTTAAAACAGTTCTCCATTCATAGACAAAAAGTTGAGGGGGGTAGGAGGGGTGTAGTTTAACAGGGTCATAGTTTTTATTGGCAATGATGAAAGGTTTGGGGTATGGATGGTGTGACAGACACACAACATTGTGAGTTTGATTTCTTTAACGCCGCCGAGTTGTCAAGTTACGCCTTGTTAGGATGATCAATATTATGCTATGTGTTTTACCACTATAAAAAAAACACTGAAAAAGTTTTTCTTTTTAAAAATCCTGTTCTTTGCATTTTTTTTTAAAATTGATTTCAATAGCCTGGCCCGCAAATGGAAGCAGCGGGCGTCTTTGTCAAGAGATCGTACACTTCGCCTTCGGCTGCTGGTTCTAGAGAATTATGGGTGACAGGAGCAATCGAGACAGATTTATTTCTCATGTTGCTGCGATTCCTCCTCCCCTGCCTAAAAGGGTCTGTTCGGGGAAACTTTGTCTCTCCAGAAGTCAGAAAAATAAAGAAAGCATACAGGCCACACCTAAAGTCCCCGGGTTAGAAAAATCTTCTATGTGAAACCTCGGATTTGGAAAAGTCAATTGGCGGCTGACGGCTTTCCTTACAAAAGACTGATTCTCTTTTAACAAAAGAGTCGACTCAAAGGTTCCTTTAAGAAGAGAGCCCCCTGGTGCATTTAATGATATTATTGCATTAAAGACAAAAAAAAAAAAAAAAATCATCCCGACCATTCAAGGACACTGCGCTCTAAGTACATGAATGCATTGTATTGTGTTCTGGGAGTGGGAATAAAGGAGTCAGAATTCTTTGACAAATGGACCATTTTGGCCCAAAGTAACACAAGGAGGGGAGCAAGATGAGTTTCTGGGCCACAAATCCTGGCAGCTTCTGGGAAGGCGTGGGGAGTTTGTGGTTTATTTAAGACCAGCGGAGCAGCCCAAGGCCTGCGATGTGTCCATCCATCTGGAGGAGAGGCGCGTGCCAAACTCGGGGTCGAAGTTCGCACTGCTTGTGCTGACTGACCCCCGTCACCTGCCCCTCCTCGGAACGGCTCTCAGACGTGAGCGCCGCGCTGTCCTGTGATGGCAGAGAGCGGGTTCTCTCCGGTGATGAAGACTGATCCTTATTTATGTCTGCAGGGGTGTATTCTGGGGCCCATAAAGGTTTAATTGTCCCTCTAACTAGTTTTTTAAAACACCCACAAAGAGGCTGCCAGCTTTTCGCCAGAGTTGAAAACCAACTGAATGTGGTTCTGTGGAAACTGCTTTAAGTGTGTAACTTGCACCGTGTCCTGGGGCACAAGGCGCGATTGTTTTGGGGGACTCGCAAGATGCAGCTCTTAGGAGGACTTTTAAAGTCAGTGTTTGTGGCTTTGGGCTGCTGCTGACCTAGGCGAGAGAGAGAGAGAGAGAGAGAGAGAGAGAGAGAGAGAGAGAGAGTCACTGAGTCTCTGAGACGCCCTCAGCAGGAGCTAGCCTCTATAAATCACTCTCCAAGGCTGCCACTGCCCCCTGCTGCCTCCTCCTGGTCCTGACGTGGGGGGAATCCCTCCTGGTCACAGGACCCCAAGCGTCCTTCCTTTTTGCCTTGGATGTTGTCTTTGCTGGTTTAAAGACTTCCTGGGGAGTTAAGGACAGAGGGGCAACAGAAAGAGAGGGTCATGTCTATGAGACAAGAAAGAGAAAGAAGAAAAAAAGAAAGAGAGAAGAAAGAAAGAAAGAAAGAAAGAAAGAAAGAAAGAAAGAAAGAAAGAAAGAAAGAAAGAAAGACCAGCGGTGGCACAGTGGTTAGAGCGTCAGACTGGGATGCGGAAGACCCAGGTTCAAGACCCCGAGGTCACCAGCTTGAGCGCGGGCTCATCTGGTTTGAGCAAAGCTCACCAGCTTGATTGAGCCCAACAAGGTCGCTGGTTTGAGGAAGGGGTCACTCGCTCTGCTGTAGCCCCCTGTCAAGGCACATATAAAAAGCAATCAATGAACAACAAAGGTGCCACAACGAGGAATTGATACTTCTAGTCTCTCTCCCTTCCTGTCTGTCTGTCCCTCTCTCTCTGTCGCAAAAAGGGGGGGGGGGAGAAAGGAAGGAAGGGAGGGAGGAAGAGAAAGACGCTGGGAACCAAAGCTGGGTGCAGAGCCGCCCTCGGCCTGACCCTCGGGTGTGCGGGGAGCGGCCTGTCCATCACCCCCTCCTCCGGACCGCCTCCCCTGTGGGCGCCTGCTAGTTCACTGGACAGTCATCGATTGGTACCCGCTGCGTCCCGGCCACAGCGCTGGCTGAAATGCCGTGTGGGCCCTCGGAAAGCCCACAGCCTCACAGGGGACTCAGACATTCAGCAGAGGTCGCCTCTGCGAGCCAACGTACAATTTGTACAAAGGGCAGTGAGCGCTATGCAGAGGGAGCAGAGGGTGCTGAGAGAAGCAGCTGGAGAGCCATGGATGCTTCTCTGAGGAGGCGAGGCCTTGGACCCGAAGAACAAGAGGGCGTTGCCAGCAAGCGGAGAAGGCACTGGGCGTCAGAGAGCGGGAAGCACCCTAGGCTGGAGGGACGCCCCCGGCGGCGCAGGCAGGGGCTGGTGGAGTGAGGTGTGGCTGGACAAGTAGCAGCCTCCGCTGCCTCCAGAATAATAATCTCCGTCCTCCCGGGGAGGGGAGCCCCTTTCCCTGGAGCCCTGCAGTGGTTTCCCTACCCGCCCCGACTTCACGCTC
The DNA here is from genome assembly GCF_036850995.1 of Saccopteryx leptura. Classification (NCBI taxonomy): domain Eukaryota; kingdom Metazoa; phylum Chordata; class Mammalia; order Chiroptera; family Emballonuridae; genus Saccopteryx; species Saccopteryx leptura. Next base: position 384,714,657 of record NC_089503.1, read on the forward strand.
TGCTTCAGACGGCTACGTCCACACCCCCCCCCAGACGGCCTCAACCCTCTCACACCCTTCCCCGGCTCTGCGAAGAAACCACACTCGTCAGGAGACGAAAGCAAATAATTCTGACATGCGGTTCTGCGCCTTGAGTGAGGCCAGAATGTCAGCGCCAGTTTATGTGACTCCAAACGGTTCCATTTACACGTCCCGCCCCGTGTTGACGAGTGGCTGCTCTAGATGACTGTTGGTCTTCCAGGCCGGCCTCCGGTACTTGACTTGCCTCGCGGCCTCTCTCTCACTTCATCTCTGACTTCTCCCGGTTCCGCAGCCCATCATTTTCACATTTTGTTTTTCCGAAGGAGATGGGAATATTTATTTGCAGTGTGAGCTTTTCCTGATGCGTAGCTCTCTGTACGACGGAGTAAACAGGCGGTGATTTGGGTTTCCGTCCTGAATTTTCCATAAGCTGGTGGTGACCCTTAGCCAAGTCATTCAACCTCACCGAGCCTAAGACACTTCTTTGTAAGATGAGGTGTTTTTTGTTTGTTTGTTTTAAAATTTTTTAAATATTTTATTTATTGATTTTTTTTAGAGAGAGGGGAGAGAGAGAGAGAGAGAGAGAGAGAGAAAGGGGAGGAGCAGGAAGCATCAACTCCCATATGTGTCTTGACCAGGCAAGCCCAGGGTTTCGAACCGGCGACCTCAGTGTTCCAGGTCGACGCTTTATCCCACTGTGCCACCACAGGTCAGGCCGATGAGGTGTTTTTTTCTTGTTTGTTTCTGTTATCTTGTCTGATTTTATAAAGCTAGCAGCCCCCTGTTCAGGATCGCTCTTCAGTTCTGCCACCTAGGGTGTGTCCCTCACATCCCCGTTGTTACCGTCCCTCCTTCAGGATGTCTCTGTGGCTCGGACCGGCTGCCGGTAGGGGACTTGGGGGAGGGGACCGTACCCAAGATGATATTGAACAAAAGAAAATAAAACATACTTTTGGGTTTGGGTTAAAGCTCACGTATGTGGGGGAACTGGTTGAGAAGTAGGACAATTCTAGCCGCCAGTTAGGTTAGATGGCTTCTCAAACTAGGGTATAGGCACGCACGGGGGCAGACAGAGGCGTACCGGCAAGTCTATGAAGCCCTTTCTTCTGAAATAAGAATTCTGAAATACTTGAGGAGAGCAAGTAGACTTGGCATCAAAACAAACACGGATATAAATACTATGAATGGAAGATAAACGTCACAGGACATCTTAATATAAAAGGGGGACCCTGGGGTGGACAGCTTTGGGCCACACTGCAGTGCGGGAGGAAACAGGACTTTTACCTCTGTCCTTGGGTGGCTTGAGGAATACTTGTCTGTGGGTCTTCTCCGATGTGTGCACTTTAATAGGGTAAAGGTGTGAAGGTACTCAGGAGGGACATTCCCTCTAAATAATGGATGTATAGGGAAAGTCCAATTTCACCCATTAGGAGAGTTTATTTATTATTTATTTTTTAGGGGAGAGGAGAGGAGATAGTGAGGCAGATTCCCACATGTACCCTAACTGGGATCCACCCAGCAACCTCTGTCTAGGGCCGATGCTTGAGTACTGAGCTATTTTTAGTGCCTGAGGCTGACCCGCTTAGACCAACCCAACCATCCTCAGTGCCTGGGGCCAGGATGGAACCAATCGAGCCACTGGCTGCAGAAGGGGAAGAGAGAAAGATGGGAAAGAGAGAGTGGGAGAGAAGCAGATGGTTGCTTCTCCCTTGTGCCTTGAGTGGGAATCGAACCCAGGACATCCATATACTGGACTGACGTTTATCTATTGAGCCACCAGCCAGGAGAGTTTAAGGAGGGTCTGAGGTTGAGAGGGAGCCAGGCTAAACAAGAGACCACTTCCAAAGGCCAAGTCAGCTTCCCAACCTGCTTAGGATCCTGGCTAAAGGCTATATTGGAACAGTTTGAACTGACCCGAACATCTGGAAGATCTCTCACCCTCTCTCTGACCTCCAGTAGCATTTCTTGTTTGGACGACACACCCCCAAGCTCTGGTACTTACCATACCATGACATGTTAGTTATATTTTCTTGTTTATACAGCTTCTCAGCCAGAGCCCAGGAAGGCGGCGAATTAAGAAAAAGAATATGATCAAGAGTCAAGACCTTGCTTGCCATGTGACTTTTGGTAACGCACCAAAGTCTCTGTGGTCCCTGGTTCACTCTATTCAGTCGTCCAAAAGAACACCCACCTTGCCTATGGAACAGGCAGGCTTGTGTACAGAGAGTATGAATTTGCCATGTAGAAGTGTTTTGTAAATCATTAAACAGAAATCAGTTATTATTAACTAAGACCCCCAAAGGGAGAGAGGGTCTATCTCTCATATCATCTTTCTGTTCCCCTCAGCTTTGAACTTTGCCTCATTAGCTCTGATATATTCACGATAACGATTACGAGATGCAGCCGGCCCGGGCTGCCCCTGGGAAGATGTTAAATATTATTCCTCTTCTGACTTCAGTCCCCCCCCCAACCCCTGCCTCCATGTGCTCCTGGACTGCTATTTCTTCCCACTGCCCCTTCCAGAGAATTTGGGTGTAAAAAGGACACTTCAAAGAGGCTGCATAACATATATGAATGAACGGTGGGAGTGATTCCAGGTATCCGCAGGGAGAGTTTTAAGGCAATGCCATTTTGGGGGTGGGGGTGGAAGAATGGGTGTCATTCTGAAATATTTCTCCCACAAATGAAAATGCCCAGATAGAATTCTGGATTTTTTTTTTTTTTTAAGACAAATCAACAACGCAGCCGATGTGAAGGTGAAGAATCCTATTTTCATTGAACTCTCGGCAGAAGTCCTATGAGCTCCTCCCACTCCTGGGTTGCAGGGAGGCCAGCCTGCTTCACAGTTGACATCCCTGAGGGAAATGCCAGGAAAGGGGGAGGCGGAGGAAAGGGGAGGTTCGGTGTGAATTGGTTTGAGACACTCTCTGGCTACACAGTAACTTGACTAGGCCGTTCTCCTCAGATCTTCCTGGGCCTCAGAACTGAGTGGACTTTGTTTGGCATAAATGTTCCTTGGGCCTCTTCCGTTTTCCCTTGAAAATGCACAAGTTGTGCAAGAAAAAATCCACATTCCACGCTAACGAGGCAAGGAGTATAATAAGAACTTGGTATCTTACAGGCAATACTGTCATCTTTTGTTTGTTTTTCTAAAAGTGAGCTTCTGTGGTAAGCAATCAAGTCAGAGTAATAAAGAAGGATGCAAGAGTGCAGAGTGGAAACTTTCTTTTCATCTTTCCCCCCCAAAGCGCAGGCATTGGAGGGGAAGGGGGGGTCACCCCAGGTCCGCACACCACTCCCAGGGCAACAGAGCACAGCCAGGACCCGGAGAGGCCAGCCTGGAGCTGGCCAGCGGGAGGCCTCGCTCCAGGTCACAGGTGTGCCCTGGGCCCCGAATTCGGTGCGGAGAGCGCAGGACGCTCGGTTTCCACGCTTGGACAAGGGGCACGGCCCTCCCCTCTCAGTGTGCCCAGGATGTGCCCGGGGCTGCGCTTCTGGGGCTCGAGGAACAGGCGGAGAGAAACAAACCACAGTGTCCCTCCCCTTCCTAAGTAGTTCCAGGTGATTGTGGGAGCCGGGAGAGGCCATTCGGGGACGAGCCCCAGAGAGCACGGAACCAGAGGCCTGGGTGCCCTCGTGCCCACGAGGGCAGCAGCCGGCGGCCGGGCGGCACGTGACCCCGCCCTGTTACCCGGGTTCATTTTCACGTCCTTGGCGGTCCCTCCGCGCCCCCTCCCAGGTGGTTAGCGGGAGCTCGAGGCGGCGCGCCCACCGAGCCCGCTGGGGGCCGGCGGCTGGTGGCCGGGGAGGAGGCGAGGTGCCTCTGCGCCCGGGGCGCCCCCTGCTGCCGGAACCGCGCCGGCCCAAGGCGGCCATTCGGGCTGGGAGGTCGCCCGGCCGTCCGGGAAGGACCCTGCCCTGCGCACCCGCCCTGCGCTAGCGGGGCCCAAGCTTCCCCGTCGCGCCTCCAACGCCCCACCTCTCTCTGACCCCCAACCCCGTCCTGTGGGCTCCTTTGCCCCTGCCCGTCCCCCGAGAGACCCCGAAGCTGCTCTCTTTTGGGTTGTCCTGTCCAGGGCTGACGCCACAGGCCGGGTCTCAGACCCCCCCACACCTCCGGGCACTGGGAGATCCCCCCGGCCCACGCCAACAGCGCGCCATCTCTCCCCACCCGGGTTCCATCAGCAAAATGCAGGACGTGAAGGAGAATGTGCCCCAGGAGGACCTTGGCGACGTAGAGAGGGGCCCCTGTAAGTCCGAATCACCAGAGCCAACCCAGGACAAGAAAAAGCCCCGAAGAGCCGCCTCCCCATAGGTCCAGCCCCGGGGGACCTGTCACCCCTCGAGGTGCTGAGTGTAGGTGAGGTCGGAAGAAGCCACCTAGAGGTCCTCAGCTACTGCAGCCCCACAGTTCTCTCTTCACCCTCCCTCTCTTTTGGCTTGCCCCCCACCCCCACCCCAGTCTCAGGCCCCCTGTAGACCACAAGGTCCTCAAAGAGTTGTTGGTCCTGGAGCAAGAAGTGAATCAAGCGTGGTTACTGCTTGAATCTGGCAAGATTTGAGACTGAGTCAGATAAAGTGGCGCTTTTTTTTTTTTTCTTCCTTTTCCTCTTTAGAGAAAATAGCATTCCAAGTGACCGGTCCTGCTTCCACCAGAGTCGGACAGCCATAGTGTTCTGGAAATTCTGCAGATCGCAATCAGGAGGTTTGGAAAAGGCGTCCCTAGGAAGTACGATTGAACTTGGACTGGACTCACGCCCTCTGAGCAACAGCGCTGGGGCTGCGGCTGGAGAGCGCCCGAGGCATACCAGGAGGGACTGAACGACCCAGCATCAGGGCGGAGCTGGGGGCGGCCTGCTCCCCCGAGAAGCGCTGGCAGAGGCCGGTGTTCCTTCTCTGACCCCGCCCTCACAGAGTGGGCAGGGGTCAGATGGAGATTCCACCCTGAGGCTCAGTCAGTGCAAAGCCGGCTTTGTTATTCTTGCATTTTCAGTGTGTAGCTGGGAAATGGGGAAGATTGTCAAGAACCCAAGAGGTCGCAGGCAGGACTTGTGTTCTCTTGGGCTCATCATAGTCTCTTGTACCGTGGATGTTCTTTTACGCTCCTGTTGGAGCACAAGGTCACTACCGTTGGTCTAATCTCACTGGGACTCATCCCGTCTTTCTTATCAGAATCTCCAGCGAGTTTAACTAGGCACCGATCTGAAGATCTATCCATATGCAACAACAGGAGTTAAATTCTTGAAGATTAAAATGGGAAAAATTGTTTCAAGGCCCTGCTCCTGTTGAATTCCGTTTGTTTCTCTTGTAGCCACGTGGGGTCGCTGCTGGTTAACAGACTGGAATTGATAGCCACTAATTGGGTGTTTTGGAAGCCCGATTTAGAATAGTAATCAGTGGATATGAACCAGATGTGGGGTGAAAGTCAATATCTATATGTCAATATATTTATATATATATATTGTAAATACAATTTAAAAAATTTACGTTGTTGAGGTGGCTATTTAAATGAATCCACAGGCAAAACAACTCTCAGTAAAATGAATAACCAAATTCCTCTTAAAAAATTTTTTTTGGAAATTTCACATACTAGGTTGACTCAGTTAAGTGACTTACTACATTATCTTGACAATGTCTTTGTCCTCGGGATCTGGAGTTTTACAATCTACCTGAGTTGTGTTTCGCCCCTAGTTTCTCTCTGAGCCCTCTTCTTTCCTGAACTTGACAGGGTTGGAGTTGCATAGTGCTCTCGAAGGCAGCTGTGAAGTCTGGTGGTTGTTGGAAGGAAAGCGTTCCCCCTTCCGTAAGCGGCTAGAGCTCCATCTCTGAAGATTTTCTCTTCGCTCTCATTTCGAGTTAGTGAATTAGTGTAAGTGTGTTTACGTATTTGACTGTGTTTCGCCGTTTTGGCTGGAACCAAAGGCTTCCGAGAGGCTGCCGAAATAAAGGAACCTCAATGGCCCACCGAAGATTCAGTTCACCGTTATGCTTACCTAGGCCGGGATTTTGGTAAATTCTGCAATCACCTTTTCCCCCTTTTTATTTTGAAATATTTTAAATGTGTTGAAAAGTCAAAAGAAAATACAGTGAATGCCCACACTGTTAACATTTTGCCCATATTCTGTCTATATTTTTTCTCTTACAGGAAATACGTTAGAGTCACATACCTGCAAAAACTTCATCTTCTAAGAACAAAGCATTCTCCTATGTAACCTCTTTTCTACAATAACGTTTTCCTTTTTGCATCGTTAAATCTTTTCATTAATGCAAAAGTTAAACACTTACAAAAGCCAAGAGGCTAGTTTGTTGGGGTTTTTTTGTTGTTGATTTTTTACAGAGACAGAGAGAGAGTCAGAGAGAGGGATAGATAGGGACAGACAGACAGGAACAGAGAGAGATGAGAAGCATCAATCATCAGTTTTTCGTTGCAACACCTTAGTTGTTCATTGATTGCTTTCTCATATGTGCCTTGACCGTGGGCCTTCAGCAGACCGAGTAACCCCTTGCTCAAGTGAGCGACCTTGGGTCCAAGCTTGTGAGCTTTTTGCTCAAACCAGATGAGCCCACAGTCAAGCTGGCGACCTCGGGGTCTTGAACCTGGGTCCTCCGCATCCCAGTCCAATGCTCTATCCACTGTGCTACTGCCTGGTCAGGCCCAAGAGGCTAGTTTAATGAACCCCTGTGAATGACCACCCTGCTTCAACAATTGTCCGGTCATGGCCAACGTTAGTTCGTTTATATCCCCTCTGCATCTTGGAGCCAAATGCACTGCTCACAAAAATTAGGGGATCAGACACTCCAGTACTTTCAGCCTTTTGTGTAGTGCATTTTCACCAAGGAAATAATAGTTGGTTTTGCATATCATTTGCATAATCAGACAACCTTCTTTGACTTGTTGTTTGCTTTTCTGATGTTCTTGTTTAATTTTTAAAAAATCAAATGCTTCTTTTTTTTATGGCTTCTCATTTGTTTTGCAATATCCCCTAATTTTTGTGAGCAGGTAATTTTTGGTGAACTTCGTTGAAAAAGAAAAAAACTTAATGAAGCTTCATTGAAAGAGAGGAAGTATGATTTATTAGTTTATTTGCAACTCTCTTCTATATGCCAAGTAACCGTTATAACCGCCTGGTATGTCTGTTACAGGAGGAGGCTATCAGGTAGGTCTTTACTAGGAACTTAAGTGGTTCCCGAATGCCAGTGCTGGTTTGTGATAAAATTCTTAGCAATCTTTAGTAAAATGTGAAATAAAAGGCACTGTCATGAGTCTTTTCCTAAGGCTAAATGGATCCCATTGAAAGGACTACTCTTTATTCTGACCGCCCTTTCTTTTGTGAGGTGGTGGTTTCGGGGGTGGGAGAGTGGGTCTCTCTCTTTTTTTTTTTTTTTTTTTTCATTTTTCCGAAGCTGGAAACGGGGAGGCAGTCAGACAGACTCCTGCATGTGCCCGACCGGGATCCACCCGGCATGCCCACCAGGGGGTGATGCTCTGCCCCTCTGGGGCGTTGCTCTGTTGCGTCCAGAGCCATTCCAGCGCCTGAGGCAGAGGCCACAGAGCCATCCCCAGCGCCCAGGCCATTCTTGCTCCAATGGAGCCTCGCTGCGGGAGGGGAAGAGAGAGACAGAGAGGAAGGAGAGGGGGAGGGGTGGAGAAGCAGATGGGTGCCTCTCCTGTGTGCCCTGGCCGGAAATCAAACCCGGGACTACTGCACGCCAGGCCAACGCTCTACCGCTAAGCCAACCGGCCAGGGCCGGTTTCTCTTTTTATGTATGCGTTTCACCGAATACTCGGCCAGCCGAAGTGTTGTGAGTTGTTGTCAAAATCTTTTTTGGAAATTTCATTAGTCTGTGAGATTCTAAAACGTGAGAACTACGGCTCTAGAAGACCAAATGACATCGGCATCATCCAGTACCATCCACGTGGAGAGTTTAACTTCATCAGAGGCAGGAAGAGAATCATAATACATGTTTATCATAATAAATGTTTATTATTTTTTTATTTTTTTTATTTTTCTGAAGCTGGAAATGGGGAGGCAGTCAGATACTCCCGCATGTGCCCGACCGGGATCCACCCGGCATGCCCACCAGGGGGCGATGCTCTGCTGCAACCAGGGCCATTCTAGCGCCTGGGGCAGAGGCCATGGAGCCATCCTCAGCGCCTGGGCCAACTTTGCTCCAGTGGAGCCTTGGCTGCGGGAAGGGAAGAGAGAGACAGAGAGGAAGGAGAGGGGGAGGGGTGGAGAAGCAGATGGGTGCTTCTCCTGTGTGCCCTGGCTGGGAATCGAACCTGGGACTCTTGCACGCCAGGCTGACGCTCTACCACTAAGCCAACCAGCCAGGGCCATAAATGTTTATTTTTGCAAATACGTAACTTGTTTCTTTGCCACTTAATTATTGCTTTACTTTGTAAGAGGAAGGTTTTCATCAGTTTCACTTTCTGCTTTTTATAAAATGACGGTTTTTGTCCCCGCTGACCGGCACGCTGGATTGCCCTGAGAGGCAGTCGTGGGGCCTGGAGTTCAGAAAATATCAATGGCTGGAATGGTCGCACGAGTTTGTGTAAGATCAGTTCGAATCCAAATTCAGGGCCTACTCACTATAGTGACTCTGAATAAACTGGAAGCTCAGACCCGTGTGGGTTTCCTGTTGTCCGCGATGAGCTCTGTCAGGCGCAGGTCTGACAGATCCCGTTCACGATGTTTCCCAGTGGAGCAACGAGATCAGGAGGGATTGTGATTTCCATCGGGGAAGAGATGGTATTGCCCCCAAGCAGGTACAGTGCTTCCGACTCCCCGTTGTATTAGTCCTGGAGTAGGTATTTAGCGCTAATGGCTTCTGGTCAGGTTGGAAGCGTTTTTATTTAATGATACAATCAGTGTCTGAATGTAAGTCTTGAGACAGGGGTCAGGAACCTTTTTGGCTGAGAGAGTCATGAATGCCACATATTTAAAATGTAATTCCGTGAGAGCCATACAATATGTTTAACACTAAATACAAGTAAATGTGTGCATTTTATGTAAGACCAACACTTTTAAAGTACAATAAGTCTCTGAATTCTTTTTAATAACGTTGTTAGGCTGTTGCTAACCAATGATGAATAAAGTACTTCTTATCATTAATGCGACTTCTGGTGCTGCATGGTTTTGCTGATGGCTTTGTAGTCTGGTTGATACGTGGTGAGGTTAAGCTTGATGCAGGTGTTGAGACTTCCATCCGTTAAACGTGATCGTAGGTTGGTCTTAACGTTCTTTAGATGTGAGAAAGACTGCTCACATGCATACGTAGAGCCAAACATTGTCAGTACAGCAATACTCACGCTGCAGCATGTGGTATGTGACGGGAAGCGTGTTCCAAGTTTTGACAATCAGCTGGTCCATGGGTTGAAGTTTTTTCATTTCTCCCCACTTGTGTTTGCTCGCCAACTCTGCTTGCTGTCATGCAAGTCTTTCCAAATCTTCATTCAGTGACTTGAACTTATTCACCCACATGTCTGAGGCCTTCAGGTCAGCAGCTTGTAGCTCAAAATCTCTAACGGAGACACCGGAGATGTAACTCAGGTCGGCGCTGTCCACTGCACACTCGTGTGGATGGGTGATAAACTTAAAAAGATGAGTGCTTTCATGAAATTCTCCAAAGTGCGCTTTGAAGGACTGTAGGAGATTAGATGTGAAGCCCGCTAGCTGCTGGAGATCAAGATGTTGAGCAGGGTCACTTGCTGTGCATGCATCTTTAAACTCTCCCAGTTTTTCAAAGTGTAGTAAATGACCTGTTTCAATGTCGGCGATGAAGAGTTCCAGCTTGTTTTCAAATGCAAACAATGCCTTGCCTTTTCACATTGAGCTAGTTCAGATGTTCAGTCATGTCCATGAGATAGTAGAACTTCAGGAGCCAGGCAGTGTTAGCTAACTCAGGATGCTCGACATTTTTCATTTCAAGAAAAGTCCGGATTTCACTCAGACAAGCCGCAAAACAGCTGAGCACCTTCCCTCTTGACAACCAACACACATTGCTGTGCAGAAGCTGACCAGGATAATTATTCCCAACTTCGTCCAGCAGTGTTTTAAACTGGTGATCATTTAAAGCTCGGGCAACAATAAAGTTGACCACCCGAATGACCAGCGACATCACCTCACCAAGCTGCTCGCCACACATCTGAGCACAAAGCACCTCCTGATGTAGGATGCAGTGGAAACTTAGGATGGGTCTCCTTTCATGTTCACGAAGAAGCGCTACGAATCCTCTGTTTTTCCCCACCATGCACGGAGCACCATCAGTACACACCGAAATAAGTTTATCCACCAATAGATTTTTTTCTTTAGCGAACCCAGTGAAAGACTTGAATAAATCCTCCCCTCTTGTTGTCTCTTTCATAGGTAAAACAGCAAGACTTTCCTCACGTAGTGTGTCACCGACAGCATACCTTGCAATCACGCCAAACTGGGATAAATGGCTTATGTCTGTTGACTCATCCAAAGCGAGAGAAAAGAATGGTGCTGCATTTATGTCCTTCACTTGTGTTGCCTCAATTTGATTTGCCATCCTGATGGTACGATCGTGAACAGTTCTTGCCGACAGAGGCATGTCTTTTATTCATTTGATTATCTTGTCTTTATCCAAAAAGTCGTCAAAAAGTTCATTGGCAACCTCAAGCATGAATGTTTTGGCATACTCCCCATCTGTGAATGGCTTTCCATTTCTCACAATTGCTAAAGCACCAGCAAAGCTAGCCGAATTTCAGTCACCTTGTTGGGTCCAAACAGGGAGTTGCTGCTGACTAGCTTGCACTCTGCACAGTAGCTCTTGACGTGCTTTCTTCCTGCTGTCCCCCGCTGGATATTTCAATGCAAATGTAGTATGGCATGTGTTGAAGTGCTGCTTTATATTTAACCGTTTCATCAATGCAATTTTATCATTGCATATTAGACACACTGCAGAACCTGCTCTCTCCACAAAGGTGAATTCCTCTGTCCATTCCTGCTGAAAAGTATGATACTACTCATCTTTTTTTCTTTTAGCCATTTTCATCATCAAAAGGGTTTCTGCAATTAGCTAGCTGACTACTTGATTAAAAGGAGGGAAGTTTACTTCCTGACTTCACAATGACCCGTATACCTTAAGCATTATCCAATAAAAATTTGGTGTTGTCCCAGAGGACAGCTATGATTGGCTCTAGCCACCCGCAACTGTGAACATGAGTGGTAGGAAATGAATGGATTGTAATACATGAGAATGATTTATATTTTTAATGTTATTTATTTTTTATTAAAGATTTGTCTGCAAGCCAGATGCAGCCATCAAAAGAGCCACATCTGGTTTGCGAGCCATAGGTTCCCGACCCCTGTCTTAAGAGGACTCAACAACTTAAACAGAAAAGGGACCAGTCATAATTACTAGTATCGGAGAGACAGGAAACAAATTTCATCTAACCAATGACTAAACCAAAGCATTATTGTTGGAATGTTCACACAATGAGATACCACCTCACACCTGTCAGAATGGCGCTCATTAACAAATCAACACATAAGTGCTGGAGAGGGTGTGGAGAAAAGGGAACCCTCCTGCACTGCTGGTGGGAATGCAGACTTGTGCAGCCACTGTGGGAAACAGTATGGAGTTTCCTCAAAAAATTAAAAATGGAATTGCCTTTTGATCCAGCTATCCCACTTTTAGAAATATATCCTAAGAACTCCAAAACACTGATTCAAAAGAAGATCACCATTATTGCAGCATTGTTTACAATAGCCAAGATCTGGAAACAGCCAAGTATCTCTCAGTGAATGAGCGGATAAAACCAGTGTGGTACATATACACAATGGAATACTACGCAGCCACGAGAAAGAAGGAAATCTTACCTTCTGTGACAGCATGGATGGACCTGGAGATTATTATGCTAAGTGAAATAAGCCAGGCAGAAAAAAATATCATACGATGTCATTTATATGTGGAATCAAATGAACACGGTGAACTGAGGAACAGAATAGAGGCAGAGGTGGGGTCATGGGGACCAGAGGGACAGCGCTCAGAGGGAAGGGGGATGAGGAAATAGGATCAGAGACAGTGAAAGGATTAGTGAAATTATATATGCATAATATATATAATTGCAGGGTTGGTGAATTAGTGCACCTCTCTCATGGCTTAGATGTGTTAGCGGCTGCCCGCTGAGGAGCAGAATGGAACAGGGAGTGCGGAGGGGTCAGGTGGAGGGGGAGGGGGAGGGGTGGATGGCACAGTAGATGGAGGAACCCAGAGGGAGAAAGAATACAGGACAGCAAATCCCAGAGGAAAGGGGGCAGGGAGTTAAGGGTGTTCTTTTTTTTTTTTTTTTAGAGTTTCCCTTTATTTATTTATTTATTTATTTATTTTAGAGAGGAGGGGGGAGAGAGAGAGAGAGAGAGAGAGAGAGAGAAGGGGGAGGAGCAGGAAGCATCAACTCCCATATGTGCCTTGACCAGGCAAGCCAGGGTTTTGAACGGGCAACCTCAGTGTTTCCAGGTTGACGCTTTATCCACTGCGCCACCACCGGTCAGGCAAGGGTGTTCTAAAGTAGCTCAATCCGCGGGTTACATAGAGACACCAAGGCAGGATACAGAAGAAATTTTAGGAGGAGATTTATTAAAAAGCTGGCTACATATATGACTTACACTGGGTACAGCTTACCCAAATCGTGCAGCCTTGGCTATAGCTCTGGGGCTAGTTATATAGACCTGATCACATACAGGTTGCGGGGGAAAAGAGGGACAAACAATACAAAAGTTATTTACTGATAAGCTTGCAACATTTATCTATAGGATCTATTGAAAGGAAAAACACTCCTACATATCAAGACTACAAGATAACACAATAGGATAAATGTTGTTTTACATATGGAAGACATTCCCAAATCTGCCAGGGTTTACACTTATCTTTGTGGCCAGGCCACGCCATGCCCCCCCCCCCCCAGTGGGAAATGAAATGTTTATGTTTAGTCTATGGTAAGGAGGGAAGCTAAATGAAATTACTTTTGCTAAAAGTGTTAGGGCTAGCTATTAGTTTTCTTAACAAGCTAGTCCCTGCTTGCTTAGTTGTACATATAAAGAATCTCAGAAGGGTGCATGTAAAAATGTTACAGAATATAGGTTTGCTTTTTTTTTTTTTTTTTTTCAGAAAGGAGGGGTAAGGGGGCCTGGCTCTTCTTTTTGAAATACCAGTATCAACAGTTTTGTAGTTCCTTGACACCTTATCACCCGGGGAGTGGGACAAAGGGGTGTAAATGGGTGGAGAGCATGTGGTTGGGGGTGAGGGTGTTATATTGAGTGGGACACTTGAATCCATGCTAACACAAATAATTTAAAATTTTAATAAGAAAAACACAACAACAATAAGGCCCTGGCGGGCTGGTTCAGTGGTAGAGCGTCAGCCTAGCGTGTGGAAGTCCTGGGTTTGATTCCCAGCCAGGACACACAAGAGAAGCTCCCATCTGCTTCTCCACCCTTCCCCCTCTCCTTTCCCTCCATCTCTCTCTTACCCTCTCACACCCAATGCTCCATTGGAGCAAAGTTGGCCAGTTGGCGGGGGCGCTGAGGATGGCTCCATGGCCTCTGCCTCAGGCACTAGAATGGCTCCAGCCACAACGGAGCAGCACCCCAGATGGGCAGTGCATCGCCCCCTGCTGGGCATGCCGGGTGGATCCCAGTTGAGCGCATTGAGAGTCTCTCTGCTTCCCCGCTTCTCACTTAAAAAAAAAAAAATAAATTAAATTAAAAAAAAAAATCAGTTCTCATCTTCCACCAACAGCCAGGTAAACAGTTGCAACTGGTGGCTGGTCAGCTTCCCTTAAATGCTTTTCGGAATTCGACCACTTCCAGGAACCTGTCACGGAAGCGCCCTTGGCTGTCCCAAGTTGCTGTCCTGGTCTCCAGGCTCTGACCTGCCCCTGCGTGGTGCCAACAGGTAGCCATGCCGAGCACAGCCCCCCGGGACAGCTCTGCACCCAGAACCGATCTCCTAGCACCTCTCTCACGGCTTAGATGCGCTAGCGGCTGCCCGCCGAGGAGCGGAATGGAACCCGGAGTGCGGAGGGGTCGGCAAAGGGACGGAGGGGTGGTGGGCGCAGTAGGCGGAGGAACCCAGAGGGTGGAAGGAGGTGGCCTGCAGCGCTCTTCAGAGCTGGTTTTCAAGTAAGGTGACACCAACTGTGTCTCATTACTGACAATTGGCTCCACTGGGGTCTCATAAAGTGCTGTTAATTACAGCTGCAGGTTCCTAATTGAAACCCCCTCCACCACCCGTTTGGGCAGTGGTTCATCAGGCATGCGGAGTGCTTACTCGGCGGCAGGCGGATGCTGCAGTAGATTAGAGAGCCATAGCTGCAGATACGCCAGGCACCGTCTTTGCTGTGGAAGCTTTCACAGGGGAGACGGGTGAACAACACAGAAAATGATAGGTTGTGGGTATAGAGTTCGGTGAGCGTGATCAGCTGCCTAAGCAGGATCGGAGGGGACTTGGCTACGGAGGAAGATTCTGCCCACGAAGACTGGGGCCTCTGAGTACAGCTGGGGCTGCCCAGGGGCTGTGGGCGGGAGAGGAGGCTCCAGGCAGAGGAGGCGTGGTGGGGGCACGGAGCGCAGGTGGAATGTGCTCTGTGCCAAGGGCTTGGGATGGTGGCGCACAGGCGTTACCAGGTGGGAAGAGGTCAGCCTGGGTGGAGCAGTAATCGGGAAGGTCACACCTGTATGCTGCTGGTGGCGGGAAGCCCCGAAAGGGCTTTGTATGAGCACGACATCACGATCAGAACTGCGCTTTGAAAAGTCGTTGGTTTTAGAACAAATCGTTGGGGAACAGATTAAAAAGGGACAAGACTGCCTAACCCAGGGGTCCCCAAACTTTTTACACAGGGGGCCAGTTCACTGTCCCTCAGACCATTGGAGGGCCGGACTATAAAAAAAACTATGAACAAATCCCTATGCACACTGCACATATCTTATTTTAAAGTAAAAAAACAAAACAGGAACAAATATAACATTTAAAATAAAGAACAAGTAAATTTAAATCAACAAACTGACCAGTATTTCAATGGGAACTATGCTCCTCTCACTGACCACCAATGAAAGAGGTGCCCCTTCCGGAAGTGCGGTGGGGCCAGATAAATGGCCTCAGGGGGCCGCATGTGGCCCGCGGGCCGTAGTTTGGGGACCCCTGGCCTAACCTGTGGTGGCGCAGTGGCTAAAGCGTCGACGTGGAATGCTGAGGTTGCGGGTTCAAAACCCTGGCCTTGCCCGGTCAAGGCACATATGGGAGTTGAAGCTTCCTGCTCCTCCCCCCTTTCTCTCTCTCTCTCTCTTTCTCCCCTCTAAAATGAATAAATTAAATTAATTAAAAAAAAGAGACAAGACTGAAGGCAGGGGAACCAGTTAATAGACTATGACAACAGTCCAGCTCAGAGATGACGGGAGGAGGGGGTGACTTCCAGAGACATTTAAGAAGCAAAACATACGGAACTTGGAGGTGGATTGAGTAGCTAGGGTAAGGAGCAAAGAGGTAAGAACAATTCCGGTACTCACTAGACTGTGAGACAAATTGTAGCTGGTTAGTTGCCTCTGACGGTTGAGATTTGTGTGCCGGGAGAGGAACTCTGATTTCTTTATTCACTGTTATATTGCTTTTTTTTTTTTAGTTTTTCTTTTTTACAAGGAGCATGAATTACTACTGTTGTTGTTTTTTAAAGGGGGGAGGAGATTTAATTCAAGACAACCAATACCTATTTGGAAATAATTAGATACAGCCTCAGAATTCTTTTGTTAGTCTAACTCTGTAGGACAAAGACATTATTTAAACACTCAGAGTAAATTTGATTCTTGTCATTTCCTTTTAAATTAATAGACTTACTTTTTTTTAGAGCGGTTTTACTTCAACGGAAAAGTGATCAGAAAGTACAGCGACTGCCCACACAGTCCTGTTATTTACACCTGGTTTCAGTGTGGTGAATTCGTTACAATTGACAATCCGATTTTAACATGTTACTATCAACTGAAGTCTACAGGTGATGTCACGGTTCACTTTTTGTGCTGTATGTGACTATGGGCTTTGAAAATGGAGAACGACTTGTATTCACCAATTTCACTGCCCTAAAAATCCACCGTGCTCTCCATCTGTTCACCTTCCTCTTCCTAACCGCTCTGCCCCAAATCCTCGGCAATCAGTGGTCTTTTTACTGTCTCTGTCTCCCAGGATGCCCTATATTTGGACTCATACAGTATGTAGCCTTTTCAGATTGGCTCATTTCACTTAGCAACATGCATTTAAGGTCTCTCCGTGTCTGTTGGGGTCTGATAGCTCATTCATCTTCAGCACCGAGCAGTATTCCATTTATCCAAGTTTTTGCAATGATGAATAAAGCTCCATAAACCTCCACTTGCAGGTTTCTGTATGGACATATTGGGTTGGGGAATAAGTTCGTAGCATTTTTACCGAAGACTTTTATTTAAACAAAAAACAATAATTATATCAATAAGTTAATCAATTATATATTCGCCGTTGCTGTTTACAACCTCTTCCCACCTCTCGACCAATTTGTTGATGCCATTCCGCCAAAAATCACCTGGTCTGGTGTCAAAGAAGTTGTTGAGCCAGTTTTTAAGGACCTCTTTGTTATCGAAGGTAACGCCCTTCATATGGTTTGACAGGGAGCGGAAAAGATGGTAATCGGTCGGTGCAAGGTCTGGAGAATACGGCGGATGCTGAAGGACCTCCCATTCGAGCTCTTGGAGTGCGGCTTTGACGACTTGTGCAACATGGGGCCTGGCGTTGTCGTGAAGGAGTATGGTTTGACCATGTCGATCAGGTCTTTTCAGTCGAATAGCCTCATTCACGCGGTGTAGCTGGGCAATGTAGAGCTCCTGTTGACCGTGGCATTGTTTTCAAGCATTTCCCAGTTCTTCATCGAATTCAGAAGGCCTTCCGCTGTGGCACGTGTCATCGACGTCAAAGTTGCCATTTTTGAAATTTGCAAATCATTTCCGTGCTGTAGACTCGCCTATGACACCTTCTCCATACACGTCGCAAATGTTCCGGGCTGCTTCGGCAGCTTTTTGACCTCGATGAAAAGCAAAGAAGAGCAGGTGTCGAAAATGTTGATTTTTGCCTCCTGGGTATTCCATTTCTAAGCCTCAAAACTAATAAAAAATTAAATAACTCAAAAATAAAATTAACATAGTTTTGAAGAGCAGAAAGAGTTTTATCGAATGAATACTTACCCTTTGCCAAACAGCAAACAAATCGTTGTAAAATAAAAGAAAATATAAAAACGCTACAAACTTATTCCCCAACCCAATAGTTTTCAACTCACGAGTCAATACCCAGGAGCGTGATCCCTGGATCGTGTGGCAGGAGTGTGTTTGGTTTTGTAAGAAGCCGCCCAACTGTCTTGTAGAGTGGCTGCACCACTGTGCTTTCCCACCGGCAGTGCACGAGTTCCGGGCGCTCCGCATCCTCCCCCAGCATTTGGTGGTGTGGTTAGCGGTTTAATTTTTATTTATTGATTTGAGAGAGAGAGGAAAGGAGAGCGAGCGAGAGAGACAGGCACATCGATCTGTTCCTGTATGCACCCTGAGAGGGGATCGAACCTGGCAACCTTTGCACTTCGAGACAATGCTCCAACCAACCGAGCCATCCGGCCAGGGCCGGTGGTGTCTGTGTTTTAGATTTTTGGACTGATAGGTGTGTGCTGGTAGCTCATCTTTATTTTAACTGGCATTTCTCTAAGGACATGCCGTGGAGCACATTTCCATGGCCTTATTTGCCATCCGCGCATCTTCTTTGGTGAGGTCATTGTTCATATCCTCGCCCATTTAAAAAACTTGTTTTCTTACTGTCGAGTTTCCAGAGTTCTCTGTATGTGGTGGGCGACAGTCCTTCACCGGGTCTGTGTGGCAAACCTGGTCTGTGGCCCACGTGTTCCTTCTCTTGGCAGCATCTCTCCCAGAGCAGAAGTTTGTCATTTGACTGAAGTACAACTTCCTAGTTTTTTTTCTTTCTTGGATCTTGCTTTTGGAGTTCTATCTAAACGTCATTGCAAAGCCCAAGGCCACCTAGATTTCTCCTAGTTATTGATCTTCTAGAAGTGTTAACACTTTTACATTTAGGTCTGTGATCAATAGGTATAAGGTGGAAGGACAGGACCTAGACTCATATTTGCATGTGAATGTCCAGTTGTTCCAGCACCATTCGTTGAAAAGATTGTCCTGCCTGACCTGTGGTGACGCAGTGGAGAGAGTGTCAACCTGGGACGCTAAGATCGCCGGTTCGAAACCCAGGGCTTGCCCGGTCAAGGCACACACACGACAAGCAATGAACAACTAAAGTGAAGCAACTATGGGTCAATGCTTCTCATGCCCCCTGCCCTCTCCACTCTCTGTAAAATTAATAAACAGAATATTTAAAAGAAAAAAGAAAGAAAAGATTGTCCTTTCTAAATTGAATTGCCTTTGCTTCATCTGTTTTATTTTCTTTAAGGGAAGAAAAGGCCGGTCTTCCTGGCTTCCACGGCCGGCTACAAGCCAGCGCCGCAGAGCCTGCGGATGTCGGAGGAACGGGTGTGGAGGAGGAAGACAGTGAATTCAGTTCAGACCTGCCAATTTGGAAATATCTGTGGATATTTAGGCATTATCAAAAGGGGTAATCTTTTCCTAAGATCTTAACACTAGAAGAAAATGAAAGATCATTTAGTTCATCGCTACATACACAAACATAGAAGCGAAGTCACATGTTATCTGGGCTCGAGGCAGAGTCGGTGCCAGAGCGGAACCTGGCCTCTATTTGGGGTTCTTCCTACCACGGGGGCTGTTTTGGAACCGTGAGGAGCCCGTCTGAGGGGTGTCGCTGATGCCCTTGACATCCAGGTCTAACCCCACTCGTTCAATCGTGTTGCGGTACAAAAGAGTTCCTGGCTTTTCCCTGTCAGGATAATAATGGCCCTTTATCATCTCAAACTCTGTTTGTGTGGAGTTTAGGAGATAACGACTGTGTGGCAGATTTTGGACAGAAAAGATAATTTGCCCGTCTGACCCTCTTACAGCCTGGAAGGCAAGCCCAGGGGGACGGTGCACACTTTTGTGACCTCCTTCAAGAGCAGCTGTCAGCTATGCCCCTGGACTTCAGCTGTGCCCTTGAACTTCTGAACGAAATTAAAGAGGTGAGTGCCCAACCTTCCCTCTGGAGGGGTCGAATTCCTAGGCACCCACAGCTCATTCAAGTGTCAGTGGCTAGCAAATTCTAACTGAGCACGGCCCATGCATCGGGCAGAATCTAATCCGTAGACAGAAGTCACGCAGTAATTTCCACGGGAAGTCTTAATATAAAAATTATTATAGCCCTGGCCGGTTGGCTCAGCGGTAGAGCGTCGGCCTGGCGTGCAGGGGACCCCGGTTCAATTCCCGGCCAGGGCGCATAGGAGAAGCGCCCATCTGCTTCTCCACCCCCCCCCTCCTTCCTCTCTGTCTCTCTCTTCCCCTCCCGCAGCCAAGGCTCCATTGGAGCAAAGATGGCCTGGGCGCTGGGGATGGCTCCTTGGCCTCTGCCCCAGGCGCTAGAGTGGCTCTGGTCACGGCAGAGTGACACCCCAGAGGGGCAGAGCATCGCCCCCTGGTGGGCAGAGCGTCACCTGTGGTGGGCGTGCCAGGTGAATCCCGGTCGGGTGCATGCGGGAGTCTGTCTGACTGTCTCTCCCCGTTTCCAGCTTCAGAAAAATACAAAAAAAAAAAAAAAAAGAAAAGAAAAGAAAAAAATTATTATAACAAGGAATTGGAGAAATAAGGGCTTTGGGCTAGCAAGGAACAAAGAACTCTAAAGAGCACTGGGATATCAGATAGAAGGAGAATCCACCCTACCGAGGCTGACGCAGAACACGCAAGGATTCATGTGAGGGGGCCGGCTGTGCCCGGGGAAGGCACCGGCCTGTGCCCTGGATGGCGAGCTGGGTGTCAGGGCGGCTGCCTGCGCTGCGGGGGCCCAGCCCCAGGAGGTACGCGGGGGACGCGGGGCCCTGGCAGGTGCGCTCCGCCTGCAGGAGCTAGTTGCTGGCAAAGTCATGCAACGTGCGGGAGCCTGCCGAGCGAACATTCTAGAACCAGGGAGACAGTCTTGCCTTTTGCAGTCAGCATCTTTCCAGTGTGTGAGGGGCGCACCCTAATGCGACCCCACTCCCCACCCAGAGTGAACCACACCCTTGGATAATCCTCTCTCCTTGAGTGTAAACGGGATCCGTATCCTGCCTCTAACCAACAGAATATGGCAGAGGAGACGGGGTGTCACCTGTCACTATGTAAGACATGGTCCTAGCAGACTGGAGATTCTCCTGCTGGCCGTGAAGATGTACCAGACAGGTCGATTGTCAACTGCCAATGAGAAGGGCCACGTGGCGAAGAAATGCAGGTGGCTTCTAGGACCAGAGTCTGACCCACAGCCAGGAGGAGGCGGAGGCCCTTGAGTCCACAGCTGTAAGGAGAGGAATTCAGCCAATAGTTTGAGTGAGCTCGGTAATAGCTTCTCCCCTGTCCAGCTTCCAAATGAGAACGCAGCCCCAGGGTCACCTTATGACCGCCCTGTGAGACCCTGAGCCGGGGACCCAGTTGCACCGTGCCTGGCCCCTTGCCCTACAGAAGCTGTGAGATATTAAATGTATACGCTTTTTTAAGCCCCTAAGTTTATGCTAGTTTGTTATGGCACACAGAAACGAATTCATAGCGCCCTCTACAGATGGAAACTTAAACTACCACCTGGTCAAGGAAAAGTATTTAAAGGACCTTCACTTTTTCAGAGCAGAGAGAAGAAGGATGGGTTTGGAGCCGAGAGGCAATGGACGGATAAATGTCACATTCCGCTCCTTTGGCCACGCAGCTTCCATAGGCACGCTTCTACCCACCTGTGAATTCCCAAACCATCCGATCGCACGGCTAGGTAGGCCGGACAACACCTCGTTCCTCACGGGAAGCTCAGACCACAGGGTCACCTGAGGTCCTGTGGTGAGGTTTTACTTCCTGCCAAGGTCTCGGGACAAGCCAGGAATGGTTTTTCAAAAGGTAAACAGTGATCTGCAGAAGAGGGCATAGGTTTGCTCCCAAATCCTGGAGTTCTGTGCTCTGTGCTCCTGTGGGCGCCTGCCGGCGGCTGCACACAGCCTCCTGGCTCACACAGACACTTCTAGCGTCACGGACCCGCTGGACAGGAGGCCCGGGTGGGAGAGCGAATTGCACGGCAGCCCGAACTTGCCACCAAGCCGTAACGCCGGTGGCCGAAGCCAGGCAGGTCCACGCTGGATCCGGGCAGACGGTAGAGGAACTGCAGAGCCGGAAGGCGTTGGGTCGTTCTGTTTAATATATAGATTCTCGCAACGGTGGACGAGCACACGGGCAGGGAAACCGCTTCTCGTGGCAGCAGGCGAACGAACAGCAAAACTGGACGCTCACAGTGGCGGGCAGGCACGTTGCCTTTCTCAGTCTCCCATCTGCCATCAGCCACCAAGCACAAGCACCCGTCACCTTACAGAGGCCGTTCACACGTGGCGCTGCCACGTGCTCACGCACTAATCATGCAAAGGGCTTGCAGCCGGTGCTCCGGCGAGCAAGCCTAACAGCCGTTTGCCCAGCAGGAGCCCGCTCTGGCTCTGCAGGTGGCAACCTGTGAGCAACTCTAAACGGGTGTCGCGTAAGAACATCCCAAACTGGACAGTTTCTTAAAAGAGTTTGAGTTTATTTGAGCTAAATTGCTGGCATGCCAGGAAGCAAGGTCTCCGACACTTTAGAGAAGGAGAGTTGTGCAGTTTTCTTTATACACCTGGAATTAAGGCAGGACGGTGTAAGCCCGGTGGCCGAGGCCGTGCCGGTTCGCATTGGATTCGGGCAGACGGTACAGGAACTGGAGCCAGAGGGTGGTGGGCCATTCTGTTTTTTAGAGTCTCGCAACAGTGGATGAGTAAGCAGGTGGGTGGGTGGGGGTGTAAAAACCCCTTCTCCAGCAAACAAGAGCAAAAAAATGGCCCCTCCCCATGGCAGCAGGCAACCTACAATCTGCCGCCCTGAGGGCAAGCACCTGCAGCCTTACGTAGACTGCACACACCTGGTGCTGCCCCGTACTCAGGCACCAATCAGGCAAAGGACAAGCGAGCGAGCCTAACAGAAGATAAAGATTACAATTATCAAGATTATGTGCGGCCCTGGCCGGTTAGAGTGTTGGCCCTGCATACAAATGTCCCAGATTCACTCCCCGGTCAGGGCACACGTGAGAAGTGACCATCTGCTTCTCTCCCCCTCTCTCTCCACCTTACCTCCCTCTTCCCGTCTGGCAGCCAGTGACTAGACTGGTTCACCAGACCATCGGCTGATTCGAGCACTGGCCCCAGACAGGAGTTGCCGGGTGGATCCCGTCTGGGTGCATGCGGGAGTCTGTCTATCTCCCCTCCTCTCACTTAAAAAAATAAAAGTATGTGCTCCTGTCCTGGCCGGGTGGCTCAGTTGGAGCATTGTCCTGATACAGCAAGGTGACGGGTTCCATCCCTGAGGGCACATAAAGAATCAACCAATGAGTGCAGAAATAAGTGGAACAACAGAGCGCTGTTTCTCCCCCTACCCCGGCCCTCTAAAATCAATCAATAAAAAAAAATTTAATCATTAAAATAGATTACATGCTCCCTTGAGGCATCTGGAAAAGAGGATTATTCTGGCATTTCAAAGGTGTGTTACTGGACCTGTGGTGGCACAGTAGATAAAGCAGCGACCTGGAACGCTGAGGTCACCAGTTCAAATCCCTGGGCTTGCCTGGTCAAGGCACATATGGGAAAGAACTACTAGAAGTTGATACTTCCTGCTTCTTCCCCCCTTCTCTCTCTCTCTCTCTCTCTCTCTCTCTCTCGTCAATAAATAAAATCTTAAATTTTTTAAAAAAACAACAACCCCAACCAAACAAACAAAATACAGTACAAATGTATGTTAACCTAGATACTTAAGAACAATAGATAGGACTTTCTTAGGGTAAAGGAAAGCCTTTCATAAAGTAGTCCTGTGCTGCCTGACCAGGCGGTGGCGCAGTGGATAGAGCATCGGACTGGGATGTGGAGGACCCAGGTTCGAGACCCCGAGGTCACCAGCCTGAGCGCGGGTTCATCTGGTTTGAGCAAAGCTCACCAGCTTGGACCCAAGGTCGCTGGCTTGAGCAAGGAACCCCTGAAGGCCCGCGGTCAAGGCACATGTGAGAAAGCAATCAATGAACAACTAAGGTGTCGCAATGAAAAACTGATGATTGATGCGTCTCATCTCTCCGTCCCTATCTGTCCCTCTCTCTGACTCTGTCTCAGTAAAAAAAAAAAAGTAGTCATGTGCCTGAGGGGGGGTGGGGTGACTACCCCTATGACCTGCCCAGCCTGGAATTTGTGACCAGCCACATAGTTTATCAAATCAATTACAGGCCTGACCTGTGGTGGCGCAGTGGGATAAAGCGTTGACCTGGAACACTGAGGTCGCCGGTTCGAAACCTTGGGCTTGCCCAGTCAAGGCACATATGGGAGTCGAAGCTTCCTGCTCCTCCCCCTTCTCTCTCTCTCTGTCTCTCTCTCTCACTCCTCTCTCTCTAAAAAATCAATAAATAAAATATTTTTTAAAAATCAGTTACAGAGCCCCTTTTGGTTCACAAAACTGCAATGTGGGGCATGTTGCCTTGAAAACCCAAAAAGCCTACCCGTGTCTGCCCTTCTCTGCCTCTCCCCTTGGAGGGGGTTGCTTGACAAGGCCCAGGCCCCTGGGGCGCTGCCAGCCTCCAGCGGTGACAGGGGCAGCTGAGCTTCTCTGGGGTCGTCTGCCGCCCTCCGGGTTGTGTGTCTTTCTAAGGCGCACAATCTAAAATATTGCAGGGGACCGAAATATAAACAGAGTGTTTTTGCAATCTGGATATCTTGGAGACAGAGGTGCTGGGCCCAAGCCCCCACCTCACCTGTCTAGTTAACAAAGAGCTATACCTGATTCTTGCTTGTCCCACCCATGTTCTCCTGAAGAGGTTGGAAGCTAGTTTCTTATTGGTGTAAAGTTAGATTTGAATGGTTTGGTGGGGGTTGTCTTTGAGTTGTCTTGGAAACAATTGAATTACTAATGGACCTCGTTTTTTTCCCTGAATAAAGACTGATGCGCTTTGGGGAGCCGCCATTGCATCGGCTCAGGAACAGAAGATACTGTTTGTGTGCCATCATCCCGAACCCATCTGTATCTTTAAGTCTCTATCATTTATTCAATTCCATACCTTTTCCCGTTAGAAGACTCTGTAATAGACTCATTGTGACTGGACCACAACAAAATATGAACTACAGGGCGTCCTTGGGTTTCAACAGTCTCAACATACGATGTTTCGAGTTTATGACGCTCACTCCCAGAAACACTTAAAAAAATTGAGACATGAGTGTTTCAGCCTACGCCATTAGCGCTGCACCTACGGACTGCGTGGGCGTACTGGTTTCGTTGCCTGGCGGAAGAACACACAGTAAGACGGCCCATGCCTGAGGGCACAGGCATGCCCCAGTACGCTCACCTATGCCATTTTTGGCTTAGTTGTGATTCTACGTTCTAGTCTAGATTATGATTTTACAACTGTGTTAGGATAGATAAGTGACTTGGGCTAGGGTGTGTTTCGACTTCCACTAAAAAATTCAAGTTACATCCCTGTCGTAGGAATGGAACTGTGTTGTCGTAACCCAAGGACACCCCTGTACTTGCTACTTGGCTGCCCATGAGGTCCAGTGGCCATTTGAATTTGGACCCCAGGCCTGGTCCCAGTTTTGTAGCAGTCAGGATCCAATCAGGATGGAGAAAGCAGACAGTAGTTTGAACAAGGAGAAGCGGTGAGCCGCGGGTGCTCCCCGGGTCAGGAGGGGGACCTCCGGAGGGGGACCTCTTCCTCTGTGGGTCTCGCCTTAGCCCCCCACCCCCCACTAACGGAACCTAACACAGTGCCGGCCAGCTCCACTACCGCGGAGGAGGCCCCACAGCGGACAGGGCGCGGAGAGGCTCGGAAGTGACGAGTGGCGTGTTTTACCACCGAAGTAGATGGTGTGGAACAGCTTTTGTTTTATTTGCCTAAGAGGAAGCCACACAGATGGGCTCTTGCTATGACAACAACATACTATCCCATCCAATGAAACAAATGTTCACTGGATCCCTCCCCTTGACCCCACTGTGCTCTCTGTGTTTTTTTTTTGTGGTTGTTGTTGTTTTGTTTTGTTTTTGTGACAGAGGGTCAGAAAGAGGGACAGATAGGGACAGACAGACAGGAAGGGAGAGAGATGAGAAACATCAATTCTTTGTTGTGGCTCCCTAGTTGTTCATTGATTGCTTTCTCATATGTGCCTTGACTGGGGGGCTACAGCAGACCAAGTGATCCCTTGCTCAAACCAGCTGAGGCCGTGCTCAAACTGGCAACCTCGGGGTCTCGAACCTGGGTCCTCCACATCCCAGTTCAATGCTCTATCCACTGCGCCACCGCCTGGTCAGGCTGCTTTTTATTTTGAATGAAGAGTACCTCCTCCCCACGTGGTTGTGTGTATTCTATGGTTATTGCTCCTTGAGTGTATTTGTACCACACTCCTTGATTTTGTACCACACTCTCTTTATCTCATTCGGCCTAGAAAGCGATACCGTATCTCCCCATGTATAAGATGCACCTTAATTTTGGGGCCTGAACTTTGGGGAAAAGAAAAGTATTATTATATAAAGTTATTGAACTCAAGTTTTATTCATCATAAAATTCATACAACTTCTCATCGCTGTCAAAATTCCCATCCAGTAGCTCGTCCTCATCTGTGTCTGATGACAAATCACTCACTGTCTTCAACAATGAGCGCAGAAACAAGTGCAAAAAAGCGGGAAGTGCAAGTAAAAAACTCTACAACCACTGTATAAAATGCGCCCAGTTGCTAGACCCCACATTTTTAAAAAAATGGTGCATCTTTTTTTTTTTAAGTATATCATTTATTTTATTTATTCATTTTTAGAGAGGAGAGAGAGACAGAGAGGGAGAGAGAGGAGAGAGAGACAGAAAGAGAGAAGGGGGGAGGAGCTGGAAGCATCAACTCCCATATGAGCCTTGACCAGGCAAGCCAGGGTTTCGAACTGGCGACCTCAGCATTCCAGGTCGACGCTTTATCCACTGCGCCACCACAGGTCAGGCCAAATGGTGCATCTTATACGTGGGAAAATATCGTATATCGTTGCTATACTTGAGCCCTTTAAAGTCTTCATCTATTTATTGGTCCCCAAACAAAGATAAACGGTACCCTGGAGGACATTTAGGGACTATACTTCTTGACCCTTGAATGACACAGGCAGGGGGTGTGATTGGCTCAAGGAGCTGTCCATAAGAGAGAGTGCAGGGCGGGGCGCAAATGGGGGCGGGGGAGGAGGGGGGGGGCGGGGGGGGCAGCTCTTTCCCTGACCTCTTCTCCCCGGCAGATCTTGCTGTCGCTGCTGTCATGTCGCCAGAACCGCCTCAGAGGTGAGATCCAACCGCCTCAGAGGTGAGATCCAGGAAGCTCTGGACTCGGCCCTCCTCACCCCCCCCCACCCCCCCTATCCCCCCACCCCCCCCTACCCCCCCCCCACCCCCGCTCTCCGTGCGTCCTCAACACGATGACTCTGCTGTGCGCACCAGTGCCAGAGGAAGCCGTGCAGGAGCCAGACCACCTTCGGACTCCGCTCGCTTGGTGACTGAGGTGTGGCCCGTGGCTGCCGGCCCCTGAGGCCTGCCTCCCGCTGTGGGGCAGGAGGGGCCAGCTTGACGCTGGATGGCAGCCCCGTGGCTGGCCGGCTCTTCCCTGCTGGAGACCTGGCTGACTCCTTTCTCGCTGGCCTATGAGCTTTTCCTTTCCGAAGATGGCCCCTCGCAGGGCCCTCTGGTTACCCTTAGATGCCCCAGGCCACTGCATCACGTCCTACCATAGAACATTAGCGTATCTATGCAATGTTTTCTTCCAAGAAGGTCAAACCTTGCTTTCCCGAGTTTTCTTGTCACAGTTCACATAATATGAGGGGCCAGGGTGAGAGGTTGTCCCTATTTCATAGCTATAGAAACTAAGACCCAGATCCAGAATGTTAAAAAGAAAAAAGGTGATTGGCCCAGAAATAGCATCAGAAATAGCATCACCTGTAACCCCACTTCCCAGAGAGAACTGTTAGTGTGCTGTGTTCTCTCCCACTGACTCCCTTTTTAAAGAGACCACAGAGTGTCTGTGTGGAGCAGTGGTAGTCAACCTGGTCCCTACCGCTCACTAGTGGGCATTCCAGCTTTCATGGTGGGCGGTAGCGGAGCAACCAAAGTTAAATAAAAAGATAGATTTAACTATAGTAAGTTGTTTTATAAAGATTTATTCTGCCAAACTTAGCGAAAATCCGACATAAAGTACTTGGTAAGTAATTATTATTATATGCTTTAACTTGCTGTAACTCTGCTTTATAAATTTTATAAAGTTAACTTCCCTACTTTATAAATCATCATTACTGTGGAGCCGGTGGGCGGTTAGGAAATTTTAATACTAACAGAGATACAAAAGTGGGCAGTAGGTATAAAAAGGTTGACTACCCCTGGTGTGGAAGGAGATGTAGCTCAGGGGCATCACAGTCCAGAGACAACTCCCACTTTGCCGTTCTCACCCTGGGCCTTTGGTCCTGGGTCACGTGTCATCTTTTGTAAATATAGGAGGCAGTACTAAGGTAGTTTTTTGTTGTTGTTGTTTTGCTTTGTTTTTTAAGTGAGATAGTGAGACAGCCTCCTGCATGCACCCTGACTAGGATCCATCCAGCAACCTCATCTGGTGCCAATGCTCGAATCATCTGAGCTATTTTTAGTGCCTGAAGCTGCCACTTGAACCAATAAAACCACTGGCTGCAGGACAGGGAGAGGGACAAATGAGAAGCAATGGTCACTTCTCATGTGTGCCCTGACCAGGGATAAAACACGGGATGTCCTCAAGCAGGGTTGGCACTCTGTCCACTGAACCCACCAGCCAGAGCCTAGACTAAGGTAGTTTTAAAGCCTCTCCTAACTCTTGGAGGCAGTGACCTGTGTCACTGGGTTTCCCTCCATAGCATAAATGCTCTCCTGTCTGTGGGATCTTCCAGGTCCTGGGCCTGATGAGAATGGACAAGGTGAACTTCACCATCCAGAGCTGTCAGCTCCGCCTGCAGCAACATTTCATCCAGTACGAACAAGCTAGGTTCCAGGAACGCCTCAGCAGGCAGCCGAGTATGTGGGTAACGTGAGGGCCCGTGCGGGCAGAGGGCCTCAGGTCCACCTTGTACGACGCTAGAGCGCCCCCCAGGAACAGTTTCTTCCTCAGGGAGAGGGCGGGGGAAGGAACAGCTGTCCAAGACAGACAGACACCCCCCCCCACCCCCATGAGCATTTATTCATTGACCAGGAGTACAGGGGTCCTCCTGTTACACACAGTTCCATTCCTACTACCAGTGATGTAACCCGAACTTTGGTGTAAGTCAAAACACACCCTAGCCTAACACAAACGGAACACTTAATGCCTTTAATAGTCCAAAATGGCTTAAGTAAGCGCACTGGGGGGAAGCCAACTTCCAGAATCCAGTTACTGCGTATTCTTCCGCCACCCAACCCGAACTAGTTCGCCCACGGAGTCGGTAAGCAGTACAATGCTAACGGCATAAGCCGAAACACTCACTCTCAATTGTTTTAGGTTTTTATGGAAATGAGAGTCCTAAACTCCCGAAGTTATATGTCCCAACTGTCGTAACCCGAGGACCCCTGTATTTGGAAGAGAACCTTGGTCTGAAGCCTGGGGGGAGGGGTGCAGGTGTGGGAGCTGTGTACCCGCTTTCCCCTCCTAGGCCTCCTGGACCACACAGCCCGATGGCTGGCCCAGGTGGCCGCAGACCTCAGCGCGCCGCCTCCTGCGCGCCCGGGCAGCCCAGACTCCCGCGCAGCCTGCGGCCCCGAGCCCCTCGGCCCCACCATGGTGCTGTACCAGGACTTCCTGAGCCTGCTTCTCCGGGCCCCTCCCGATGACGAGTTCCCCGAGGTAGGCGTGAGTTCCCCGAGGTAGGCGTGTGCGAGGCGCCGCCCGCGGTCTGATGCCCAGGACCTCCGTGGGCACACCCCTCCCGGACAGGGTGCGCCCTGCATCCGCAGACCCTGCTGCGGGACAGAGCCTGGCTGCGGGCACTGGAGGCCCAGCAGCGCCATGCCACCCTGCTGGCCTCCGTCCTGCTGGTGGCCAGCAGCACCTGCGGCAGTGTCCTGCTCGGCCCATCTCAGCTGGTGGACACGCTGACACGTGTCACTGGAGCCCACGCTGAAGAGTTTAATGCCAGGTGAGAAGCAGGCGCCTCTTTCTTTAGCGGGGAGGTGCGATGTGAGGCCAGGCAGCTAGGGGTGGCTGCAGGCCTCGAGGCCCTTTGGAAGCATCCTCAGAGATTGTGGTTGTCCTTCTTCTTCTTCGTGTGTGTGTGTGTGTGTGTGTGTGTGAGAGAGAGAGAGAGAGAGAGAGAGAGAGAGACAGAGACAGAGACAGAGAAAGAGACAACAAGGAGAGAGATGAGAAGCATCAATTCTTCATTGTAGTACCTTAGTTGTTCATTGATTGCTTCTCATATGTGCCTTGACTGAGGGCTACAGCGGAGCGAGTAACCCCTTGTTCAAGCCAGTGACCTTGGGCTTCAAGCCAGCAACCTTTGGGCTCAAGCCAGCAACCATGCGGCCATGTCTATGATCCTACGCTCAAGCCAACCACCCACTCATTCAAGCTGGTGAGCTGACGCTTAAGCCGGCGACCTTGGGGTTTAGAACCTGGGTCCTACATATCCCAGTCTGACGTTCTATCCACTGTGTCACTGCCTGGTCAGGATGTGGGTGTCTTTCTTTAAGGGTCCTGAGGCAACTTTCAAAAAGAGGAATACAGAGGCTAGTTTGCACAAAATGATTCATTATATCTTTTTTTAAAAAAATAATTGAATTTACCGGGGTGACACTTGTTAATAAAATTATGGATTCATTATCTCGTGTGCTACAAAGGATTCATTGTCTGGTTGGGTGGGAGGCAGTGGGTGCCCACTCAGTGTGAGGCGGTGAGCTGGCTGCGTGGCCGAGGAGCTGGTCAGCCAGCGTCACCAGAACTGGGTGACCAGCCACCGTGGGGCGGGGCATCCCGCCAGCGGACTCGGGAGGCCAGGTTTGTCACTGTGACTGGAAAGAGTGGAGCAAATGGCCATGGAAAATGTCCAAGAAAATCTTAAAAATGTGTATACATAAACTTCGTATAAATAAATTCCGTGGGGCTAGAGAACACTGAGCTGATCCCAAGGCAGGACCAGAGCCTTGTCCAGCTGGGTTTTAGTTTCTCTTGTTTACCAAGAAGTACAACATGTTGTTGTGTGTAGAGAACAGTGGATGTCTTGAGCGTCAGGGAGGACACAGAGCCCACCCACTGGGCTCTGCTGCTCCCAGGTGGGTGAGGGCCGGGGGCAGCACCGGGAGTCTCCCTCGGGTGGGCCCAGCGCCAGGCGTGGGGCTTCCCAGGCTCTGGGCCGATGCCAGGGCCACCTGGTAGGTCCCAGCTTACTCTCCTTCGAGGAGGCCATGCTGACCGTGAGTGACCGGGCATCTCAGGAAATCCGTCACACGGGCCTTGTCGCTCACTCTGAGCAGTGATGCCACCGCGTCTCTCGTGGGACAGCTGCAGAGCATTGTCAACAAGGAGAACTGTGTCCACCTGGTCATTGGAGAGCAGGCCGCGGCGTGGTGAGAACGCCATGGGGAGAGGTTGGGGTCCGGCCCCGGAAGTCGGTGACTGAACCACTTTACAGTAAAAGGCACGGGCATCGGGCAAGTTAGTTTTTCAAAATGCTGGGTTGAAAAATGTGTCTTTTGTAGTTTAAAGACCGACTCTGTGGTTCTAAGGGAGAGTTGCACCCAGGACTTCTAGGTGTGGCATACTGTCCTACCAACCTGGTTACGTCATCCCTGGCCTTCTTGGTCACTTTCTGGCTGCAGTCTAAGACATGTGACACTCACCCCCTGCCAGCCAGAAACTCATGCTGAATTATGCTGGCGGACATGTTACAGAGCAGAGATTATTAACCCTGCCGTTCCATGTTGGAATGGAGGCTATGAGCTTAGCCTTGCTCTTTAAAAAAAAAAATATTTATTGACTTTAGAGAGAAAGAGGAAGAGAGAGAGAGAGACAGAAACACTGATATGTTCCTATATGTGTCATGACCGGGAATCGAACCGGCAACCTCTGTGTTTCAGGATGACACTCTAACCAACCGAGCTATCTGGCCAGGGCAGCCTTGCTCTTAACCTCAGCTATCCAGAGGATCCGTCTAAGATCCTCCTCTGATGTTGAACACTCAGTAGGATCTAACTGATGGATATTTAAGTAATCTTCAGAGTCAAATGTTTACTAGCCTGCTAGTTTTCAATCTCTGCTTTGTTTCCTGGAGCGAGACAGCAGCCCCCTCCCCCAAGCAACAAAACAAACTTCCTGACGAGTGGCTAGGTGAGGAGGCTCCTGTGTCTCTCAGGAACTGGGGACTTGGGCGAGCACGGACACCGTGCCCCCCGGGAGTCGTCCGCCCTGTCCCTCTGTCTTCTCCTGCTGGCAGACCAGCGCCTCTGTTTGTTTCTCAAGGGCTGTCTGGTCCTTGGTGCGCAGCGGTCACTGGCAAACCTCCCCGGGGGCCTTGCAGTCATCGAGGAGGAGCTGGGGGACCTGAGCCAGAAGTTTGTCAGCCTGACGCACCGCAATCAGCAGGCGTTCAGCCCCTACTACACGGAGATCCTGAAGACGCTCGTGCCCCCAAGCCAGGCCCGGGAAATGCCAGCGGAGTCTCTCTGATAGGGCCAGCTCCGAGCCCTGGCACCGAGGACCCAGGAGAGCAGCTCACCATTTCCCTGGGGTGACATCAGCAGTGACCAGCAAAGCAGCCAGCCCTACCCCCCTCCTGCCACCAGCATGCCAGCGCTGGAGCGATTAAGCGGTTAAGAGTGTCAACAGCTGGCCCAAACTCGTTCAGTAGAAAGCGTCTGAACCATAGACAGACCACCCTTCCTGTCGTGCCCGAGTGGCAGACCCTGTGTCCTCCACCCACACCTGGCTAAGGAGTCAGTGGCCCTCACACCCCCTAACCCCCCCCCCCACACTGGTTAGGGGCTCCCTCATGCGTACGGAGCTGAGCGGCTAGGACGCTCCCCCCCCCCCCAATGCTAGTGTCATTTTGTACAAAGGTAAAGCGTTTCTCTGAGGGCTCCGAGAACTCTGCAGAATTATCCAAACATGGGTCTAAGGCAGGGGTCCCCAAACTACGGCCCACAGGCCGCATGTGGCCCCCTGAGGGCATTTATCCTGCCCCTGCCACACTTCCGGAAGGGGCACCTCTTTCATTGGTGGTCAGTGAGAGGAGCATAGTTCCCATTGAAATACTGGTCAGTTTGTTGATTTAAATTTACTTGTTCTTTATTCTAAATATTGTATTTGTTCCCGTTTTTTTGTTGTTGTTTTTTTTTTTTTCATTTTTCTGAAGCTGGAAACAGGGAGAGACAGTCAGACAGACTCCCGCATGCGCCCGACCGGGATTCACCCGGCACGCCCACCAGGGGGCGATGCTCTGCCCATCCTTGGCGTCGCCATGTTGCGACCAGAGCCACTCTAGCGCCTGGGGCAGAGGCCACAGAGCCATCCCCAGCGCCCGGGCCATCTTTGCTCCAATGGAGCCTTGGCTGCGGGAGGGGAAGAGAGAGACAGAGAGGAAAGCACGGTGGAGGGGTGGAGAAGCAAATGGGCGCTTCTCCTGTGTGCCCTGGCCGGGAATCGAACCTGGGTCCTCCGCATGCTAGGCCGACGCTCTACCGCTGAGCCAACCGGCCAGGGCTGTTTTTTTACTTTAAAATAAGATATGTGCAGTGTGCATAGGGATTTGTTCATAGTATTTTTATAGTCTGACCCTCCAATGGTCTGAGGGACAGTGAACTGGCCCCCCATGTAAAAAGTTTGGGGACCCCTGGTCTAAGGGCTCCTGTGGAAGTGGATCCCTGAGACTCTTCATTTTTCTTTTTTGAAACTGTTTTCTCTGCTGTTCCGATTGGGTAATTTCTATTGTTCTGCCTCCCAGTCTGTTGTCTCTTCCTCTTCCACTCTTCCGCGGGCGGGGCCGTCCACTGCGGACTTCAGCTGTGGGTGCTGTGCTTTTCAGGAGCGGCGAGCCCTCTGCCCACGGAGCGCCCGAGGCTGAGCGCTTGCCCTCTTGCCAGGCTGCCTCCTCCTGTTCAGGCTGTTGTTTGGGCTTCGGCTGTGCCCGCCGGTGTTCCTGCCAGGGCTTTTCATTGTCCTCGGCGAGAAGAATAGGGGGAAAGCTGTCTACTTCATCTTCCTGGTGGGAGAAGTTCAGTTCACTCTTGATAGCTATTGTCAAGTTGTTCTTGGTGACATGTCGTGCAAACATTTGCAATTGTTTTTAAACGGTGCTTTTTGTTATGCAGAGCTGTTTTGATTTTTATATAGTTGAATATATTGAAAAAGGATTCAAGAGTTTTGTAACGTGCTTGGCAGGAACTTGCTTCCTCACGCTAAGTTTATGAAGTCTCCCGTTCATCTGGCTTTGTGTGGGTTTGTTTTATTTTATTTAACTACGTGAGCGATCTGGAGTTGGTTTCTGTGTAAGTAGGAATAGGAACCTTCCCTGTGCTGTTCCCTCCACCCCCATGACAACCCGGTCGTCCCAGCTCCACTTACTGGATATTATTTTAGAAATCCTTGAATTTGGTAAGTGCTTGTGTATCACCGTGTCCCTGACACCCGAGACCTGGCAGTGGCGGTCACAGTCGACAGGCTTCCCTGAGCAGTGTGGCTGGTCAGACCCCCAAGCATTCCGTGTTCGGTGATGGTCCCGATGCTGTGAGGGCCAGTTTGAACTGCAGGACACACTGAAAGGTCAGCATGTCTGTCTGCAGGGAGCCAGGTGGGCTCTAGACACCCTTCGGGTGCAGGTAGGCCAGAGGCCGCCAAGGGTGCTTTGACTTGTCCTTGAAAATGTCCACACGGCCCTGGCCGGTTGGCTCAGCGGTAGAGCGTCGGCCTGGCGTGCGGGGGACCCGGGTTCGATTCCCGGCCAGGGCACATAGGAGAAGCGCCCGTTTGCTTCTCCACCCCCACCCCTCCTTCCTCTCTGTCTCTCTCTTCCCCTCCCGCAGCCAAGGCTCCATTGGAGCAAAGATGGCCCGGGCGCTGGGGATGGCTTCTTGGCCTCTGCCCCAGGTGCTAGAGTGGCTCTGGTCGCAGCAGAGCGACGCCCCGGAGGGGCAGAACATTGCCCCCTGGTGGGTAGAGCGTCGCCCCTGGTGGGTGCCTGGACCACAGGACATTGTGGAGGGGGACTGGAGGATGTGGGGAAGGTGACAGAAACGGCCCCCCGATGGGGAGAGAAGCAATGGAAAGGGTCCTGTGTCTCTACCCCACGCTGCACTCTGACCCAAGGCCTCCCGACAGCGTCAGGTCCTGGACACTGGCGTGGAGACCCTCAGGGATGGGAGAGGTGACTGGGTGGAGATGGGTGGACTGATGCTGTCTTGCTGAGTGCGTCCACCCATTCCTTCTTTGAGGCCGCTCACCCCTTTCCTTCAATTCGCTCTTCCGTGCTCTCCCACTGTTCAGTTCCGGTTCCCATTTGGCCAGGTGTGGCACTGCCCCTGGCTGAGAACAGAGGGTCCGGGCGCCCGATGTCTCCCCACCCATCAGGCCCCCTGGGGACAACCAACACTACAGCCCCGGTTGGACAGAGAGGCACCCGAGAGACTGCGGTATAGTGGCAGTGTTCCCTGGTGCAGCATCCCAGAGGGATGGTGACAAATATGACCAGGCTTATTCTGTCCGCTGGCTACGAAGTGCGTCTTCAGCTGAGGGGCGTGCCCAAGCCAGGGAGCCAAGGGGCGGGGCCTCCCTGCACCGCAGCGGGCCCTCCGGGCTTCAGTGCCGCCCGTCTGACCCAAGAAGCGCTCTGCGGGGCTCTGCGGAAGTCGGGGCCGGACTTTGGTCCTCTCTCTGCCATTAGCCGGCTGCCCGATTAAGAGATAATTATGTCTCTGCTCTGGGCCTTGTTATCCTCATAAATACAACTGGGTATTGGATCAGATCAGTGATTTTCTGTTTTCAAGCCATTTAACAAACGGAGTATGTCGCAGAAATCCATGACTACATGCTCTGTGCTGGGCAGCTCGGGTTGACGCAGGCAGGCGACTAGGGGATCTGAGGCCGCTTGCTGGCACTGGGCTTGGTTTCTGCGGGTCCCCCCAGCCGGCCCTGGGCAGGTGTCGTCACCTTTCTGAGCCTCAGCTCCCTCCTCCACAAACAGGGATGATAACACCGCTTGCCCAGAAAGCTGGGGCGGGGGGGGGGGGGGAGGGCGACGGGACAGTGGCCCCCAAAGCTGCTGGCAGGGTTCGGAGCCCAAGTGCTCAGCCAATGAGAGGTCATCAGTGTCGTCTGGGCCTTTCCAAACCTCCCCCTTTCAAGGACCAGCGCAGGCACCCCCTCCGTCCCTGCCCACCAGCATTGGAAGCACACCGCCCTGAGCCCCCACAGCCCTGGGGCCGTCCTGCGGGGCGTGGTTCCAGGCCGGCAGTGAGGTGTGTGTGTTGGAAACTTCACCTCCGCAACGAAGCCAGGCTCCTCCAGGAAGACACCTCCCTTCCCCAGCTCTTGACTGCCTACACCGCCTTGTACACAGACTCTCGGGAACCCTCTGTGGGCCTGGGCCGAGGAGCTGCAGCCAGAATGTGCCCCCCGCCACTACTGCGGGGCGGGGCAGGGGAAATGCGGGCCCTTGGGCCCAACCAGGGTTCAAGGAGAACTGACCATCCTCCCGCTGTAGAGTGCTGGGCAGAGCAGAATCCCCAAACTCAACATGCCAGACAGAGCCGGATACTCACGGCTGACCCAGTCGCCTGGAAACATTCAACCTGTTTCGATTCAGAGACCCCCGACAAGTGAGGCTGGTTTCGTGTGTTGCTTCTCAATTTATTAATTCATCTGTTCTAAATTGTACAGTTATGAAAATAACAAAAACCAAAGCTGGAAGCCCAGGAATATTTACACTCTCTCCTGTAGTGAGGTCAGTCAATGTTGTCGCATGGATTGGTTATGTTTGGTACCACAAGGTGTTTGTAATTCAGACGAAACGGGACAGGTGAACAATGGTATGTACAGTAAAATAAAAGGGGAAAGTCATTCAAGTATCAAAATACAGAGACAAAGATTAAATAACATTTGTATTACAATTCAGTCCCATTGTCACGCCGTGAGCGACAATACTTTTGTGACAGTCATCGCAGGCCTGGGCATTTCAGAGACAGACCAGGTGAGAAGAGCTTTCTGACTTCGGGATGCCGGCTCCGCCCAAGGCTTCTCAAGCGGCTCCCCCGGAAAAACCGCCGCACAAGAGGAAGGCGCAGCGTGCAGGGCCCCTGCGGGGCCCGCTGGGAGGAAGGCCCTGCTCAGAGCAGCCGGCAGGCAACCAAGAGGCAGCCAGAGAGCCTGCGGCTGGCGACAGGCACAGCCATCGCACTTCAAGTCCCTGCTAACCAGGCTTCCAGGGTTCCCAGCAGCAGAGAGGGCGGGGCCTGCGCTCAGGAAGGGGCAGAAGCAGGGCTCTTCCCCCTGAAGCCTGTCCTTAAAGTGATAACATTTCTAAGGAAGGGGGAAGCAGCTGTCCCAGAGGACAGTGAAAAAGAAAGAGCTCCAGTCCTTTCCCTTCTCAAATACTCAGAAATAAACCAATCTCAAAACAAAACCCAGAGCCACAGCAGACTAGCAAGGCTTTCCAATTAGAAAATACCCTGAATAAATAAAGAAAATATAGCAGCTTCAAGGGGAAGAAACACCTATGTGACTTAAGAACAGAAGGCGAGAGGAACCGTAGTGTCTACACAGTCTTCTTTTTGGACCGGCCCCTGGCCTGAGGGGCGTTCTCAGGAAAGGACAGCAGGCCTCCCTTGGGCCAGCAGAGCATTACAGCGGCTTCCTTTACCCGCCCCCACGCCCTCATTAATTCCTGGAAGAAAGCAAGGGCTGAACCCGCACAGAGCAAGCCGAGGGGAACCCTCGTCGGCCCTGGAAGAAGCAGGAAGTCAAGTCCAACTTCCAGGTGTCGAGGTTCCTGTTTAGTACCGGAAAGGAGAGGCCTGCTGCCTCTGCTCCAGAGGGGAGGTGACCGCCAGGGCCCAGGACGGCTCAGCAGAGAGGAACCCACAGGGCCCAGCTCAAGCCAGCAGGAGACAAGGCCCTGCTCTCAATTTCTGGCCAACCACGGGGCTGTGACAGTGTCCGGGAGAGCTGCCCCTGCACGTGCACACCAGCAGCAAATTTCAACTCTGATCTCCCCCGGGGAAAAGAAGCGCCCCTGAGCCTGGACCGCTGATGCGGGACCGGACTGAGCCCTGCCTTGAAGCCTGAGGTCTGCTCCCTACTCCGCAAGGTCCAGGACAGGCGCCATGGCCCCGCCCCCAGGCCCGCCCACCCCGGCTCCGCCCCCGCCTCCCGGGAACCACCCCCGCTGCCACCCCGCTCCAGGAGGAGCACCAGCACAGTTAAAAAACACGCCAGCCACAGGCGGGCTGCGGGGCAGCGGGGCGCCGCCTGCCCAAGGCCACCCGGGAGACTCAGGTGGACCGCCACCTCTGCCCTGTCCACACCTGGAAGTGCAGCAGCTGGACCAACAGCTCAGGGACTCAAGGAGAGCCCTAACCTCAGAGACCGGCTCAATCCGCAAGGTTGCCGGCAGCCCTCTTAGCCGACCTGCCTGCTAATGCCCAAAACAAAGCGGCTGCTTCTCCTTCCTGACTCCACTCAGGCAGTCTGCAATCGCCAGGGGGCCCGTGGGCCGGCAGCCCGCAGCATCACCTGACCACGACTGTGCGGATACCAAGGAGGCTAAGAGCCCCTGGCGCCGCTTGGACGTCCCTGCACCGGGGCTGCTCACTCATCTCCCTCTGGCCCTGGGCCTTCACTTCTGGGACCCCGAAGGGACCTGGAGCCTCTGCTTTTGTCCAGTGCTGCTCAGGCTGCGCTCAGGTCCAGAGAGGGGCAGCGTCCCCCTGGGAGGGGTTTGAGTAGCAGACAATAGGTAGTCGCTGCTGCTGCGTTGGCCCCTTCCACAACCTGCAGGCCCCTGCTTGCTTGCCCAGCCTGCCGACCCTCGCCCAAACCCCACCTTGAGGACAGAGGCTGGACGGGCTGGCCTTCTACCCATCTGTTTCCCTGTCCTCCGAACCTACGGCCACTTGTCTGAAGGTTGGCAGTTTAACCGAGAGGTTTTAGCCAAGTGTTAAAAGTCTGTCTTATAAAAAAATGGTTTTCTATTAAAAAAATGTGTTGTGGACAAGTCACTTCTCGGCCCTCTGGAGTTCCAGTGTCCTGGGCTAGCGGCCGGCGGCGCTCCTGGCCCGGGCAGGCTCGCTGCGCAGACCCAGAGGCAGCAGGCCCAGGCCCGGCGGCCCAGAGGAGGTCCTCCTGGCAGAGGTGGGCCTGGGTCTTCGAAGCTGCAGGCCAGTCGGTGGAGGGTGGAGGTGGTGGCGGCATGGAAGCCTGTGCTCCCCACCTGTTTCCGCAGCACTGCCGCTCCTCAGTGGCTCAGCTTGGCAGAAGCAAACACACGGGGGAGGAGAGGGTTAACCGAGGGGCCTGCACAGGTGGAGGACACGGAAAGGGAACAGGAAGTGGAAGAAGGTCCCTCACAGCGTCCCCGAGCGCCCATGGCCCAGGGTCCCCTCTGGCTCAGTGTGTCCGCCCGGGAAGGCACAGGACAGGCAGGCAGGCGGGGGGACCACCCTGGTTTACCAGCCTGGGGTTCGATTCTGAAGAACCTGCTGCAATTCACTGGCTTTCCTATTGAACTATGCTGTGCAAGGCCCCCCATGGGGGCTGCCTCTCCGCCTCCCACCCCCGAGCTGACCGGCCCACACAGCAGACCCTGGGCTGCTCCCCAGCCTCGCCTCCATGGTGGCCGCTGCTGACCGGCTCTGTGGTGACAGACTGCACAGCCCTGAGCAGGGGAGGGGCCAGCTAACAGCTGACTACATGTGAGCCCCACACTGCAGACAAGCGTCAGAAAGGTCCTGGAGGACAATGGAAGTTCCCTGGTCCGGGTCCCTGCCCTCAGGCTCCATTTTGGGCAGGAGGACAGTGCACCATGTGCGCACGGCACGGGCCTCCCACTCGCTGGGCCCACAGGATAGCCTTCCTCCTCCGGGAGCTAGACCCCAGAGCCAGCCTGTGGCTTGCTGCAGGAGACACGAGGGGCTGACCACACGGGCCATTCTCGTCCTCGGCGGGGAAGACCCATCAGGACCGAAAGCCTGGCCGAGCAGAGACAGCCTGTGCTGTCCGACGCCCAGCCCCTGTGCCCTGAGGCTGACCGGTGGCCCTCACAGAAAGCAGTCTAACTCCGGTCCGGCTACACGGCTGGGCTCAGGCTCTCAGAGCGGGCGGCCGGCACCTCAAGTGCTGGACAGACGAGGCCGCAGGCTGGCTGTGAGCAGCGTGCAAGGGGATTCTGGCACCGGGTGGTCACAGTGGTTGGTTGTGTCAAGAAAGGTGCGAACGCACAGCTGTCAGCAGCGGTACCGGCTGTGGCTCGGCACAGAAGACAGCAAGAGAGCCGACTGGCCAGCCCGACCACAGTGCCCTGTCACTGGGCTGTCTGGGCTCTGCTTGAGAATGTCCCCACCCTCAGGATTCACAGTGCCTGCTCTCTGAGGCTTCTGGGGCACGGCGGGGCGTTTGGCCCTCTTGGTGCCCGCCTCAAAGGCAACTCATCCCCCCAAGCTGTCCTTGCCCAGGGGGTTCACAGTGTCCGGTGGCAGGTGCAGGCTGTGAGCGCGCACGCCGGTCCCGGGCGGGGCCTGCCTCAGCAGCTGAAGGAGAGTTGAGAAGAGCAGAGAGGTCGGGTGGCAAGGCACAGTGAGGCTAGTGGAGACAGGGGCGGGGCGGTTAGAAGATAGTGGTCTCATACTTGGTGCTGAGGCTCCGCTTGGCATCTGGTTTGGGGTCCACGACCCAGGAGACACTGGCATGAGACTGGGCGTCTGGGTCCATGTCGGGCGGTTCCAGCTGCCAAGGAAGAAGGGTGACGAGTCAGATGGAGTGCTGGGTCCGGGCCAGGGGCCGAAAGGACCCAGCTGCCCCTCCCACCCCCCGGCCTGGGCATCTCAAAGACAGTCCAAGGGAAGACGAGCTCTCTAACGTCTGGACGTGAGCGTGCCTGCTCAGCACGGCGCTTCCCCAGCAGCTCCCCGCGAAGTCTGATGTGAGAGACCCAAGAGGGACTCAGAGCACGGTCAGTGCAGGGCCCGTCAGCAGAGAAGTCCAAAGAGCGGACTTCCTGCGGGTGGCGTGGCAGAGTGACACACGCCCTGGGTCATCGTGGGAAGGCCACCTCTGGGCCTCAGCACGGGCACCTTGACCCAGGATTTCTCGGAGCTGTTTGCTTAGAGGAGCCCAGCCCTGCCTGAGCACTGTGCTCTGAGCCCCAGAGCCGCGGCAGGAAGGGATAAGGGTCTGAAACTTCAGGTCTCAGGTCGCCCCAGACGGGGCCAGGCCCCAGCCGGCCCCTGGGCTCTGGAGGGAGGCCACACAGACAACAAGGGCTGAAGCACAGACAGGGCGGCAGGGCGGCTCAGGAAAGGGTGCCATGCAGGCCGAAGGGGAGGCCACGTCTCAGGAAGCTCACAGGCACCGCAGGCAGACCAACACACAGACACAGGAGACACAAAGACCTTGACTCCGGGACTAACAGACGGCAGCGGTAGGTAAGAAGGACGGTGTGTGGTGCAGGTGTGACAGTAACAACAGCGACTATCGGGGGGCAGCGGCACCTGGGGCGCGAGGCAAAGCAGACACAGACACGGGGTGTCATGGGGGCTCCCGTGGCCGCGCTCCGCACCCGTGATGCCGGGCCCTGGGGGGCCTGATGGGTGGGGCCGGGGTGGACAGCTGTCCCCTTGCAGTAGAGGGTTTGTGTGCCCAAGTGGGGCCTCAAAGGGGGGCCTAACAGGCAGGGCAGCCTCCAGAGGGGCCAGCGGACTGGAGTGAGGGAGACCCCGTGAGCCCGGGGCCACGTACTGCTGACTTCCTCATGCCGGCGCGAGGCTTCGGCACCGGTTTGGAAGACTTGGTCTCGATCGTCTCCGCAGCAGAGGCCCCCAGGGGTCTGGACTTCTGGGCCTGCAGGGCCAGCTGGTAGGCCACCTCGAACGCCTGCCCCAGCGTCAGGATGATCTCGTAGGTGAGGTTCTGGGAGGAAACAGCGCATCTCAGGCACGCGGACGGAGCAGCCGCCCTGGTCTTGGACCCGAGAACGGGGACCATGGCACCTGGAGTCACGAGAGCACGCACAGTGGTCTCTTTTGTCTGTCCCTCAGCAGCTGGTGTACTCGGGAACGGGCTGAGCCCCACACACAGCTGGTCCTCACGTGTGATGTTCTTGCAGAGAAACACTAGGTGAACACAAGCCCTGAGCCCAGCTGACCAGAGTCCCTGGGGCGCACACTGGAACGGGCACACGTCTGGACAACGGTGAGCCCCGGTACCCACACTTTTACCCCAGCTGTCCCCCAGCTCCGCCCTCCACCACCAGCTCCCACGCTGCACCCCTGCACAGCGGCCGGCTCCCTCGGTACCGCCCTGCAGTCCCTCCGCCAGCCCTGTTCTGCTTCTCCCCTCTGAGCCCTCCTGTCCCCTCCTCCCCCGCAGGCCACGCCCCGCAGGCCACGCCCCCACAGGCCACGCCCCCACAGGCCAACCCCAGCTTGTCTCCAGGGAGTGGGCCGGCTCACTGTGGCATTGAGGGACTTCCCCGCCATTTAATAGGAATAAAATGGTGCGAGGGTTTTTATTCAGTTCCTATCTCTTTTTTTAACGGACTGCTGATGAAACTTCCGAGTGCTGTGCCCCTCACCCACCACCCCATACACCCTGTTTTCTGTGACTGTGCAGGGCACAGTGACCTTCAGGAGCACACAGGTGTGTCACAGAACTGACTGGCGTGGGAAATAGGAGCAACGAGCAAGTGCCAGGAACGAGGACTGGGCAGACCCCATTTCATCTTCAGAACCACCATGTGGGGGGTCGCAGTGTACCCCTATATGGGGGAGGAGCCAGACATCAGGCCCCGGCTACCTGTCCCCAGGGCCCCAGGATTAGGAACCAGCTCCTCTGCCCAAGGGTGACAAGGACCTGGGCCACAGCCAGGAGTGAGGACACAGTCCGGGGCCTTGTCGCAGGGCGGAGCCTCGCTTGTCCACTCCCTGTGGGCAGCTCATCTCAGCCCAGGCCAGAGCCCAGCATGAGCAGGGATGTGAGGAGAGAAAGCCTCCCGCCAGGCGGGCCCGCTGCCCCGACCAGGGAGGAGGGGCACATCGGGGAGACTGCCCAGCTGGGGGGGGTGCAGGGTGGCGGGTTCATAAACAGCCAAGGAGAGACAGGCGTGACTGACACTTGCTAGAAGACCTGTCACCAGCACAACCCTGAGAGGCCACCGTCCTCCTGCAGGAGTCCGTCCCACTGCGACGTAGCCAGGACGGGCTGGACAGCCACTGGGGTCTCCCTCATGAGCCAGACCTTTGCTGAGAGCCCCCCAGGCGCCGGGACGGCACTGCGCGAGGCCCCCTCAACCCAGGCCGCCCCGCTGCGGGACACCCACCACGTCCACCGTGCTGAAGACGTGGCAGTAGTGGTGGCTGGTCTGCAGGTCCTTGGTGATGTAGGCAAAGGTGCAGAGGTCCTCGGGGTCCTGGGCCGCGCAGGAAATGTTCCGGATCTCGTGCTCCGCGATGATGTTCTGCCAAGAAAAGCGGGTCTGGAACTCTGGGCTCCCCAAGGGCATGTCCTCTGCTCCAGCCTAGGTGTCAGCCAAACACCACTTCCTCTTTTTTCTTCTTTTTTTGGTGGGGGGCAGTGTCTAACCTTGCCCGAGTTCTGTATGGGGTCTCCCCCTGACCCTGGCAACTGACGGGAGTAAAATGTCCCTTCACATGCAATCCCCAGAACGGCCCCTCTGTCTCCCAGAGTGGGGGGAGGAGAGAAGGGCGCCCAGCACGGAGAGTGGGGGAGTCCTCTGCTCACTGAGGGACTCACACCAGAACGGCAGCCTCTGTCTCCCAGAGTGGGGGGAGGAGAGAAGGGTGCCCGGCACGGAGAGCAGGGGAGTCCTCTGCTCACTGAGGGACTCACACCAGAATGGCCCCTCTGTCTCCCAGAGTGGGGGGAGGAGAGAAGGGTGCCCGGCACAGAGAGTGGGGGAGTCCTCTGCTCACTGAGGGACTCACACCAGAACGGCAGCCCCTCTGTCTCCCAGAGTGGGGGGAGGAGAGAAGGACGCCCGGCACGGAGAGCGGGGGAGTTCTCTGCTCACTGAGGGACTCACACCAGAACGGCAGCCCCTGTCTCCCAGAGTGGGGGGAGGAGAGAAGGGTGCCCGGCATGGAGAGCGGGGGAGTCCTCTGCTCACTGAGGGACTCACACCAGAACGGCAGCCTCTGTCTCCCAGAGTGGGGGGAGGAGAGAAGGGCGCCCAGCACGGAGAGCGGGGGAGTTCTCTGCTCACTGAGGGACTCATACCAGAACGACCCCTCTGTCTCCCAGAGCGGGGGGAGGAGAGAAGGACGCCCGGCACGGAGAGCGGGGGAGTCCTCTGCTCACTGAGGGACTCACACCAGAATGGCAGCCCCTCTGTCTCCCGGAGTGGGGGGAGGAGAGAAGGGTGCCTGGCACGGAGAGCAGGGAGTCCTCTCTCACTGAGGGACTCACACCAGAACGGCAGCCTCTGTCTCCCAGAGTGGGGGGAGGAGAGAAGGGCGCCCGGCACGGAGAGCAGGAGTCCTCTGCTCACTGAGGGACTCACACCAGAACGGCAGCCCCTGTCTCCCAGAGTGGGGGGAGGAGAGAAGGGTGCCTGGCACGGAGAGCAGGGAGTCCTCTCTCACTGAGGGACTCACACCGTTAAAGGCCTACAGGCAGGTAAGTGGGCAGTACCCACATTGAGGATAAACAGGTGGCCACAAGCCTGCGGCCCCGGATCAGGACTTGTAGGTATGTGAGGGGCTGGCGCTGGGCTCGAGTGCGAGTGGAAGGGAATAAGAGGGCTGAGGACTCGGGGAAGACACAAGCTGGGGGGTGGGGTGGGGAGAAGGGTCCCCTCCCTCCCCCCACCAGTGCCCGTGAGAAGCGCACCTTGTTGGAGGCATCGATGAACTTGACTCCTTTGTACGTGATGGACAGGATGATTGTAGGGGTCTTCTTCATGTGCTCGGTGGATTTCTGAGGGACGGAGGGCCCTGTGAGCACCCCTCCTCAGGGCTAAGCCCCTTGGATCCCACAGCCCCTGTTCCCACCCCCATCCTT
This sequence comes from Saccopteryx leptura, assembly GCF_036850995.1. Classification (NCBI taxonomy): domain Eukaryota; kingdom Metazoa; phylum Chordata; class Mammalia; order Chiroptera; family Emballonuridae; genus Saccopteryx; species Saccopteryx leptura. The sequence goes on from NC_089503.1 coordinate 384,759,094, forward strand.
ACACAGGGCCCAGTGGTTGCAGCTGGCACCCCATTTACTGCCTTCTGTCCTATCCAGCCCCCCTTGACCCCACAAAGATAACCTACCCGCATCTTGGCACAGGCGTCTTGTGTGGATTCTGTCCCTCGAAGGTCTTTGATCAACATGGAGCCCAGATACTGTGGGAGTGAGCAGAGACCAGGCTTAGGAAGCATCCTACACTATCACACACGGGTGACCCAACCAATCTGGGACCATAGTCAGATGGTTCCCTCGCCCAAGGATTCCCCGCCCCTGCGCTGGCTCCCCTCCACCCCCAGGTGCAGGGAGTGTCTGAGGAGCTCCCAGCCCAGTGGCGGGAGGGGGCAGGAAACACGGAGGCCGGCTGGGCTGGGAGGGCCAGGTCAACTCACATTGGCTTCATAACCGCAGGACTCGAAGATGAGCTTTTCTGGCCGGTGCTGCCAGCTCTGCACGGGGGCGTAGGGCGCGGCAAGGCTGGGGGGCCTCAGGGTCAGCCTGGCTTCGCGGTGCTCTTCCTGCAGACACACAGGGTCACGGGTCCGCTCCTGCACCCGCCTGCCCCAGAGGAGCTCCCAGGCTCCCTGCCCGGCTCCTGCACCCGCCTGCCCCAGAGGAGCTCCCAGGCTCCCTGCCCGGCTCCTGCACCCGCCTGCCCCAGAGGAGCTCCCAGGCTCCCTGCCCGGCTCCTGCACCCGCCTGCCCCAGAGGAGCACCCAGGCTCCCTGCCCGGCTCCTTCACGCCCACGGGAGGAACCTGGCCACCTTAGGGCCCAGGGGCCGATGCGGAGCAGACGGCAGGGGCAGACAGCCACTCAAGGGCACTGTGGCCAAGGGGAGGCCTATTTGCACCCAAGAAAAGGCTGAGAAGCTGGGACCTAAGCCCCCGAAAGGAGACTCAGTCGGGCAGGCTCTGCGACATGAGTCTCAAAGCAGACAGGAAATGATCAAAACCAGGAGGAGAGGACGAGGTTGTGTGAGCAGCACGAGGCACAAAGCATGGGGCCCAGGGCGGGGGAGCCAGACCCCTGGGAGCCTCCTGTCCCGGCCTTGGCCCCTTGATCTGACCCTGGGGTGGGCAGTCACCGGCAGGGACAGCAGTGAGCCCTGAGTCGTGGCACCCAGAGGCTCGGGCTGGACCCCTGGCACTGGCTGTGGGTGGGGAACGCCGGGTGGAGGCTGGTGTCTCTCTCCTGCTCCAACACAGCCCAGCCGTGCTCGGGCCGGGGGCCGGGCTGGGAGGCCCTGTCCTGCCCAGAGGAACAGGGGGACCCTGCCGCCAGCAGCCCCCTCCTGCCTGACCTGGATTCGGAAGCGCTCTGCCCGAGAGGGGGCCACCGGGTCAGGAAGGCTGTCATGCCGCCTTCTCCCTGGGTCCCCGGGAGGCAGCAGCAGGTCCGCGGACCGGGCGGTGCAGGAGTCATTCTGGCTCAGGGGGGACGACGTCTGGGAGAACAGGTCTTGGCACTGCGGCAGGGAGAAGTCCGGGTGAGACTCGGGGCCTGGCAGGCCAGACCCGAGGCTGCAGGCGTGGCCAGTCCTGGGCTGCTTGGGGCCCGCACGGCAGCAAGCCGGCGTGATGGGACAGGCGTGGTGTGAGGTGGCGGCAGACGAGGGGCTGGCCGGGCCCAGCCGAGGTCCAGCCAAAGCAACCCAATCCTTGCTGGAGCTGGGAGGCCCTGACGGCCAGTCCCTGGGACAACAAGCAGCCCCTCCAAGCACCTCCCCCCCAAGTCACCAGCGTGGCCCTCGGCTGCAGCCGCACATGGAAAAGGGGTGGTTATCGGGCTGGGAGTGCTCTCAGTTATCCAAAGTAAGTAATCTGTCACAACCCATCGTGGGTGTCGGGGGCACGTGACCGAGCCCACAGGTGTCTGCTGAGAGGACAGCCCCCCAATCGTGGGTGTCGGGGGCACGTGACCGAGCCCACAGGGGTCTGCTGAGAGGACAGCCCCCCAATCGTGGGTGTCGGGGGCACGTGACCGAGCCCACAGGGGTCTGCTGAGAGGACAGCCCCCCAGCGGGCTCCCCAGGCCCCGCCCCACAGAGAACAGGAGTCGGTCTCCTCAGTCCCCACAGCTGAACGCCAGTGCGGGCGCGGTTCTGTCCGCCCCAGCTCCCCACGTGCAGGGGGAGAACACAGCGCCCATGTCTGAGGCGCAAGGAAGGGGATGGACTCTCAGAGCCTGGCGCCTGGCATGGCTTGTCCCCACCCGTCGGCAGCTCGGCCTCCCAGGTTTGGGGAGACGGGCACCCTGGACCACTGGCCAACTGGTCGAACTGGCCGTTGCGGCCAGGGTGCCTGGCTGGAGCAACAGGGCAGCTGTGTCATGAGGTCCCTCAGCGGCCCGGCTGTAGGGACCTCCCTTCAGTCCTGCCAAGTGTCACGAGCTTTGTGCCAGGCTCCAGATCACACTGCACTGCCTGTCCCAGGGGCTCCTCCGACCCCTGGCCGCCCATCTGGTCAGCTACCCCGAGCACGGCGACTCTCACCCAGACACGGTGCCTGGCGCCCAGCCCCCGGGGAGTGGGTGCTGGCTTCCTGGGCCCCCGACACTGTACTTCCTGCTCATTCTGCACAGGGGAGCCTGTGATTGACGGACACCCGTCCTGGGCCTGGAGGAGACATGGCCCCTCTGCTGGAGGTCACGCTCTCTCTTAAGAATTCCCGGCCCTGGCCGGTTGGCTCAGGCACGCTAGAGCGTCGGCCTAGCGTGCGGAGGACCCGGGTTCGATTCCCGGCCAGGGCACATAGGAGAAGCGCCCATTTGCTTCTCCACCCCTCCGCCGCGCTTTCCTCTCTGTCTCTCTCTTCCCCTCCCGCAGCCAAGGCTCCATTGGAGCAAAGATGGCCCGGGCGCTGGGCATGGCTCTGTGGCCTCTGCCTCAGGCGCTAGAGTGGCTCTGGTCGCTATATGGCGACGCCCAGGATGGGCAGAGCATCGCCCCCTGGGGGGCAGAGCACCGCCCCTAGTGGGCGTGCCGGGTGGATCCCGGTCGGGCGCATGCGGGAGTCTGTCTGACTGTCTCTCCCTGTTTCCAGCTTCAGAAAAATGAAAAAAATGAAAAAAAAAATAAAAAATAAAAAAAATAAAAAAAAATAAAAAAAAAAAGAATTCCCAAACAGCTGCCTTCAGTTCCTAATGACACAGAGGACAACACATCCCTGCCCAGCCCTCCCAACTCACCCGCAGCTGGGAGAACCTTGGGGGCTTCTGGGGCGGCTCCTCGTAGGGCCGGTCCGCGAGGGAGGCGATGATGCGCTTGCGGTGGCCGAGCAGGTGGACCTTCAGGACCTGGGGGGGGCGAGCAGCAGTCAGGCGGGGCGGGGCCCAGGAACGCTCACAGCGGGGCGGGGCGGGGCGGCACTCACGTTGACCAGCTCCAGCTCCCAGAGGTTCTTCACAGAGTCGATGGAGCTGTAGCCGCTGGACAGGAAGGAGTGGGCATAGTCCTGCAGCCCCAGGGAGTCCAGCCAGGAAGGCACCGAGAGCGGGCTGCTCCCGTCGTAGCCCAGAGCCTTCACCTGCGTGGGGCGAGGGGGGAGGCGGGGCTGACCTCTCAGCACTGTGGGACACCGGTCCCCGGAGAGGCGGGGGGCGGGCTGACCTCTCAGCACTGTGGGACACGGTCCCCGGAGAGGGGGGAGGCGGGGCTGACCTCTCAGCACTGTGGGACACGGTCCCCGGAGAGGGGGAGGCGGGGCTGACCTCTCAGCACTGTGGGACACGGTCCCCGGAGAGGGGGGGGGCGGGGCTGACCTCTCAGCACTGTGGGACACGGTCCCCGGAGAGGGGGGGGCGGGGCTGACCTCTCAGCACTGTGGGACACGGTCCCCGGAGAGGGGGGGAGGCGGGGCTGACCTCTCAGCACTGTGGGACACGGTCCCCGGAGAGGGGGGGGCGGGGCTGACCTCTCAGCACTGTGGGACACGGTCCCCGGAGAGGGGAGGCGGGGCTGACCTCTCAGCACTGTGGGACACGGTCCCCGGAGAGGGGGGGGCGGGGCTGACCTCTCAGCACTGTGGGACACGGTCCCCGGAGAGGGGGGGGCGGGGCTGACCTCTCAGCACTGTGGGACACGGTCCCCGGAGAGGGGGGGGCGGGGCTGACCTCTCAGCACTGTGGGACACGGTCCCGGAGAGGGGGGAGGCGGGCTGACCTCTCAGCACTGTGGGACACGGTCCCCAGAGATGCCGGAGACCCGGGCCCGCTCACAGGGACCACACCAGAGGCTGCAGCTGGGGAGGTGTGGCGAGCTTCCGAGGGCCACAGAGCCCCGCCGAATCCCCCACCTCCCTCCCCTTTCTGCTCGGACTCTGGTGTGAGGTTCCCCCTCTGGAGACCACAAGAGCAATTCGGGTCTGGGGACAGTGACCTCATGAAGTAAGGCTAGTGGGGAGGAGGGTTTGCAGAAAGCCCCCCACTGTGTTCTGACGGGTCACAGACCTGGCAGGACAAGGAAACTGTGTCTGTGAAGGCGGCGCTGGCCTCACTGCTGGGACTTCCATTTCCTGAGTTCTGGGCAAGTGGAAGGGACGAGGGGACACTGGACGGAGAGCCAGCAGAGTCGGGGAGATGCTCAGCCCCCAGGGACACAGGCCAGGGGTCGTCTCAGGGACACTGACTGGCCTGGTCTCAAGTGACTTAGGAGACACCCCAAAGGGTTCCAGGGGCCAAGCCTGTGGGCACCAGGCTCCCACGCCGGGCAGGGTCCTCACTGTCCCTTGTCCTCCAGCTGGCTCTCGGGGCCTTAGGGTTTGGCGAAGTGAACGCGACCCTGCTGCAGGCTGGCACGGCCAGGATGGGGCAGACACCCGGAGTGACCCGCCTGCCCCCAGAGCCAGCTCCTCCCTGCCCTGGGCCTGGGTGGGGTTAAGGAGGTGCCCCGGCTCTGGCAAAGGCCGAGGCACAGAGCGGCGGTCACCTTGGGCAGGGCCCGCGCGGCCTGCAGCAGCTTCCGGCGGTGTTGGGGGTCGCTGATGCCGATCTCCCGCAGGTCCTGCTCTTCCATCACGTTAGGCCCCTGAGAGCAGAGAGGGGACGTGAGGCCCCTGCACTGAAGGCCGGGCCACCTGAGGGCATCAGGTCAGCCTCTCATGGTTTCTTGCCAAATTCTTCTCTTTGGGTCACAGGCACCAAGAGGGGGCGGAGACCTGGGCCCCCAGTGGGGCGGGGCCGGGCCAGGCCCGGCAGCAGGAGGCTGAGGGGACCACTCAACACCTGCCCAGGCCGCCCACTCCCACCTGAGCGGCGACCAAGGGAGCTGGGCGCAGACGTGGACCTGAAAGACAGGGCCCAGGGGTCACTACAGGCCCAGGCCCAGCCACAGGACAGCCTGCTTCTGGGTGAATATGCTTTTTCTTGGGAAGCAGGGTCTGTGACCATCCAAGGAGAAGGATAGGGAACAAGTCACAAGGTTCCTCACAGACACCTTCATAACTGAGGGCTGTGACCGTCACCTCAGTGGGCTGCTGGTGGCAGGCCCCCAGGAGCCAGCCTTACCCTGAGGAGGAGAGGAGTCTCAAGGGGGGTGGGTCACAAAAAGGCTCCCCTGCTTCAAGGAGGAAGGAAGGTCAGAGCTGAGCCCACTGCCCAGCACTGAGAGGGCGGAGACGAGGATGCTGCGTGGCAGGGAGGGCCCTCCCGTCGCCTGCTTACAACCCTGTGCCCTTGTTTCACAGCTGGGTAAATCGGGGCACACAGAGGTCATGTGCCTAGTGGTGGACCTCAGGCTGGAACAGACTGACCCACACTCCTTGCCCCGAGCTTGGGAGGACATCTCCTGGCTTTCTACTGCAGCGTCCATCACAAGGTAGGTGTTTGCATTTTATGAAACACGGAATTCACGAGTCTACCCTTCCCTCAGCCAGTGCCCCGCCCCCCACCTCCCGAGGCAACTGTTTCCACTTCCCTGGGGGCCCCTCCAGAGCCTGGCTGGGCACATGCATGCGTGCGCAAGCTTCATTTTCACACAGACATAATTCTTGTCCACTCTGTTCGTCGCCTTCTTCTCATTAGGTTAAAGCTGCAGGTGGCCAGTGTACTGGGGAAGGGGAACACCCCCTTTCAGCTTCTCTTGGCAACTGGCAGGTTGGTATCAACCCCCACCAGGTCTGACCTGGAGAGAACCCCAGGTCTGGACTGCCTTGTCCCATATAAGGTAGCCGGCAGGCTAAACCCCTTCCCGGGTCTACGGGCGGGCAGAGGGGAGAGCAAACTGAAAACACAGGGCTGGTGTGTTGTTCCAAAAGGGTTACTTAACACACTTGGGTGCAAGCATGCTGACATGGACCCAAATGCCGTGTCAGCCCGGGGAGGGATGAAGAAGGTACTTCCAGTTGAGTCAGGGGTCTTGGAAAAAGTGGCTGATGTCACTCCTCTATACGGAGCAGTATTTGTGTGTGTGGATTGGAAAGGCGCCACAGTCTCTCCAGACTGTTTATGTCCTAGCTCAAGGTCTACAGGAGGCCTGTGCTAGTTCACAAGGTCCCGGGCTGCCGGGCAGGCGGGTGCTTCAAGCCAGCCAGTCCCCTCCTCCCACGGGTTTGCACTGCCCTTGGAGTGGGGCTGGGGGCTGCTCCCTTAGAAGGCTGCTATCAGAAGGCAGTGTTTCTGGGCCTGTAGCCTGGCTTTTACTGGGATTTAAACTCCCCTAATTGTCAGGTCCCTTCTCAGCTTTGCCTGACTTCTGCAAAGATAAACTTTTTGCTACATTTATTTATTTTTTTTCTTCCTTTTTTTGTATTTTTCTGAATTTGGAAATGGGGAGGCAGTCAGACAGACTCCCGCATGCGACCGACCAGGATCCACCCGGCACGCCCACCAGGGGCGACGCTCTGCCCATCTGGGGCGTTGCTCTGCCACAGTCAGAGCCATTCTAGCGCCTGAGGCAGGGGCCATGGAGCCATCCTCAGCGCCCGGGCCATCTTTGCTCCAATGGAGCCTTGGCAACGGGAGGGGAAGAGAGAGACAGAGAGGAAGGACAGGGGGAGGGGTGCAGAAGCAGATGGGCGCTTCTCCTGTGTGCCCTGGCCGGGAATCGAAGCCGGGACTCCCGCACGCCAGGCCGATGCTCTACCACTGAGCCAACCGGCCAGGGCCCTTTTTGCTACATTTCAAAGTGGAGGCCAGGAAGCCATTAGGAGAGAGAATAGCAAGCCAATTAACTATAACCTCACAGTGGCGGGAGGAAAATGCGCTGCACTGAGCCTAAGAAATTGGGCGAGGGGAATTTTAGTTTTAAAAGCCGCCCTGAACCCAAACCTTACAATTCGTCCTCCTTGATATGCAGTGTTCCACACAGGTACGCGTGGACCCGCCTCTTTCACTAAAGCTGCATTGCCACCCAGGTTATGGGCAGAGTGTAAATTATTTAACCACTTCCCTGATGAAGGACATTTCCAATTTCTGCTTCACAAACAGTGTTGCGTGGAGCTCCCGTCCGTGCGTCATTTCTAGGGTGACCAACAGGAAGAGAGAGACTGCTGTGTCGAAGTGTGTGACAGATGGCACACGCCTGTCCGTGGGATGCAAGCTCATTCCCCATGCCTTCCACAGTGCCGGAGAAGGGGCTCACATCAGCACGCTCTGCCCTGCAGTAATCACAGCACCGGGGAGCCCAGCATCCCTTCACGTCCGGTCCATCAGTGGGTCACACCGCTATTCAGCGCACGAAGAGGAGGACTGGAGAGCGTCAACAACCTGTGGGGTCTCACATGCGCAAGCCCGGGGCCCCTGCCGGGAATCACCACGTGTCTCCTTCGTGTGTTTATCTGTGGAGTTGCGGGGTCTCACGGTGCGCAAGCCCGGGGCCCCTGCCAGGAATCGCCACGTGTCTCCTTCGCGTGTTTATCTGTGGAGTTGCGGGGTCTCACGGTGCGCAAGCCCGGGGCCCCTGCCGGGAATCGCCACGTGTCTCCTTCGCGTGTTTATCTGTGGAGTTGCAGTCTTTTCTGTATTTGATTTGTAGGAATGCTTTATATAGGAAGAGTCCCAGAAACACAGGAATTTAGGACCCAGCAGATTGGTGGGGAAAAGACAGTTCACTCAAGAAATGGACAATTTGCTGGCTGGGAAAAAAAGAAACTGGATCTTGACCCTTAGACTTTACATCAAAATGATTTTCAGATAGATGTAACATTCGATTGTAAAATGTGAAACTGTAAAATTACAGGAAGAAATGTGGAAGAATTGTTGGAAAAATCTCGGTGAGGGGAGGTCTTTCTTTCTAAACCTGACCCGCTGGGCAGCTCCACGGGAAGGTGTCTGTGTACTCAGGGACAGCCAGCAGGAAGGGCAAGTTGGGAAAACAATGGCTAACTCTTTCCATTGACTGCGTCATACGCGCCTTGACCGGGCAGGCCCTGGGTTTCAAACTGGTGACCTCAGCATTCCAGGTTGATGCTCTATCCACTGTGCTGCCACAGGTCAGGCAAAAGCTTAAGAGGTTTCTTAAATCAAGGTTAGGGAGGGAGGGTGGATGGGGGAGGAGCCACCCTGAGCGAGCCGGCACATCCATTGCTGTGTTGATTTGTGAGGCTAGCAGGTTCCCAGGAGAGCAGCAGCTGAAGCCCATTAACAAATAAACAGCTCCGGCCTGGGGGCGCCTGGGCGTTTCCACTGGCCAGGGCAGGACACACAGCTGCCCTCCTCCAACTCGGAACCCAGGGCTTCCCAGCACTGGGCTGGTTCAATGCGGCATTTACGCAGCCTCTGACTTCCAAGAGTGCTGTGGAGTTTTACTGGGCCCTGCCCCTACCTCTTCCCCACATTAAAACAATTTTTTCTGGGTAGAAATATTTGAAAATAAAGAAAGCACAAAGAAAAACATAAGACTTGACATCCCTAAATCTATGACCTCAGGGAGAAAAAACAGGGTTACCCCTACGGTGCATATTTCTAAGTGAATGAATTTTTTTTTTTTCAGAGACATAGAGAGAGGGATAGACAGGGACAGACAGGAACAGAGAGAGATGAGAAGTATCAATCATCAGTATTTCGTTGTGACACCTTAGTTGTTCATTGATTGCTTTCTCATATTTGCTTTGACCGCGGGCCTTCAGCAGACTGAGTAACCCCTTGCTTGAGCCAGCGACCTTGGACTCAAGCTGGTGAGCTTTGCTCAAACCAGATGAGCCCACGCTCAAGCTGGTGACCTCGGGGTCTCGAACCTGGGTCCTCTGCATCCCAGTCCAACACTGTGCCACTGCCTAGTTAGGCATGAATGAATTTTTTTTTTTAAAGTAAGATTGAGATCACTTCTTCCATTTCTGTGTCTTTTTCAAAGCTTTAATTGTTTTTAAATTTTAGCAAAATTGGGATTGTAGTATATATATTGTTTTTTAGCTGGCTTCAGTTGCATACTAACAAGTTGCGCACGCACAAGCCTGCACTTAGCTGCCCTCTCTGAGCAGCGGCAGTGAATGCACACATGCCCGGACACGGGCGTCTGGTCACTGGGCTCGCCACTGGACACTGCGGCTTGCTCCCTTGCAGGCAGCTTCTCTGCCACACCCAGGACGTACAACCAGCCGCAGTGACACAGCTGTCCTGGGCACGGTCATCGGGTGCAGGACCCTGGTCTAAGCCAGCACCTCCTCCCAAGACTGGTGCTGTGCTAAAGGGACCCTGGGTGCAGGGTGGGGAACAGGCAGAGAGGGGAGAGCACACCTGTCCCCAGCGCAGACCGCAGTCCCCAGTCCAGGGAGGGGGGAACGGCAGGGCTCTGCTGGTACTGCTACGGCCCCAAAATCTCAATGATGGAAAACCGAAGCCGTGCTCCCGGAAGCATCCACTCTCAGGGGCTGAAGGCTTCCGCGGGGCAGCTGCGGTGCAACACAGCTGCAACATGAAGGAGTAAGAAAGGGTCTAAATCAGAGCTGGGTTCAAATCCCAGCTGCTGCTCAATGCTGGTACAAAGTCAGGACCTTGTGAACAGGAATAAACCCGGCTTCCTCACAGAGTTATGTAACGAATTCCACGGGGCTGAGCACTGACTGACCTGCTGGCGGGACCGGGTGCTCAGTGACTCGCCTTGTGTTCACCCGCTCACTGCTGCCCTGCCGCCCTGCCAGCCGGCCTGGGTCTGCCCTGGGGCTGTCACAGATCTTTCCTACCTGACACCCTCCTCCTGCTCATGGCTGGCCCTTTACAAAGCTCACCCCTCTCGGCAACAGGAGGGGCTCAGCCTTAATCCACACCCCCGACTCTGCCGATGACCCTCCAGCCCAGCCCAGCCCTGTCCTCGCGTGGAGAGAGAACCCGACGGTGACAGAGAGCAACTAGCTCCGAAGACGAGGAAGAACAGCCAAGGTCACGGTTCCTGGCTCCTGATGCTGGAGGCCTCCCACCAGCCAACTTCACGAGAAGGGCTTCCCAGGTGTTAGGGACACTCTCCCCAGTTTTACAAAAGCAACACCTCTTGTGACCCTTGCATTCCCAAGCAGGTCCCTGGTGTCCCCATTCTCTCTGCACCAGGCATGGTATCCGTCCATCCATTTCCTGCCTGTCCCCCCACAACATTTCTGAGGCCTTATTTCAGGTCCAGGTGCCATATTCACCCCCAAATCAGCAGTGTAGATGAGCTAGGTCCAAGTCAGTCTGGGGTCAAAGGGCGTGATCCTAAGACCACCCAAAGCAGCTTGACTCCTGGGTCTGAGGACCAAGGCCATCTCTGCTTGCCGCAGGGAAAGGCCCCTGCCCATCCTCAGTGCAGGGAAAACGCCCCGTCACCTTAAATTCCTATGCAGCCATGTCAGCCCTGGGCACCACTGTGTCACAGGTCATAACACGTCCCCTTTAGACCTTATGCCTCGAAGAAGTAGGCAGTCCAGTGAGAGCCCCTGAGACCGAGCAACCCTGCAGGGGAGCCTGGAAGAACACCCACGTCTCCCGACTCCCAGTCGTCCTCTGTAAGTGGAACCGTGAGTTCTCTTTCGTGCAGTCCTCGTTCAGTTTACCCAACAGCGGGCTCGGCGTGCTGCCCGTGCACCTGGAGCGTCACGAGAGTGAAGGGCAGGAATGCCGGTGCCATGGCCAGCGGTGGCGGCAGCTACAGGCCCAGAAGGGTGTCAGCAGACCCCTGAGCCAATGCCCAGAGCTCACTGCGGTCTGAATCCTTACAGCCCCACCTCCAGCCTTTGTAGACTGGCCCCCAGCACACACAGGAGGACGGACTGGCCGGCCTGGACCCTGATTGGTGCCTGTGAGTGATCGCTGACCCCGCCCACCCCACCCACTGGCTCAAATGCCAGGCTCCGACTCTGGGCAACGATGCGAGCGTGAGGCCCAGACACAGCACCGTCCTGGGACGGGAGGTGTGGGGACCGTGGCAGGAGGCAAGGGCACCCCTCCAGGTCCCGGTTACCCAGCTTTCTGTCACAGCTCAGCAATTGTCTGGGGAGAAACCCCGAGTCCCGAACGTGGAGGTGTCTGTGGACCCCAGGAGTCAACATGCGGGCTTCATGGATGCCCTGGATCCCTAGTCATCACTGACACTGCGTGTCAGGAGACCTGCCTTGACAGACACCTGGGCCCCATGGCCCTGCCCCCTGCGGTCACTAAATGAACTTGCGATAGTCTGAGACGCCAGACTGGGCCCCTTCGTGGCTGCTCACACAGAGATGTCAGCCACCAGAAGCCACATAACAGATCCTATTCCATCTTACAGCGCAGTGAGCAGACAGGAGAAGGGGCTGGAGAAGGCCAGAGCAGCACCAACTGACACCAGCTGTTGTCACCTGAGGAACTCCACGTGGTCAGGCAGAGAGGGAGAGGGAGAGGAGGCATGAGGGGCCCAAAGTGCACACAACGATGTCTCAAGGTCAAAGGGCCCACAGAGATGGGAAGCAGCTGGTGTGCATCAGCCCCGGGACTCCAAAGAGTTAAGTGACCACAGACTGGAGTTGGCTCAGGAGGCAGGACCCACACCGTCTGAGAGTGTCCCTTTTGGGGCCTGAGCTCCACCAACCCTCCAGCGAGGGCCCTCTCCGGCCCGGCCCTGCTGCACACCACGCACAGCCTATCCGCAGAGCGGTCGGAGTCTGGGGCACTGCGGGGGAGGAGGGTGGAGGAGTCTTGGCAGGGGAGGTCGGGGCTGCGGCGAGGGCAGCACCACCCCTTGGCGCCTGGGAGGGAAGAAGGCCGAGGTGGGGTGTGGGAGGGGCGAGGAGGCGGTGTGGGGTGCCAGGGCTGGAAGCCAAGGTCGCAGCCCCACTGTACACGCGTAGTGGCTTTGGAGCCCAGGAGTGAGGAGTTAGTCCCGGACAGGAGCGGGGAGGAGCTTGGGGCCGGAGCCTCGGTAAAAAAACTTCGTGGAGGCCAGAAAAGAGGACCGAGCCCCACACCTGCTCATGCCTTTCCCCTCTCAGGGCCCGCCCCTCCGCACCTGTCCTCTCTCTGCAACACGTGGAAACAGGCTGCCCCGTCTCAGAAACAGACAAGAACACAGTGGGAGCCTGTCTGCACGTGGCACAAGCCTGTGGAGGAATAAAGGGACGGGAGGAGCAAGAGGCCGCCCCCCCACGCTGGCTGTGAGAGGCACAGGCTGGCCTCTGGAGTCTGTCTCCAGCTCATCCTGAGCCTGAGGCCAGACTCGTTTCCATGGTCCATTTGCCATCCTCACTGCTGAGCACCCACCACGAGCCCACTCTCGGTGGGGCAGAGGCGCTCTGTGCAACCAGAGGGCCGCCCCACCCCCAGTGTGGCTGCAGGCCCAGCCCACCTCTCCTGCCCCCCACTACCCCAGACTGGCCTCTCGCTGGCCTTCCCTTTTCTTTCCCTGCAGTCTCCCCAAGTCCCACAGTCTCTGTAAACCTCCAGGACAGCGAGTGGAGCCAGAGGTTCAGAGGTGGGCAGATCTGGGCTGGTGTCCCGGCAGCGCCCCCCGCCCTCTGGGCCTCAGCGCCTGTGAGTCTGCCAACAGTCCGCCAGAGCCCTGGGCCAGCGAGGGCCGGCAGGCGGTCAACACCCAGAGAAATAAGTTCTCCTCCCCTCCGCGCTGCTGTGGCACCGAGGCCTCCCCACAGCACTTAACACCTGGCCGGCTGCTGTTTTTATTGCTTTATGTGCCTTGTGTTCCTAGCTGGACCATCAACTTCTTTAAGATGCCTACGTTATTTACGTTTCTGATTTCAGATCCATTTATTGTAGAAAATGCAGGAAACCTACTATAGTCCAGGAAGGATGACGAAGCCACCTCTACCCCGCCCCTCGGACAACCACCGAACACGTTCTGCCTGCCTCCCTGGCACCTCTGTGCACAGATGTTTTCTCTTTTGAAAATTAAGCTTGTGTCGCATACGGATATTTTTGTCTCAATTCTCCCTCGACACTCTTAGGTGAATGTTTTCCCATATCACTCATTCTTCAAACACGTATTTTTAATGTTCACGTAATACTCCCTCCCGCGTTAGGGACATCATCTTATACTCTATCACCACTTCCATGAAGGGAGGTCCGGCTGGGTCCCCCGATACGGAGGCCTGCGCCAGGGAGCTTGGAGCTGCAACCCTGCTGCCACTCGTCACCATCCTCCCTTCTAACAAAGCCCATTTCTTATGGGCAGGATTTGTGGTGGAAAATGACACTGGTGATGATGCGTGAGCCATGTGGTGAACTGTACGAGCCCCCAGGTAAGGCTGGGGGGCACCTGGCAGCCCTCACGCCCTGCCCCTGCCCCCTGGCGATCAAAGGGCCCGTTCTGCCTGCAGGCAGTGCTCGCTAGTCTGGCTCAGTCATCACATCACAGGAGGAACAGCCAAGAGAAAGAGAGTGTTGAGCTCAGACAAGACAGGGCCCAGGAGACCATGGCAGAGATCTTCAGTTTTTTAAAGGGCTTAAATATGTCCAGTGTGGCCTCAAAAGGTGCACCTGGGGCTAAGAGATAGAAGCCATAAGGAGACACATTTTGCTCAATATAAGGAATGCTCTGAATCAGCCAGAGTGATGAAAATCATGAATGGGCTGTTGCGCTGTCAGGAGGGGAATCCCCCGTCACTGGGAAAACGTCACAGCAACAACAACCTGGAAGGGACCCAGGCAAGGGGATGACTGGACCACATGATGGTCAAGTGCCTTCCACCCTGAACAGGGGCTGCGTGACCCCACAAACACCCTGTGCTCCGCCCACAACACTCCTGCGGAACCCTGTCATGGAAAAGCTCACAGCAGCACCTCATCTGTGAGACACCCTCAGCGTCCAGATGCTCCACTGCATCTAGAGCCTGGCTTCCTGGGACCCACCTGTGCATCCTGTTGGACGGTCTCCAGGGCATTTCAGAACCCAGGGAGACAACTGCAGCCACGGAAAACCAAGCCCCATGGGGATACACTACAGCTAGCTCGACAGAAGCTACACCACATGCCACGGGGGAATGTTTCTAAACAAGAACGGCCCCCTCCTGTGTGTTTTCTTCCTCTTTTTTTCTGGTTGCTCAACTTAATTAGCCTTACAGCCCATCTGGCAATTTACATGCAATTACCCAGGATGCTTTGCATGGCTGCTCAGGCCACTCTAGGTGTCTGAAGTGACAGGCTCTGGTGAGGGGTGGTCAGCAGTCCCTGCACAGACTCTGCCTGCCAGCTGCCCCACAGAGCCAAGAGCAGTGACAAGGGACAGCTTATGCCCAGGGCCACAGGAGGGACCCGGAAGGGTCCTGGAACATGAAGCTGCTGGCCTCCTCCCTCAGTGAGTGCTCTTCCCAAGGGGAACAGACACATTCTGACAGAGGCCTCACGTCCTGGATGAACGTCTGACCCAGGGCCGCACTGCCCTGGTGCGGGCCCGTGACTTTCTGGGCAGGAGCACAGGGAAGGGCAGGGAGGCAGTTCTAATGGTGTCTTGAATAGAACAAGGGTTGGGAACTTGACCCTTTCCAAAATTAGCAGAAGGAGCGAGAAGTCCAGAACAGCCTCAAATACCGAAGCACAGGGAGGGGACACGTGAAGTCCACAGCTCCCCCCTCGCCCGACTGAGAAAAGGGTGTGCTCAGAGAGGGGAGACTTCTCAACACCCAGTGCCAGGGGCCACCCACCCCACTCACTGGCTGAACCCCTGCCCCATTCTGAGTTTGATGCCGTTCCCAAAGAACATGGTAAGTCAGTGGTTAGGCTATAAAAACCATTTATATACTCAGTTTAACTTAAAAAACTGCTATGTTAAAACCTAATATATTTTGGCCCTGGCCGGTTGGCTCAGCGGTAGAGCGTCGGCCTGGCGTGCGGGGGACCTGGGTTCGATTCCCGGCCAGGGCACACAGGAGAAGCGCCCATTTGCTTCTCCACCCCCACGCCCCTCCTTCCTCTCTGTCTCTCTCTTCTCCTCCCGCAGCCAAGGCTCCATTGGAGCAAAGATGGCCCGGGCGCTGGGGATGGCTCCTTGGCCTCTGCCCCAGGCACTGGAGTGGCTCTGGTCACAGCAGAGCGACACCCCGGAGGGGCAGAGCATCGCCCCCTAGTGGGCAGAGCTTCGCCCCTGGTGGGCGTGCCGGGTGGATCCCGGTCGGGCGCATGTGGGAGTCTGTCTGACTGTCTCTCCCCGTTTCCAGCTTCAGAAAAATACAAAAAAAACCCCAAAAACAAACAAACAAACAAACAACAACAAAAAAACCTAACATATATATTTTAAAGCTAAAAAATGACAGTCTAGCCCTAAGTTGGCTTTGGAAGGTGGCCTGGGGACAGTGAGCCAGGCCAGCTCCCTGGGTATCTGCAGGGCAGCAAGTGCAACCCTGTCTGCGGGAAACCCGGGGACCCACACTGGTTAGCAGAGAGCAGGGGACGGAGGTGGCCTGGGATCTGCTTCAGAGACGGGCAGCACAATGTCCATGAGGACTGCGTTCCGGGAATTGTGAGGGCTGACGACAGGCTCCTGGGGAACAAGCAGGGAAGGCTCCCTAGATTCACCCCAAACCAGGCTCCTGAGGTGACACACGCAGGCCAGTGACTTAAGACACATAAACGGTGAAGTCCCCCCACCCACACACATATCAGAAAGACAGGCGGCTTCATCGCGCCCAAGGGTGCACGTCCCCGCGCTGCCCAAGCCGCTGGGGATCCAAGTACGCACCCGCCTGAGGCGGACAACGGGTGCCAGGCCAGCTCGCACCCTTGGCGTGGCCAGCGCAGCCCTGGGGGAGGGGGTGGGGGGGGGAGCAGGCCAGCGCAGCCCTGGGGGAGGGGGTGGGGGGGAGCAGGCCAGCGCAGCCCTGGGGAAGGGGGGGGGGAGCAGGCCAGCGCAGCCCTGGGGGAGGGGGTGGGGGGGAGCAGGCCAGCGCAGCCCTGGGGGAGGGGGTGGGGGGGAGCAGGCCAGCGCCACCCCTGGGGGAGGGGGTGGGGGGGAGCAGGCCAGCGCCGTCCCTGGGGAGGGGGGGGGAGCAGGCCAGCGCAGCCCTGGGGGAGGGGGTGGGGGGGAGCAGGCCAGCGCAGCCCTGGGGGAGGGGGTGGGGGGGAGCAGGCCAGCGCCACCCCTGGGGGAGGGGGTGGGGGGGAGCAGGCCAGCGCCACCCCTGGGGGAGGGGGTGGGGGGGAGCAGGCCAGCGCAGCCCTGGGGGAGGGGGTGGGGGGGAGCAGGCCAGCGCCGTCCCTGGGGAGGGGGGGGGAGCAGGCCAGCGCGCCCTAGGGGGACAGCGAGCCCTTCTCCCCCGCCCCTTACGCCCCTTACGCTGCACGGCGTGCCCCGCCCGCGGGGAGGCTTGGGCCCTTCCCTGAGCGGAGCCAGCGCAGCGGCAGTCCCTGCCCCTGTCCCGAGCGGTTCTGCCCCTCCGCAGGGAGCCCAAGGAAAGACCTCGGTGTTCTCTGCCCTCGGATCCCCAGTGTGTAAGAAAAGGACAAAATTGCCCCTCGGGGAAGCAGCCAGCCCTCCACCGCCACGCGGACCGGCCCCTGCCCCACGAGGCCCGGCGTACCCGTATGGGGGACACGGGCTGCGCAGTCCCGAGCCGGCTGCGACCAGGCCCTTTGCCAGAGGGCGACAGCTGACTGGCTGCAGCGACGCATTTGACAACGATGGAAACTTCCGGTGTCCAGCTAATGTGGGACCGAGGGTCACCACAGGGGCCTGGCTGTCCTGTCCACTGACACTCCTGGTGTCGGATGGGGAACAGAACGGCCCGAGGCCTGAGAGGGAGACGGGGTAGGGGACGGGGCCTGCAGAAGCGTTCCCGGAGGCACAGGACTCCGGCCGGGTGACACACTCGGACACACGCAGCAGCCACACCCCGCGGCCCCCGCCCTGAGGAGGCGCACGCACTTACCCGGAAGCGGAAGCAAAAGTTGCCGGCGCCACGGCGCCCCGCCCCCAGGCGCGCACTTACCAGGAAGCGGACATCGTCAAAGCCGTTCAGGAGCAGCTTGCTCTCATACTGCTGCAGCCCCACCGCCTCCAGCCACTCCCCGACGCTCTGCTCCAGCGTCCGCGAACCTGACGAGAGAGGAATCGGCAGACGCTTGAAAAGGGAAAAACCGTTAAGGCGGTAGCAGCGGCACTCAGAGGAAGACAGATGGCACTGCCACATCATGGTCATTACCATCAAGCAGCCAAACTACGGACAAGAGACCAGAGAGCGGGAGAGCGGAGGACCCGCAGCTCCTCTTCCGCGTGCGGCCGGGGCAGCCCGCCCAGTGCTGCGCACACCCACAGCCTAGGGCGCTGGCCCACTCACGGCCCTTGGCTGAGCAGCTCCAGCCGTGGGGCACATGCACGACCTCTGCCCACTGGTCCGGGGAAGCCAACCCCCAAAGGGTCTCCGGGCCAGCTCCTCGTTAGTGTTCACACTGAGGTCGTTCACAAAGTCCGGTCCCACGGGCACTGGCGGGGCTGGGAGCCCCGTGGGACTGAGGGCGTGGGACCGTCCTGCAACCTTGCAGCACACACGGTCAGGCGAGCGCACACATCTTCATGCAGCGCAGGGACACAGGCACACCGCGAGGGCTCCGGGAGGGAAGCGGCAGCTGTTCACAGGGCGCCCAGCACATGCAACCCAAGCAGCAGCGAGCACGGCAGGGGAGAAAAGAGACTTTTACTTGTTTTCCCCCAGCAGTCCCGGAACAAGCAAACCATGGCCCTTTGTGCTCAGAGGCTCAGACAGCAAGGAGCTGAGCAGGGCGCATGGGCCAGAGCTCAGGGACAGGCTCGGGGCGGCTCTGCTGGGATGGTGACATCGCACTCTGCTGGGCTGTGTGGCCGCTGGGCCAGGAGCTGGGTCCACAGCTAGACCCTGGGAGCCAGCAAGCGGGGCGTCTCCCAGGCCAGGGTGCTGTCTGAAGGGCTGCTTTCCAGGGCCAGGCCGGCTTGCAAGGGCTGGGCACTCATTTTCCTCCAAGAGTGGCTGTTCCTGTGACTCACCTGCCTGCCCAGGTGTAAAGCAGGCAGGCAGATCCAGTTCTTGGCTAAAGACAAAACCCAGCCAGATAAGAGAAAAAGGATCTGTCCTCTGTCAGCTGAGCCGTGGTGGCTTAAGTCTATTCACGTTCTGTGTTCTGCACTGTTGTCTTTGGCTGAGAAATGAAGACAGCAAGTGTCTTCCCAGGGTCTCCAGATCCTGACATTCCCCTGGCGGATGAGCGGGGAAGGGAGGACATCCATCTGCTATCTCCGCGGATAGGGCAGGGACGAGGGAGGAAGAAAGTTCAGCCCTTCCTGGCAGAGCCTGGGTGCTCTGCACTGAACGCCTTGACCCCCTTCCCCGCCCCACTTCTCTGGTGCTCACAGACAAGTACAGAAAAAAGAAGGAAAAAGAGAAAGGAGGAAGAAGTGCGAGGAAGGAAGAGGAACAGGAGAAACCAACTACGAGAACATCACCTCCGGAGAACTCTTGACCCGGTGAAAGTCATCCTGTTCCTGGACTTCCGCCTCAGGGCAGGTCAAGGCTTGGTAATCTCAGAGACCCCGGTGACCCAGGGTCTCGGCTCCCAGTCTTGTCTGTCCTCCGCTGAACAGATGGCGGCCGGGGTCCCGGGCAGCCTCCCGGTGCACGCTGTAGCAGCACTCCCAGATGCCGAGTCTGGGCTACTTAAGCTCCCCTGCCCTTGAGCGGCTGTCCGCTCCGCGGCCCTAAACAGCAGGCTCTTTTCCGCCCCTGAAGTCAGGTGTTGCCGGCTGCTGATTCATTGCTGCCTGGAAGCCCCCAGCCGGGCGGCTGCGGTCCTGCCTGCCGCCGGAGGGTGTGTGCGCTCACAGAACCGCAGCGGAGTGCTTTGTCTAAAGGTTCCTGGGCTCCACGCTGCCTGCTGCCAGCTCCACAGTCCTCGCGTGCTCTCATCATGTCTGGCCCTGCCCCTCCTCCCTCTCCAGCCTCCTCCCCTCCACGCTCAGGAAAATACATCAGGGATCGGACATCAAAGCAGAGGCTTCTGCTGTGGCTGCCAAGGGACGACACCGCAGCACTAGCATCAGAGCAAAATGACAGATTTCCCGACATCCGATGCCGGCCGATTCACACGCCAACGTGGAGGGAAAGACAGCGAGACTTAACCTCTAGCTTGGGGGGCTGATGACAGCTTCTCAGGGAGAACCAAGAGGAACATGCCCAGAGTTTTGGCTGACAGTTTGTAGGACAGCCAGAGAGGGGACAGAGGAATGACACTGCCCTAAGGACACAGTCCACAGGCTGAGTAACCCCCACTCGCCACCTAGGGAGACTATGCCTCTGCCAAGAAGACACATGGGTATCACAAAAACAGTGACAGAGTCAGGACGTTACACCTGATATTCCTCAGGTGAGGGCACCGAACAGCCTGGAAGCGACTTCTCCCCGGGCCTGGCGGAGCGCAGGGGAGAAGCGCCAGGCCCAGAGCAGGCCGCGCACAGCTGGAAGGAGAGGGCTTGGGGAGGCACCGTGGACAGGGGAGCCACCCAAACCCCAGGTCGAGCTGCAGAAACAGAAAGGTCACAAGTACAGACAACCCAGGGGCACACGTTGCCTTTCAACGTGCGGGGGACACGGGCATCTCGCAGGCTGCAGACAGCCTGGCACAGGAGGTGCCCTTTGTGTGGCGGATCAGGCCCAGGAGGAACAGGCACTGAGCGGCTGCTCCATAGCTAACATGGCTGGCTCTGGCAGAGGAAAGCCAAGCAGTCCCCTCTGTCTGACAGAACAAGCGTTCAGTGAGCAAGGCCAGAGCGATCTGGGCCAGCGGGAAGGCTGACCCCCCGGACCGAGTGGGATGAGCTGTAAACCACATCTCACGGAGGAGTTTCAGGTAACTAACCCCAGTGCTGGCGGCCCAGGGGCTCATGGTCCAAAAGAGGACTCGGATTTCAGTGCCACACAGGGTCTCTCCCTTCAGGACATGAGCCTCTGCAGAGCTAGCCATGCCAGGCAAGCCAGCCGAGTGAAGGGCTAGATGTGGGGGGACCTGCTCCCCCACCCAGGCTGGCAAACCCAGAGCCCAGGTCCCTTCTAGATCCAAAGCCCAAGGACAATCGGAACCCTGACACTGGCCGCTCGGAATAAATGAGAGTTCTGCTTTGGTCTGGGCTGAAGGCTGGGGCTCCCCGAGGCCCCAGGGGAAGCCCCCTCCTGACCTATCAGACAGAAAGCAGAGTTGCTGGGTGGGCAGGCTGAGCCCAGCCTCTGCAGTGGGGCAGGCACAGCAGGGGGCCTCGGCAGCATGCCTGGGCGCACCTTCTGTTTGGGCACGCCGTGTGCCTGCCCTTGACTTCCTAACCCGGGGTACGGAGGATGATCCAGCTCAGGGAGCACTAAGACAAGACAGTGCTGGAAGGCGTGACCAGACAACTCTCAGCACTCACACGGGGCCCTGGGGGGCAAGACCTGGGGGGCGGATCCAGGAGGACGAAGAGCTCCGTGTCAGCAACGCCAAGGAGAGGGCTCTTCTAGGAGGGGTTTTCCAGAGGCCCCTCCATAGCCCCTCATTTAGCAAAGCCAAGAGGGAACGGCCTGCTTCTGACCCCAAGCTCCAAGCTCACACAGTGACTGAGGCTCCTCTGACACAGGGCACAGGGAGCAAAACTTGGCCTCCACTGGACTGACCGTTATCGATCCCACTGCGGGCCGTGCCCGAAGCACAGCTTTGAAAGTGAAAGTCTTCCCCATCTACTCCCCACCCACACCTGAGTCCTGGCCCAGCCTGCAAACCACAGCAGACTGCGAGACCACCTGCCGAGAGCAAGCAGCCGCTGGGAACAGGTTCACAAACCCTCAGCCAGGCGAGCGCTCTGCAGCCGGCCCCGCAATCCGAGACCGGCACAGACAGACCAGATCCAGCTGGGCCCTCCCTGCCAGAACCCAGGGGTGGGGGGGCGCAAGGCTGCTGGCGGGAACATGGCCCGGGGAACCCGGTCTGGAGAATGGTGCTGGGAGACCACCAGGGGAGCAGATGCCCCTCTTCTCCAGGTTCCTGACGCGAGTTAGCAGTGATTTCAGGGCCAAAAACAAGCATAGCCACTATGTGCTGAGCATCTCTCTAGCCCCAGTATTTGTACATATTCCGCATGCCGTAAACCTACCTGTGAGGTAGGTGCTATTACCCCAATGCTGTAAAGAGGGCACCGGGGGCTCAGAGAAGTTAAGCGACTTGCCCAAGACACACATGTATCTGGGACCAGGATTTGAATTCAGGACTGAGGCTTCAGAGCCTGTATTCTCTCCACCAGCCCCATGGCCTCAGCAGGTCCTTTCTCTGTGATGGGCATACTTGCCCCCACCCACAAGACCTCCTGCCGGGGCCAGAGGGCCATGGAGGAACCAAAGGTTACTTGACACTAGCAGGTCAATCCTGGATGGAGCCTCCCGAGTAAGCAAGGAAGTCTGAGGCACCTTCAGTACTGTCCCCTGACCTAAGCCAGTGACACAACCACGATTCTGACGTCCAGGACAACAGTTCAGAGGTGGCCTCCTTAGTCCAGTTTCAAACGAAGGAAACAGAGGCAGCCCTCAGTCCTTGACTTCTGAGATGAAGATAATACCCAAAGTAGCAGTGATCTGAAGTAAACATGGTGAATGAGTAAGTAGATGGAAATATGGAGAAAGACACAGGAGGGAACAGCAAAACCAACCCCCCCGGGAGATGCAGGCTAGCGGTCCGAGGCCACTGGTCCAACCCAACACTCTGCCGTGGATCAAACGAGAGCCACGTTCCTGTGGAGTCAGCGCCAGAGCCGCCTGGGAAGCTGGGAGACCAATACCGAGAAGCGCTCCAATCTAAGCCACGCAGAGAAAGCTTACCTTTATGAAAAGAATTATGTGTGACAGCCGTTCATTAAAAAAAGAAAGAAGTTTCTTAATAGGCAGACTGAAATTCAATTTATACACAATCCCTCTCCAGTATGTAAGGGGCCGTGGATCTATAGGACAGCTAGATGGGCTGTCCACATCACCGAGGGCCGGGTCGTACGAGCACGACGTGGTCTGAGGCTGACCTCTCTCACCCCTAAGTGCCCATCTTCTGTGTCAGAGGGAAAACCAGAGCCCAGAAGGAGCCCCAGGCCATGTTCTGCGGGGAGATGGCTGCTCGGTACCATACCTGAGAGCTTCTGCTGCTCCTGAGAAAAGTCGATGCCTTCCCCGATAGAGCTCATGATTTTCTCAATCTGAAATGGAAGAGGAACAAGGAGAGGCTGTGAGGCTCAGGCTAGGCAGGCTGGCTCAGCATCCCGGCACCGCGGGCCTCTGGGGCCAGCACCAACCTGCAAGCCATCGGAGCACCCTGCCACTCGGCCGGAGGAAGCCCCCTCTGGCCACAACCCAGCAGGGTCTAAAGACATCCTCTGAAGGGACTCGGTGGGTGACAGCCTGGGCTTGGCTGCTGGACATGCCGAAGAGCCTCTCTCCCGGGGCATTCCAGTATCCCCGCACCCCAGCTCTCCCAGGCTGGCCCAGGCTGGCCCAGGCTGGGCAGGGTGCAAGAGCAGGCCAGACCCGGCACATTTCACTGCTCAGGTGAGCTAGCATTTTTATTCCACGAAGAGGCAAAACTTGGCCAGCTCTGTCACAGGTAATACCCCAACTGCCTAGAACAACAGTGCCTGGCAAGGCACGAACATTCAACACATCACTGATACTGCGTGACCACCATTCTGAGGTGTGGGGCCATTTCCAGAGCTGAGACAAGCACATCATCCCAGAGGGTCTTCTGCTCCCTGGAGGCCAGCAATCCCAGACAGAGCTCCGCATTCAGGGGTAATGGGAAGGACACAGACACTTGTCCTTCCCCAGACTACAGCGGACAGCTGGTCTCGACACATCCAGGGTTGCCGGCACTGCCCCTGGACGAACCACCTGTGCCAGCCACCTGGCTTTGGCCGCCCTGAGCCAGACCCAAGGCCCCACCTCAGAGACTTCACCAAGGGCAGGACCATGCTATGAGATGGAGGCCACCTTCTCTTCCTCCCCTCCTCCTCCTCCTCCTCCTTTCTGGGTTGCGGTGATAATGAGCTCATTCACTTGCTCTTTTTCCAGAGAAATGGAAAGAGGACCTTTTGTTCCAGGGCTTGGAAGCTTTCCTCTAAGTGCAAGTGAGGAGCCTGGGCCTGACAATCAGGAAAACAACAAGTCTGAAGCCAGCCTGCAGCTGGCAGACAAGGACGGCACATTCACACCCGGCACAAGAGCACAGGGCCAGCGCCGCCGCTCCCGTGCAGCCTGCAAGGGGCAGAGGGGGCGTTCTCCACTCAGGTCACCGGACAGCCCGTAAACGCACACAGGACCCCCATCCCCGGGCTCAGCAGAGGCAAAGGGACTCGGGACAGCTGAGGGGTGGGGTGTGCCTCTCCGCAGTGGACCACCATCCCCGGGCTCAGCAGAGGCAAAGGGGCTAGGGACAGCTGAGGGGTGGGTGTGCCTCTCCGCAGTGGACCACCATCCCCGGGCTCAGCAGAGGCAAAGGGGCTCGGGACAGCTGAGGGGTGGGTGTGCCTCTCCGCAGTGGACCACCATCCCCGGGCTCAGCAGAGGCAAAGGGACTCAGGACAGCTGAGGGGTGGGTGTGCCTCTCCGCAGTGGCCCTGGCCATTGCAACGCAGCCCGCTGGGCAGCTCGGTGCAACTGGGAGGGACCCAGAGCGACAGGCAGCACTCTCCGCGCCCAAAGCCTCAGGGTGCCCTCTGTGAGAGTGGGGAGAGCGCCCGCCTCCCACAGAGGGCTGTGTGGACCACAGGTATCATGCACCTCGAGCACCAGCCGCAGACCGGGCTCACAGCGCATGTTCGACAAAAGGCTCGTAGGCTTTCCACGGCCCCTTAGTAAAACTCCTTTTTAAAGTTAAAAAAATATATTTTTACTTCCATTCATTTTTTTGACAGGTAAAACATCCACAATTCAAAATTGAAAAGGTACAAAAGGGTTATTCAGAGAAAAAGTCCCCTTTCTGCCCCTGCCTGTCTCCTCTCTGGAAGAAACCAGTATAACCAGTTTCTCCAGTGTCCTTCCACATCTGTTCTCTGCGCATGTAATCAAACACACAAATGCGTTCCACCTCCCACACTGACAGAGGCATTTCATTTCCCACGAAATAACACACCCTGGAATTCTTTCTGTGGGATTTGCTTTTGAAAAGGAACTTTTTTTCTGAAATGGATGCGGCGCAGCCGTCCAGTGCGCGGCTGCGTGGTAATTATCCACCTGGGGCCCTGGTGTGCACGTGCGGAGTTTCCAATCTCTTCTCATCTAAACAGCATTCCGGTCAACACGGTTCTCACACGTGCTCACACGTGCAAGCCCGTCTGCAGAATAATTCCCAGTCACTTTCTGAGAGTCCTCCCAGGAACAGGACATTGAGTTAGCCACAGGGACCTCACACGTCACATAATCCCAACTCCTGCCCCAGCTCCGACATTGCTAAAGGCCTTCCTGAGAGGGTGCAGTCGCTAACTGGCCTAGTGAGTTCGCCCCATCTGCAGAAAACACAGATGTATAATTCGTCCTTTTATAGACTTAAGCCCTTTTTCTAACTTCTGCCCAGTGGTCCCTCCCACCGTTCCCCGAGAGCACCTCCTCTTCCACAGGAAAGGCCTGGACATAGTTGGACACAGCCCTTCTCTCCCAAGACAAGCTGCCCCCACCCACTAGCTGCATGGAAGGACAGGTCAGTGCCGGTCCGGTCCAGAAGCCTGGCTACCAGCCAGGTTACGGAGCCGTGACACTGGGCACACAGCAGGCACACAACAGGTATCTGCTGATGGACCATCTTTGTCCTTTTCCACATTTAGAGGAGACAAGTGGGGCGCCTGGGGTGAGGAAACGTCTTCCTACATGGGGATGGGTCCTTGTCCCGGGTGGCCCCATCAGCGCTGGGATGCCTCCTCCAGGCCCAGCGGGTGCACGTGGGTGAATCGCCATGGCACCACCATGGGGGCTGGACACAAGCATGCTTATTCGCCATTGCACCTGCCCCAGGCATGGTTCATAGTAAAGGGGGGGGGAGAAAGAGAGAGAGGTTTACATTTACTTAGTGCCACCAATGAGAAAGCTGTTTCCAAGGCCATGCAGTGTCAAGGGCAAAAAACGCTGGAATGGAGGTGACCCTGTGTTATCTTAGGAAATGAAACCATCACCTAATGTCCAACCCAATGTCCATCGCCCCAGCCGGCCTCGCCAATCGGCATCTCCTGGCTGCCGGGGTCATGAGGTTTTGCCACAGGGCCTTTTGAGACTTGTTTGGAGGTTCTAGCAGGGGAGCGCAGCTACTCGTATACCCTTGACCGAAGAACAGTCCTCTCCTCTAGCGGGGAAGGTCGTCCTCTTCGACCGAGCGCGCAGCTTCGGGAGGGACGCACATGGAGCGGTGAAGAAGGGGACACCCGCCTAGCCAGCCAGATCAGCCGAATCAACCCTGGCGATCAATGGGGTGACAGATGTCGCAGCCAGATCGCCCTCACATCCCACAGGGCCTTTTGAGGTCGCAGTCAACAGAGGTGAGCCCCTGCTGCTTTGCCCGTTCCTGCCCACCCCAGGACACACGCTCACGCCAGCTACAAAGGGCCAGGAGATGCCCAGGTTTCCACGGCCCTCTGGGTGAGCGGGCAAGGGCACTCTCAGAACCCTTCCACCCCAGAGAGAAAGTACGTCTTGTTTTCTGTCAACCGCAGTCGCTGAGACAAGCTGAGAAGGTCCTAGTTTACAGAGGCCCTGCGAGGACCCAGCAGTTTATTGACAGCCTGCAGTCTACGGCCACACCACCCTGAACGCACCCGATCTCGTCTGATCTCGGAAGCTAAGCAGGGTAGGGCCTGGTTAGTGCTTGGATGGGAGACAGCCTGCAATCCAGGACTACTCCCCGCCTTGGTGGGTGCTCGGGGCCGGGAGGGCAGTGGCAGTGAAGGGGTCCTACTTGGGCAGAGAGCCTGGCAGTCCCTGTCCCGGCGGCGCCAACACAGAGTGTCTGGTGCTGTGGCACTGCCAGCCCAGGCCTGGGCTGGGGAGACAGCGAGGAGCTGGACCACAGTCTCTCCCTGCCCCACCCCCGCCATGGCCCGGAACCAGTAGAGTGGATACAGTCATTCCAGTCTAAGAGGGGCAGTCGCAGCAGACAGACAGATACCGTTCTGCTCTGACAGTAAATTGTGTGCAGTCTACCTGCTCAGGTTTAAAAACTATCGGTCCAGCGGCTCTCCTAGAAACAGGCTGCCTCTCAGGATGGCGGGGGGCAGGGGGCAGTGACGGAGGGGCTCTGCCCTGTGTCTTTCTTTCTATTGTCTAGAATCCATGTCATTTTTGGAGAGAGATGGGAAATGGCCACTTTGCATGAACTCGATTACAGAACTTACATTTGTGTGTTTGGTAAGGAAAGACCTGAAGGTTAGCACCGTTACGGACTCAAGCCTTCAAAAAACACCTGGCAATGTTCCATTTTCAGAAAGTATTCAGGACTATTCTATTCTGACACCCCACCCCCACCCCTGCCACCAGGGCTGTATAAAATGTATTCACTAGATGTCTGAAAACAAAAACAAAACCAGACCAAGAGGTACGGCTGCTCAGGCCACCAGACACCTGCTAGTTGGGAACTCAGAGTCCCGGCCGCCTACGGGCCGGCGACAGGAGGCAGTGCTGTCTGCAGAGGGAACTCCACGTCTGTCTCCATCCCTGACCCCTAGCCCGGCTGCCATCAGAGTCCCGGCCGCCCACGGGCCGGCGACAGGAGGCAGTGCCGTCTGCAGAGGGAACTCCACGTCTACCTCCATCCCTGACCCCTAGCCGGGCTGCCATCAGAGTCCCGGCCGCCTACGGGCCGGCGACAGGAGGCAGTGCCGTCTGCAGAGGGAACTCCACGTCTACTTCCATCCCTGACCCCTAGCCCGGCTGCCAGGAGCCACTCAGACCCTGGGGGGGTGGTGGGGGACAGGGAAGATCTACTTCCCCAGGTTCTCTGATGGGTACTGTGTGTGTCAGGAAGTGTGCCGGGCACGGCCAGGCCACAGGAGAGCCACAGGCCTTGGTGCAGCCTGGGCCAGGGCCTGCATGAACCCTTCCTTCCAGGAGGTGGGACAGTCAGACGCAGTGGCTTGCAGCTGTAGCCAAATACCAGAGCAGGGATCGGCCCGGTCAGCTTGCCTGGGAGCCGAGGCCAGTGGAGGGGAGGAGGGAAAGGGTCTGCCTTCCTTCTGTCTTCTTTTGTGCAGATGGGAGCGTGAGCCGTTTCTGTGATTCACCAACAACTGAACTGGCTCCGGACTCAGACACTCTCCCCTAAGCCCCCTTCTGCTGCGGCCTGGGGAGCATCCGTGCCTTCGGACTCGCCCACCAAGCGGAGAGCACACACACGTCTCCCTGGGCCTGGGCCTCCGCGTTTGTCTCTGTCTCCACCCTGATTCGGACGCGCCCACCAAGCGGAGAGCACACACACGTCTCCCTGGGCCTTGGGCCTCCGCGTTTGTCTCTGTCTCCACCCTGATTCGGACGCGCCCACCAAGCGGAGAGCACACACACGTCTCCCGGGCCTGGGCCTCCGCGCTTGTCTCTGTCTCCACCCTGACACACTTGACCACCGTGCTGGCCCAGAGGAACTCCCTGCTTTGCTGCTACTCCCGATTAGCTGTCCCACGGCGTGTCACAGGGACACTGCCGAACTATGACGGTGAAGACCCTGTTTCACACTGTGTCTCCCTTAGGTCCCACAGGGCACCTTGTGCAGCGCTGGCCCAGGGCAGATGTCACCTCACTAACACAGTGAGAGGGGAGAGGCAGCCCCACCCGGCTCCAGCCTGGATTCCCTCCTCCTCTTCCTCTTGGCCTAGGCTCCGTGGCTTCTGCTAGACTCTGTGGCTTGTCCTAGACTCCCTAGTGACCTCAGAGCCCACCGCTGGCCCTTCCAACAGTCCTGTGGGGCTGCAACTCACTGGCAAGCCAACGTGGTACCCATTTTGCAGGTGTGGAAACTGAAGCCCTACTCTGTGGGCCAATCCCACACTCGGCACAGATGGCACAGTGGCACAACTCTCACTGCTGCTAAGTGCCACCAGAGGCCGGCCTGCTCCCAGGGCAGCCGAGCTTTCTGCTGTGGGGGGCCGGGTGGCAGACGTCTCCGCAGGCCAGCTGGCCGTGCTTGGATGGCACTCCCGCTCCCCGGGGCCCACGGCGGAGGAGCCGAGCCTGGCTGGCGCCTGTGCCCAGGCCACCGTCAGGTGACTGCTGACATCAGCGCTGCCCCCTCCGGCAGCACAGGGAGCCCTGAAGACTGCTGACCACGCACTCCAGGCCGGAAGCCACATCAAAGCCTTCGCTACCTCCGGCCTCGGCCTCGGGCAGCAGACGGGCCCTCAGCCTGGAGGGGGCTCCGACTCCACATCTGAAAGAGGGTCACTGGCCAGGCTCCGCCTTGTTTGTCCCCCTCTCCACCCCCCAGGCTGACTGCACGAGGCCGCGGGCAAGACAAAGATGGATGGAGTGAAATAAATGATTTGTCCTGATTTCCTAACCTTGTCAACTGCTTTGAGGGGAGGGAGGTGGGAGGGTGGGGAGGGCTGTGCAGGGGGGAGGGGATCCTGCCTCGCCCCTCTGTCCCCTGGAGCAGGCCTGCGGCCCCCCAGATCAAAGGCGGGGAGCCTCTTCTGCAGAGCCTGGTCTCCTCACAGCAAGCACTTGCAGTAGGACCATATTCATCGTCCTGCTCCCATTCTGGTCCCCTTTACATTGTCACCTTCCTTCTCCACCCCCTTTCCCTGTTAGAACGAGAGACAGCACAGCTGTCTTTAGGTAAGACTGCCGCATGCTTGTGCCTGCCGGATGGGTAGGGCAGGGAAAGCCACAGCCCTGACGGTCTCAGTTCCTAACGCCCTTCTCCTCCCCGCCCCACCCTCCCACGGGGCCTTGCTCCCAGAGCGCCTTTGCCCCACGTCCACGGGCGGGCCCTTCCCCCGACCCGGAGGTGCTCACGCCCTGCCCCACAGTTTGACAGAAAGGGACTCAGTCCTCCCTCCTTGTAGACAACACCTGCCCCGTGACCTGCTCCCTAGAATAGACAGCCACCGTTAACGCCCCAAGAAACTGCTGAAAGAAGAAAAAAAGTTAGGAGACCTAGATTTCAATTAACTTTATTATTGCTTGCCACATAGTAACTCTGGGTTGTGCGCCAAGTTCTGGCTTTAAAAAGTGGGACAAGAATCTAAAAGATTAATGAGGATTATGTACTTCGGTTGTAGTCCAATTTGCACAAACGACCTTCTCTCCGGGAGTCGGCTTATTGGGGGGCAGGAAGGGCGGGTGGCGAGGAGGAAAGGCTGTGGTCACCTCAACCACTGCGTGACCAGCCTCTTGGTCCCCTGGTTTCCCTCACCACCATGACAACGTCCGATTAACCTTGCCTGGGCCCCATCCTTGCACAATGTGGGCTGCACCCCCGCCCCCTGCACTGCCCTGCTAGTCCGGCGATGGAGTGAGCCGGCCCCAAGGAAACGCCCCCAGTCCCCACTCACAATCCATTTCCTCAGCATGGCGGCCGGGGACAGGGTCTGACATCTGTTGGCTGCTTAGATTCTGCAGGGGGACTACCACCTGCCTTGTAATGTCAGAGCCATCAGGCGTGGAAATCTGAGCACCAAATTATACATACTCAGGACATACAACAAGAACTACATGTATGCCTGACTAGGCAGTGGTGCAGTGAATAGAGCGTCGGACTGGGATGCGGAAGACCCAGGTTCGAGACCCCGAGATCGCCAGCTTGAGCGCAGGCTCATCTGGTTTGAGCAAAACTCACCAACTTGGACCCAAGGTCGCTGGCTCGAGCAAGGGGTTACTCGGTCTGCTGAAGGCCCACGGTCAAGGCACATATGAGAAAGCAATCAATGAACAACTAAGGTGTCACAACGAAAAACTGATGATTGATGCTTCTCATCTCTCTCCGTTCCTGTCTGTCTGTCCCTATCTATCCCTCTCTCTGACTCTGTCTCTGTAAAGATAAAAAAAAAAAAAAATTAAATAAATAAATAAATAAATAAATAAATAAAAGAACTACATGTACGTGATACAAATACACTACCGGTGTCCATCAGCTGTCCCGGCGTGTCCTGCAGCTTGCCACCCTAATCATCTCTGAGCTCGTGAAAACAGGAAGAAGTTGGATAAATGGGTTCAGAGTCCCCGAACTTCATCTGAAGGGTTAGCCAAAACCTTTCAGACCAGCCTGACACGGAACAGCACGTACTTCACTGCTTCTGTTTCCATCAAGTTCGATGAGAGGCCCAACGAAGCTACAGGGGTGAAAAGGTCAGGAGTTCTGGGAGGGGGGGGGGGGGTAAAAGACTGGGAAGGGACCCGGGGGAACTTCCTGGGGTCACGATGATATTCCGTATGTCGACAGAAAACTGGGTCACACAAATGCATGTATTTATCAAACTCAAGGAATGGTAGACTTTAAGACTTATGCATTTAACTCTGTATAAATTTACCCCCTCCAATAACTATAAAAAATATAAAATGTTTAAGGATAAACTGTACTAAGGTCTGCAAGTTACTCTGAAATGCATAAAAAGGAACATGATTTTTAGGTGGACTGAGCTATGGATCCCAGAGGAAGCCAGTACGGCAAAATGCCAGCCGCAGAGCCCCCGCTCTCGGCGGTGGAAGAGAAGTACTCGCTATTCATGCCTCTTTCAAGTTTTCTCTACGTTCAAACTTTTCAGAATAAAAAACTGGGGGGAAAAGATCTCTTTCAGAATCAAATCTTTTTAGAGAATAGTAGATTATAAGTTCCACCTTGGTTTGAATGTCATCGTTTCTAATGAACTGTCCAACAGGCAAAGGCAGGGGTCCCCAAACTTTTTACACAGGGGGCCAGTTCACTGTCCCTCAGACCGTTGGAGGGCCGGACTATAAAAAAAACAATGAACAAATCCCTATGCACACTGCACATATCTTATTTTAAAGTAAAAAACCAAAACGGGAACAAATACAATATTTAAAATAAAGAACAAGTAAATTTAAATCAACAAACTGACCAGTATTTCAATGGGAACTATGGGCCTGCTTTTGGCTAATGAGATGGTCAATGTGCTCCTCTCACTGACCACCAATGAAAGTGGTGCCCCTTTATTTATTTATTTATTTTATTTTATTTTATTTTTTGTATTTCTCTGAAGCCGGAAACGGGGAGAGACAGTCAGACAGACTCCCACATGCGCCCGACCGGGATCCACCCGGCACGCCCACCAGGGGCCTCACTCTGCCCACCAGGGAGAGATGCTCTGCCCCTCCGGGGCGTCGCTCTGCCGCTGACCAGAGCCACTCCAGTGCCTGGGGCAGAGGCCAAGGAGCCATCCCCAGCACCCGGGCCATCCCTGCTCCAATGGAGCCTTGGCTGTGGGAGGGGAAGAGAGAGACAGAGAGGAAGGGGGGGGTGGAGAAGCAGATGGGCGCTTCTCCTATGTGCCCTGGCCGGGAATCGAACCTGGGTCCCCCGCACGCCAGGACGATGCTCTACCACTGAGCCAACCGGCCAGGGCCGAAAGTGGTGCCCCTTTAGGAAGTGCGGCGGGGGCCAGATAAACGGCCTCAGGGGGCCGCAGTTTGGGGACCCCTGGAAAGGCAACAGAGACAACGGCAGGTGGGAGAACTGACGCCATCATTCTGCAGCACCGAGCTTTCAGGGTGAAGGGAAGGGCCTGTGGCACAACCCCTCGGCTGTGCTGTGTCTCTACTCCGGACAAGGCTGACCGGTCTCGACAGTCTGAAAACTCAATCGTCAGTGTTCCCAAGGGGTGAGCAGACCCCAGGAAACTGCTTCATATTAATGAGACATAAAAGACACTAATCCCTACATTGAGGTTTTTTTTGTGTGTGTGTGTGACAGAAACAAAGAGACAGAGACAGAGAGAGGGACAGACAGGAAGGGAGAGAGATGAAAAGCATCAATTCTTCGTTGCGGCTCCTTAGTTGTTCATTGATTGCTCCTCATATGTACCTTGATCGGGGGGCTACAGCAGAGTGAGTGACCCCTTGCTCAAGCCAGTGACCTTTCGGGCTCAAGCCAGTGACCATGGGCTCATGTCTATGATCCCACACTCAAGCCAGCAACCTTGGGGTTTCAAACCTGGGTCCTCTGTGTCCCAGTTTGACGCTCTATCCACTGCGCCACCGCCTGGGCAGGCTCACTGAGTTTCTTTAGCATGGTTAATAGCATGTTAGAAGACCTGGCTTACGGTAGCAATACGCTAGAATACCTAGCCAGTAGGATATGTTTGTATCCTTTACAGCCTGAAAGCAGTAAAATGAGACCGAATCTGCTCAGAATACTCAGAGAGCAGGAGAAAGGTGTGTCTGAACTGGGCTGAGAGCTTATTATACAATCGCTCTCTTACTTCAGGAGGTCATCGTTGCTGAAGATTGAATCTGGACGCTCACAGCAAGGCACCCTTCTCCGCGAAAGCACTTTTGATCAACAATGTGAACACAAGAGCCTTCAGGGCGGTTTGGTCTTAGGGCCAGGCTCTACCCACGGGTTCTCTGCATGGAGCACCAGCTGACGGCCTCCCTGCGACTCAGCTTATTCTCACAGCCAACCTGGGGGAGAGCTGGGAGTCCTCTCTCTCCACAGAAAACAAAACATCAGGAAAATTATACCCTGGCCGGATAGCTCAGCCAGTTAGAGCAGAATGCCAAAGTGCAGAGCTTGCTGGCTTGATCCCCGGTCAGGGCACATAAAGGAGCAGCTTGATGTTCCTGTCTCTCCCTCTCTCTCTCTCTCTCCCTCTCTTCCTCTTTCACTGAAATCAATCAACCAAAAAAAAAAAAAAAAATTACAGAATGCCCATGGTCACAGCACTAGAATTATGTAATCAGTGCCCAATTAGCTTTTTTTTATTATTATTATTGATTGAGAGAGAGAGAGCAAGACAGGAAGGAAGGAGAGGATGAGAGAGAGAAGCAGCATCAGCTCGTAGTTGCTTCACTTTAGTTGTTCATTGCTTTCTCATGTGTCTTGACCGGGGGCTCCAGCCCAGCCAGTGACCCCTTGCTCAAGCCAGAGACCTTGGGCTCAAGCCGGTGACCTCGGGGTTTCACACCTGGGCCCTTAGCATTCTAGGTCGACACTCTATTCCACGGTGCTACCACCGATCAGGTCCAATTAGCTTTCTAATTCATGGCCTTCACCTTATTTAGGGCCTGGCTTCTTCTGTACCAGAGCTCAGAGGGCAATTTCAAATGTGTGGGGCTGAGACCACCAAAGAGGCAATGTGTTGCGGTGGAAAAATGAGGACTTTGGAATGAGAAACTTGAGTTCAAAATCCATTAATTAGTTGTGACACCTTGGCCAAGTCATTTCATATTTTTTCAACTCCCTTTCCTATAAAGTGTGGAAGATCTCCTCACTTGCGGGGTCACTGTCACGGACACATCCACCTCCCTTCCTCAGGCCCCCATTTCTCCATAGACCCCCTCAGGGCTGCTGCAAAGCTCTGGTGCAGCACACAGAAGTCCTGGCCGCGTCTGGGCGCAGACCGAGCCTAATAAGCAGTTAATTTATAGTGACAGGTGTGTGAGCAGGCTCTGCACTGCGTAAATTTAAGACACGGGGTCTGCGTGTCATGCTGTGTTCCCTGAATGACATCACCCTAGCAGGAAGGCAGGGATCTCGCTGCTGTGAGCACAGGTGCTGACGTCTCCTGCTTCTCCAAAGGCAACGCCTGCCCCTGTTCCCGGGAGATTTCAGTCCCCGTCATGCCCCGTCATGACAGGAGCTTTCTTTGCGCCCTTGGAAAAACAGGGTTGAGCCTAAAAGTCACTTAGCCTTCACTCTGTAACCCACTTGGCCAGAGGCCAGCCTTCCTTACGCCAAGAAACATCTGCAGACCTTGTAAGCCACAGGTGTGGGGATTAGTCCACACCATCCTCACTCCCTCTCTTGCTTCAGTGCGAAGAGATCAGGAAGGGTTTGCACTCATGATTCACAGTCTCTAGGTTCCAAAATAAACAGCCTTCTACCTAAAAAAACAAGTTAATCAAAACCCCCGGTTCCTCTGTGTGCCTGTGTTTTCCTTAAAGGACAGACCAGAGGGAAAGGGCTTCCTCCTGGCAGAGTGTTCAGAACACGTTGTGCGAACAATAGTCACTTCCTGGACACTCAGCTGGAAGCGGCTTTTCCATCCAGGACGAGATGTTTCTTGAGAGGGAGGCCACGCCCTTCCACAAGGCAGGTCCTCCGGGACAGCAAGGACAACACGGTGAGGGGCAGAGGGAGCCCAGGCTCAGCTTGGGCCTGGTCCTCTGGGCGGGGCAGGAGCAGAGGTGAGGCCGGAGGCCGGCCAGGACAGGCCGAGTCTGCCGGCAGGCGGGGACAGCGGGACCAGCACTGCCATCTGTCACAGAGCTGGCAATTAGCTGACCGCACGCCGCCCTGGCCCTCGGTAAACGACACCGACTCGGCCCGTGCAGCCTCCGCTCCTGCCGCCCCGAGTTCTGCTCACCAAGTCATTTGGGATCTTCTCCAAAACGGTTTAAGACCGTTGTAATTGTTGATGGAAACCGAAAATTTAATCAAACATTACATAAGTGGTGAAACAAGTGTAAAAAGAGCTGTTTCTGTGACCACCAAGTAGATGCTTTGAAGAGACTTCATCACAGGATCATCTTTGAAAACGCGCCCTTGCACAGAGTGGTGGAGACATGTAAAACATGCTGAAAGGCTCTGTACTCGGACTGCATCCCAAGTGGCTACACTCTTGCTTTACTTTTCAGGACGCAAACTAGGAGCTGGAATCGCTGTGGTGTGGATGTGGTCATGTCCCAGGGAGGACAGACTCCAGATCAGCCGTCCACACAAAAAGAAGGGGCCTTAGACCCTACGTCCACAGCCTGGGACACGCATCTACCTGTCTGGGGTTAAACAGAAAAGTCCATACTCTTTTTTTCCATATAAAATGACCCCTTCCTTTAACAGAGTCTGGTAACTGACTGAGTAGCGCCCAGTCCCACTGGCTGAGTGGAAAGCGTCTGAGGCAGGTGGGCTGGCTGCGTGTCTAATAAACCCCACACCCTCTCCGCCGTCAGTACCACGAGCTGTGCGGGCAGTGATTCTCAACCCACGTTCATTATCAAGTAAGTCTGAACCCCCAGAGACACAGAACGCCCCTCTGTCTGCTCTTCCCTAAAAAGTCTCTCCACCGAGGGCTGGTACCTAATCCCAGGTGACCCCCAGCATCGTGGCCCCTGTTTGAACAATGCCATGAGCTTTCACTGATCACCGCCAGGGTCCAAGGCCAGCTAGCCAGTGGCCTGGGATTGTCTGGTTACAGAGCAAAGGCGTTATTAGCAAGTCCTGGGCTTCTACGTTCTATCAACTCAGAGGCTACCTCACATAGGTCAGCAGGGGGTGACCCGGTGGGCTGAGAGCTGGGGGCACAGAGGCAGAGGGGCACCATGTTAGCTGAGAAGAACTTTCCCTTCCCCGTGGTCCCTGGAAGACCGTGGGGGCAGACAGGCAAAAGCAACTGGAGTCCTCCAAGTCTCACAGAGGTGCCCTGAAACTCATGGGCATCCTAGGGCATCCTAAGAGAAACGCCTGAGCTAGGAACCAGGCCGGGCCCGCCCCGCTCCAACCCCGTCGGGGAGTGCAAAACATTACGGGATAGCATCTCTAGTCTCCCAAACGTAATCACGGAGGACAGGACACGTGGCAATGCCCCACGGGAATAAGAGGTACGTGGAGGATTATTTTCTGGGGAGAGAGCAGAGCTCAGGAGCCCAGACACCAGAGCACCGAGAGGCTTGGCTGGTGGGAGCTTATCGACAGGGCCCCCGCCCGGCCCACCGCACCGCCAGCCTGTGCTCCTGCTATTCCAGGGCCCCAGCCCGAGGCGGCAGGCTCCGCTGCCCCTGCACCTCCCAATCCTCTCCTTCCAGGGCCAGACCGAGTCACCTGTGCTCGCCCACGCCGCCTGT
Source organism: Saccopteryx leptura (assembly GCF_036850995.1). Taxonomy (NCBI): domain Eukaryota; kingdom Metazoa; phylum Chordata; class Mammalia; order Chiroptera; family Emballonuridae; genus Saccopteryx; species Saccopteryx leptura. The sequence continues at coordinate 384,795,431 of NC_089503.1, forward strand.
GATCTGACACGAAATGTTCTTCAGAGTCAGGACAAGGCTTCATCCTCGGCTGCTCCGTTTGGTAAACCACATAAGCTACCCGAACCTCCTCTGTAAACGGGGACGATAACCCTTGCCCTGTGGTCTGGGGCGGGGATTGAACGTGACGATGTGGGCAGAGCGGCTGGGCACGCAGCAAGCGCCCCCTGAGCCCCGGTGCCAGACACCCTCCAGGCTGCCTGCGTGCAGGCCCTGTTCCGGGGTGCTCGTGGCTGCGCTGCACTCACACACGCATGCTTGTGTAAACACGGCCCGAGGACGTCCTGGCCCTGAGACACACGCACGCCACACCTCCCGGGCTTCTGTATGGCGCAGGGCGCGCCCGCAGGCGCGCAGCACGGGGCGGGCTCAGTCCGCGCCCGGCGGGGACACCCGCGAGGAGCCTGCACGACATGCTGCACCTTCACTGACTGCTGGGGAAGGGATCAGTTTATGAGGTACATCTCTCCTGGACCCGAGACCTTCCCCTCAGAGGAAACGAGAGGGGAGAGAGGTGGCTTTCCCAGCAGACGTGTGGCCGTTTTCCACGGAAGTCCCTCCCCCTGCACCCTCGCCGCCTCCCTGTGATTGGTTCCCGTATCAACACCTCCTTATCAGCCCCCGTGCCGACCTCGAGCACAGGGAACCCGGCGCTTTCCTCTTTAGACACAGTAAAATGTTTCTTAAACTCCAGAGTCTGTTTTACAATGTTATGATTTCAACCACAGTAACAAATGGTCCGCGCGCCCCGCCCCTGGCCCAGGCAGCAGGACAGGGCGGGTCTCCAAAGCCCCAAAGCAGCGCGGTTCAACACTCCCATCCTCCTGCTTTTCTTCTGAGTTTAGCATCCAGGCCGGCCTCCTGGTCCTGCATCCAGGTGCCTGCTCTCTTCCTCGTCTCCATGGCCAGGAGCACAGACTGCTGTCCCTGAAGCAGCCCCATAGGTTCTGGGAGCTGAGACCAGGGTCAGGGGCTCCATGGCTGGTGCAGAGGGCGGAGGACGGAGGGTGGGGGCCCACGGGAAGGACCCAGCATCTGAACAAACAGCTCTGGTAAAGGGACAGTCACCAGCCCTGCATGCCACTGGGCTGGCAGGGCAAGGTCACGCCTTCTGGGACTCCTGAAAAAATCCACTCCCTATATGGCGCTAAACGGCATGTTAAAAAATACAGCCACGCTGCATCACCAGAAAGAACGCCGCCGGTTCAAAACAAGTCTCAGAGGAGGAGACCGCCGGCCCCGGGGAGCCCCCGTGGGCTTGCGCTCTGGGGCACGCTGGCAAGGGAAGTCTTGCAAGTTGCAATGAAAGAGTACACACTTTTTCTCAGAAGAGCGAGAAAAGCTGCCCGCAGGGAGGGGAAGGTAGAAGAGGTGGCCATGCTGCCCTCCCCCTCCGTGAGGACCTCGGCCCTGGGGGAGCCTGGGCCGCCCGCCCGCAAAAGCTAGCTCCAGCCTCGCCTACGCCAGCATGCCAGAGCACCCTCAACTGTGCTGCGAGTGTTCATTCCTGCCCGGGACTGTTCTCTCGGGGCCTGTGTGTGCGCCGAGGGCCCTTCAGACGGGCGTGGGGGCCGGAGGGAAAGGCCAGTCAGGGGAGCCCAGAAAGGGCTGTGTTCACGGATGTTCAAGCAAGGCCCTGGGCAACGATTACATTCAGTACATCCAATAATTCCATAACATCTCCAGAGCTGGCTATTTACTGGCAATTTCTGCCAGCCTCTGTTTCTCATTTCTGTTTTGCAACACAAACTTGAAAGGGGCCTCCGTGCTTATATCAGGTCAGAAAAAACTGGACAGGACAACCCTGTCCTTCCTCCCGAGCTCTGGGGGAAGCGAGGGGGACGTGGGGGCCGCGGCCTGAGCTGGCGCGTCTGCCCCTCAGGTCTACGGGAGAGAAGAAGGGGTGAAGAGGCAGCGTGCTGAGGCCCTCCGGCTCCACAGCACAAGGTCAGGGGGTACAGGCTGAGCTCCCCTGCTCCACTGTTAACCGAGGTACCGGAACCTCATCTTCTAAGATTCGGCCTCGTGCAGGACTGGACGCTTGAGCAACAAAGGACCCCGTGTAGAAAGAGTGTAAGTCCAGAGTGAAGGAAGTGGATCGCTTACTGACACTGATTAATAAGACGTTTTCCTCAAGTGTCTCTGTGCTCATGCTCTGTGGGTGTGTTTGCTCACACACACGCACCGGAATCTCAAATATGCTTCTACGTCGTTGAAAATAAACAGGATGGCTTAGTCAAAACTGGGAACTACGAAATACCTAACCTCTTTTTTTTTTTTTTTAATTCTTTGCTCTCAGAAGTGGGAGTAAGTGAGTACAGCCGGCACAGGGACCAACAGGGACCTGTGGCTCTGAGCACCGTCGGTGGGACCGGAGGACAGGAAGGCGCAGGCCACACGGGGCAGGGAGACACAGCTGCAGCCACCAGAGGCCGCGGAGACTGTCCAGATAAGCCTGTCAGTGAGGAAACCACAGCTCAGGGAGGTTAGATACCTTAACCACCACCACGAAGGGGGCAACAAGGGGCTAACCCCTGCTTCTTGCCTCTCCGCTGAGCCCCGCCCTGATGCTGCAGTCGGGGCGGCGGCAGACTTGGAGCGGCCCTTGGTGAAGATACTAGACCCCCAGAGGGCTGACTCCAAAGGAACAGACCCGAGGGAAAGGCAAGCTTTCTCACCCTCAGCTCTCTGCACCCCGGGCACCCGCCTCTTTCAGGAAAATGGCTTCTGGGTAGAGCACTGCGCTGTCCCACTTCAACAGGGGACACAAGGCTGAGGTCCCCAAACTCAACAAGCTTGTAAGCCTCCCCACCCCCAACTGGATAATGGGAATGGTAAAAGGTTGCCCGTTTTTCATCATTGGCAAATAAGGACTTTAATAAAAACGAGCATGATGGACGTGTGAGAGAGACCCCTGGGATGACAGAACTTGACTGTCATGGTTACAGGAAACCACACAGAACTAAATGGCCCAGGACCACTGCGCATGTGTGCGCACAAAACTGACGGCAAGAGAAAAGGGACCAGGGTCGTGCCAGTGCAACTTCCCGGCTCCGAGACGGCCCCAGGGTTACGTGATGTACTGCCGACAGCAGAGGCTGGGGGAGGCGTGCTGAATAAAGAACCTCTCTGTGCTATTTCTGCAACTTCCTGGGCACCTAGATTATTTCCAAATAAAAAATACGAATAACGAAAAAAAATTTTGAGTCAACATGAAAACTATCCCCTTTGTTTTATAGAAGGGTAACTGAAGTACAGAAAAAGGGTGGACATAACCCAAATAAAGGCAGCTGGTGACCAAACACCCGCCAGCATCACCACGACACCCGCCAGCATCACCACGACACCCGCCAGTATCACCACGACACCAGCCGGCATCACCACGACACCCGCCGGCATCACCACGACACCCGCCGGCATCACCACGATACCCGCCGGCATCACCACGACACCCGCCGGCATCACCACGACACCCGCCGGCATCACCACGACACCCGCCGGCATCACCACGACACCCGCCGGCATCACCACGACACCTGCCTTGTCCTTAGCCTTCCGCTGTCCTCATGGATGAGCAGAAACTGTGCTGAAGACTATTTCAGTAAGAACGCGAGATTCTGGTTCCTCCATCCACGCCACCACAGACCCACCCCAGGGGGCCTGGAGAGACGGGGACACAGATGTGGGCAGGACCACCGTGCTGTGTGGGGCTGGGGGCAAGGGCGTGTCACTTTGCTGGCAAGAAGCATAAGTTCCTCTTCCGCCATCTCCTCCTTTAACCAGAGCCCAGATCCCCTGCCTTCCCCTCCGTCTCCACCAGAGCAGGGCTGATGTCGGCCATTCACGCCAGGTTTGCTTGCTGGTCTGCTCCGGCCTGCCCCTCCCTGGCTCAGACGCCGAGACCCCCAGTCTCGTCTCACAGCACCCCCTTCCTCCTGCCACCACCCTTGGCAGCTGCTCTGTGACCCCTAAATACTTGACTGCCACATCCCCACCTGCCAGGGCCCCCAGCAGGTCTGTCCTGATAAGGCCCCAGAGGGAGTCCTGGTGCGCCTCCACGACCCCCCAGGTGGCGGGCAGGGGGCCCACAGGAAGCCCGAGCAGCCCAGCTGGGGTCTGGCGTGGGCGGCGCCTGTGCAATCCTCCCGGTGGTCAGCATTTCTAAGCCTGCTGACCAGACTGTCCCCAACTGCGAGCACCTGAGGCTCTGAGGGTTCTCTCGGGCCACCGGAGCCCTCCAGACCTGGACCCTGGGTGGACCCTGGGTGGACTGGAAGAGTCAGGGAGTCAAGCCGGCCCTTCCTCCCCCTCCAGGGAGCAGCTCTCGCCCAGACTAACCCAAGGTGGCTGATGAATACCCCGGCTCCCTCCCCTGTCGGGTGGGGGAACTGAGGCCCCCTGCCAGGGTCCCCCGCAGGCCGAGCCTGGGGTGCAGAGTGGCGATCCCTGGATAACAGGCCCTCTGTTGCTTCTCCTTCCTTCTCACTCCCCCACACCCCTTCCTGTGCTTCCTGGGCTCACCTCCCGAGTACACTATGTGTACCCAAACCCTGCCCTGGGAGGGAATGCCACCTAAGAGAGAAAGATGGTCACAGGGAACCCCAACAACTAGGAAATCAGAGCCAGATCCCAACATGCACGAGGGCGTCTCTGCGGGAGTCTGAGTCTGAAGCAGGACTGGCGACGGGACGTGGACACTGCCAGCACCACAGCTGCCCTCAGGTCCCACAGCGCGGACAGGGGAGACGACGTAACTCCTGGGTAAGTCTCTTTATGGCCGTTTATACGAACTGCTTTTCATTTGCCTAATTACCACTGGCACAAAAACCACCACGGAGGTATTAAACGTGTCAGGTACAACCTGCGCTGACTTGTGTGTGGTTACTAGTGCTGTGCAGGCCCACAGAGCTCTTGTGTTCAGGCCCCGGTGCTCACACCGGGGGACACACTGAGACTCGGCCCTTGAAGCTGGGCGTCACACGTCAGCGGCAAGGGGACAGCCAGGAGAGCTCATTCCCACCCTGGCTGCCGGGCTCCCCACAAAGCGTCCCCCTCAGCGGGTCTGGGGAGCACCTCTCCAACCAGTTCCCAGGGGAGGCGGGCACAGCTGTCTGCAGTCGCCCTGGGAGAACCGCTGGGGGGCAGAAGCAACCACCAGGTTACCCTCCAAGGCTGCCGACTGCAGCGTGACAGTCTCGTTTCGAGAAAGCTGGTGGAAACTTAGAACGCTGCTGGTCAGTCGCCGACCCAGAGTCGGATTTGGTATACTGACAGCTCAAACCAAAACTAAGGTGAAGCTGTTACTCAAATCCCAGGAGACCTGGGCTTGCTCTTTTTCTTTCCAGCAACCAGGAGTGCCCACTCTGTGCCAAAGACGTCACCAGGCAACAGAGGTCTGGGCATGGCCACAGGTCTTGTGCGAGGTGGGTCGGACACATCCTCTGGGAGCCTCGGTTTACTAACTCGTAAAGGAGGCGACTCGTTCCCAGGGACGCCCAGCTCCAACATTTCACAGTGAAATCGAAGCAGCATCATAGCTCGAAGCAGAAGCCTTCTGCCTGGCTGTCTGGGCGGCACGGTGAGACACGTGGGTGAGACCCCTGCCACTCCCTGGGCCAACGGTGGCAGCCCCGGGGAAGCCCTGGCCACAGTCCTGAGCCCGAGGTCCTCCTGGCTGGTCGGCCCACGTCAGCCAAGGCCCCCAATTACAGGTGCTGCCAAGGCAGTCATTACTATGGACGATACCAACTGAAGAACGCAGAAGCACCCAGCACGAGATCCGTGTTCATAACTGGTCCTCCCAGATACATCGTGACGTTGAATCACTCCGCCTGCTGAAGGGAACACCGGCACCGCTCACGGGGAGGGAGGGCGCCCTGACACCCTCCTCGACTGGGGTTTCAACGAGCCCTGGATGGCCCCGCGCCAGCAGCTCTCCTGCTCGGCATGCAGAGCAGCGCGCCGCGGGGGAGGCGGGCGCCCATCTGTGAAGGACAGCCGCCCACGCACCGCTTATTGGAGCCTCCGCTTCTTAACGACGCCGCCCCCGGGTGTCCCCAGGCTGAGCGCCGACCTTCCGACTCCTCAGGGGACCTGCAGGCGACACTCCTGTGTTATTCGACTTTACAGGCAGGGGAACCAATGCCCAGAGGTGACCACCATTTGCTCAAAATCACCAACAGCTCAACCGTGGGACTGAGAAGCCAGGCTGTTTGATTTCTGGCCAAACCCCCGGCAACCTCTGGTCAGGACAAGGCCAGGTGGGAGGTGGATGAGAACCTGAGAGCGCCACTTCAACCTTAAGACCGGTGTGTCAAGGTGGCGCTCAGGTTAAATGGGGGTGCGGAGCCCAGTGCTGGCAGCCGCCGGGCGCCGGGCAGGGCACTCACCGTCTGTACTCTCCGAGTCCCTGCCACGCCAAGACAGACAAAAACACGCCTTTTATCTATAGGAACAGCAAACACCTTCTCAGTCTCACAGAAGTACAAATAAAAGCACACAGAGGCAACTATTTGTTGATTTAACCAACAACACTTCAGTAAAAACAGCGAGGCGATCGCTGAGACAGGCCCCTGCCCCTGCCTGGTACAGAATCCGGAGCCACGGCCCCTGCGCCCAACACCCAGCACCATGCCTGGCACCTCGCTGTCACCGAACGTCGACCTGCTGATCAAGCACTGGGCTGTCAGCTGCGGCGGAGGCTCAGGGAGGGCGGCCAGGGCCTTCTGGCTGGTCACTCGGGTGATGCGGCTCCTAAGCTGACGAGTTCCATGGGCTCACGGGCTGATTGACGAGCCCCCCCCCCCCCCCCCACTTGCTGCAGCCCGTGTAAAGTGAGCGGTTCCTGGTCTAATATCCCATCTGTGTCTCATCTCCTCAGGCTGGGACTTGGGAACCACACTGTGCGGAGCCCGTTCCGTCCCGTGGCGTCACCGGTGTGAGTCTCAGCTCAGGGCTCGGGCGTCCCTTCCTCGGACACGGAGTGCTCGCCTCGGTGCTCTGCCCGCCTCCACTGAGCGCCCCGCCGCGTCGCGATGCTGCATGTCCTTTCCTAGGTCAGCACCCAGGAGAGACACACGCTTATCACGTTACACACGAGGGAGCACACGATGCCGTGATACTGGCTCAAGCCATGCTCAGCCGACAAAGGCTTGGAAATGTATTTTTTATTTTTTTGGGGGGGGAGACAGGAAGGGAGAAAGATGAGAAGCATCAACTTGTAGGTGCAGCACTTTAGTTGTTCATTGATTGCTTTCTCGTGTGTGCCTTGACTGGGGGAGGGGGCTATAGCAGAGCAAGTGACCCTTTGCTCAAGCCGGTGACCTTGGGGTTTCAAACCTGGGTCCTCAGCGTCCCAGGCCAACACTCTGTCCACTGGGCCACCACCGGTCAGGCTGGAAATGTGTTTTAATTAACACAAGTAGGAAGCATTTTCTAAACTAAACCAAGTCAAGGGCAGGGCCCCAGACTCGGTAGGGATGCCCAGTGCCACCCAGATGCAGACAGCGTGTTTTACAAGCTGGGTCGACACCCAGGGGCTGCGGCTTTGTGGAATGACTGCCCACAGGAACTGTGGGTATCGACACCGCAGCTGACTCCACAAAAGCAGTTAGTGGCGCTCTGCCCCAGGAACGGGCCTGAACAGGCTGCCGCACCCAGCTAGCCCAGGGCCACCTGGACGAGCGAACCCCTCCCAGGGCACAGAGAGACATCAAGGCGTCTCCGCGTGAGGACCGACAGACCCGCTCCTCAATGAGATCAATCTCTCTCCGTCCTCGAGGGACTGGGGGTTATACAGAAATCTTTGTCAGCCGTGAAACAAAGACATCCATCACTAGGCTCTGGCCTTGGAAACTGGCTGTGCTCGAGCCGCTGCCCAGGATGAGAAGAGGCCGAACCTAGTTGAACCTTCGGGGGAATTCGGCATGGAGAAACAGCACTATCTGAGCCGGGGCACGGCCAGAGCACTGGGTTAACACCCGGCGGGGGAGACTCATTAAGACCTTATTTCCGATCACCAGCAATAGATCTAATTTTTTTTAAAGTGGGTTTTGGAAAATTTCCTCTAGCTGAATCAATTCTGCCGGCACCATCCACGCCAGGGACGCCAACTCTTCCGCGGCTGAGAGAGCCTGTGAACGGCATTGAACACACGGGCCCAGCCGGGGGTCTGCTCGGTCACGCATCTGCTCTGCCGCAGCCGCGTCCTCCTGTCCCGTGGAGACAGATGGAGCTCCCCAGGCAGGGGTTGACATCTTCACCGTGTGACACTATGTCTGGGTGGGCTCTTCTCTGCCCTCAATCTGATTTCAAAGATTAGAGGCCAAGAACCGCCCAAACCCATTTCTGCTCTTGACTTACATACAGGACAGGGGAAAGCAGAAAGCTGTCACTTCCAAAGCGGCTTCCATTTTCAACGTTCTTTATCGAGGGTAGCGTTTTAGGTGTGGGGGCAGGGCAGGCAGTCAGTGGAGTTCACTGAGAACATCTATCAGCACTTAAATGTCAAATTTAACCCCTCCTTTCTGCATCAGCATGTTTGAGGAGAGCAACCTTTTCAATTAACAAAAGTAGAGGTGGGGGCGCTACTCTGTTAAATTGAGAAATCTATAAAACATGAGCAATAAACCTCTCCGGAAATCCACACTCCCTAAGCTCCCATCTGTGGAGCAAATAATGCCACATGTTGTCTAGAACCCCTCACTTGTAGCATAAAAGGGCTATTACTTATTACTGGAGAATGAAGAAGAAAGTAAACATTAAACATTCAAGACCGAGACAAAGACGTAATTACTGTCAACTCCCTCAAGAAGAAAAAGAAAGATACCTATGCCCACGCATGGCGAGGTTTTAGCAATCCAAGCCTGGAGCTCTTTGTGGAGTGACCCTGGCGTTTCAGAGACTCGGGGCCTCCACCGTCCTTCTGAGGTCCTTAATCATCCGAGCATTTCTAAGTGCATCATGCTGGGCCAGGGAGCCTATGGGCTTGTGAAACTGAACTGTGATTCCCACCCTTGAAAGGTCTCTAATCTGATGAGGGAGACAGGCCGCGCACAAGGTCAGCGATGTGGGAGGGCCCACACAGTGCCTGCGGTGGGACCTGCTGCAGGAACCGCCCCTGCGATCTGGGGGGCGGGGGACAGGTTCTGTGTCAGGAACTGGACACCCTCCGTTCCCGGAACGGGGCCCCGGACCCACTACTCTTGACTGGGCTGACCACTGCAAGCTCAGCGGGTCCTGGCCCACCTCTCACCTCTCACCGCACTTTGCTCTTTTTCTCCACAAGCCCAATTTTTGTTAGTGACAGTATTTTTATTTGCTTGTACCTGTTTAATATCTGTCTCTTTCTGTAAATGCTCAGTCCCTCAACTCAAAAGCGGGGTGTTTATTTTGTTTACTGTTTCACCTCTGTATGCCCAGCACTAGGACTACCTGGCACACCGTGCTTTCTCAAAACAAAATGTGTCAAATGAATCAATGAATCAGCAAGCTTCAAAGAAGGGTGGAATGTCAACCAAAAGAAATACGCCCTGTCTGGGTAGCTCAATTGGTTCGAGCGGCATCCCGGTGTGCCAGGGTTATCGGTTCGATCCCCAGTCAGGACACATAAAATAATCAACCTATGATTGCATCCGTAAGTAGAACAGCAAATCGATGTTTTTCTCTCTTTTGTCCTTTCTCTCTAAAATAAATTTTTTTAAAAAATGGAGAAAGTCATCCCCATAGAGAAAAGTTATAGACCACCGAGTCAAGGAATACAGTGGGTTTTCTTTCGGCCGAAGCCAGAGAAACAGAACAGGTAAGTGAGAAAGCGGGGGGATAGGTAAGTTAGAAGCCGGACCCTAGGCTCGTTCTCTGCAGGACATGAACTCCAGGCTAAGAAATCTGGACTCTGTCCTGCAGCCACAGGGCACCAAGAACGGTTCCGAGTCAGGGGAGGTATACAGAATATTCAGGAACAGAAGTGAGGTGGACTAGAGGAGAAGGAAGCCCAGAGGCAAGCGGACTACGGAGGGTGCCGGTGGAGGCGGCAGCGGGCAGGTAAGGGGGACGGTGGGAGGGGAGGGATTCTGGGAGGAGACACTGGGGACGGACACGGGGTGGGAGAAGAGGGAGAGTCAGGGGCACAGGCAGGTGAGGGGGACGGTGGGAGGGGAGGGGAGGGATTCGGGGAGGAGACTTCGGGGACGGGGACGGGGTGGGAGAAGAGGGAGAGTCAGGGGCACAGGCAGGTGAGGGGGACGGTGGGAGGGGAGGGATTCTGGGAGGAGACTTCGGGGACGGGGACGGGGACGGGGTGGGAGAAGAGGGAGAGTCAGGGGCACAGGCAGGTGAGGGGGACGGTGGGAGGGGAGGGATTCTGGGAGGAGACTTCGGGGACGGGGTGGGAGAAGAGGGAGAGTCAGGGGCACAGGCAGGTGAGGGGGACGGTGGGAGGGGAGGGATTCTGGGAGGAGACTTCGGGGACGGGGTGGGAGAAGAGGGAGAGTCAGGGGCACAGGCAGGTGAGGGGGACGGTGGGAGGGGAGGGGAGGGATTCTGGGAGGAGACTTCGGGGACCGGGATGGGGTGGGAGAAGAGGGAGAGTCAGGGGCACAGGCAGGTGAGGGTTTGCTGCACCCTTCATTGGGCCAGGCTTGGGCTCATTTACACAACACAGGCTGTCCCAGTTCTCATCGATCCTATCGATTTCAAATGAAAAAAAGAAAAAGAAAGAGAAACTTGTACAGAAGCATCTTCACATCATGGTGCGTCCCAGAGCCGCTACAATGCCTGAGAAGGTCTCAGGGACCCGGAGGAAGACGGCGACGCTGACATGTGGCGAACAGGCCGTCACTGCTCTGTGACGGGCACAGGGAAGACCTGCACGGACTCGGGTCCCCGCCGGGAAGAGGCTGAGCCGGAGCTCCAAGGCGGGAAGCACAGGCGGGCTTCACAGGGCGACAAGCACCTCTCGGTCTCGGCCTCCTCATGGGGGCGGGGGGGCTCTGGAAGGGTCTCTGATTTAGTCTCACTTACAGATTGATCCCTTTAATTGCTCAGGATAGAGTGGCAGGCACATCAAACTCCTTGAGGAAGCATTCATTACCAGGTGCCATGGCACAAGAAAAATCTCACCACGATGTACAATGCAGTCTGTAATGATGTCACACAACTTCAAGAGGACCCGATGACCTGGACGCATCCAGAGAACAGCCAGGACGAAGCGGTTTGAGCACACGTCGCGGGGGGGGGGGGGGGGGGGGGGGGGGGGCAGGGGGAGGGGGCTGGGCTGCCCGGCAAAGAAACAGAAGGTTCCAGGGCAGGAGGGCCGAGTGCAGCTCAACAGCTGAACAACTGTAAGAGGGGCCTGTGGGACGGCCACACGCCGGGCCGATGCTCTGCTGCTGAGCCGACTGGCCGGGGCCCCAGCATAACCTTTAATCAGTAAAAACTTAGCAGCACCCAAATCGTCCACCTAGAGAGAATTTTCAAATAAATAACAGTATACCCATACCATGGAATTCTGTCAAGTATATCTATATCTATCTATCTATAAAAACTTCATGTAGTTAATTAGAATGGTTTTCAAAAAATATTAACTGAAAAAAGCGAGGTTCAGAGCAGTATGTATAATATAACACAGCCCCTTTATCTTAAAAACAAACAAACCAAAAACAGTTGCTGTCTGAAAGGCTAATATATCACAGGATGCTTCTGCAAGGAGACCTAGAAAACTGTGCGAGGAGCTGGGTGTTGGGGGACACAGACACAGGGAAAATGTAAAAAAAAATAATTTCTTTGGTATTTTTTAAATTTCAACCACATTTGGGCATTACAGCATTTTTAAAATCCCCAGAGTATGAAAATTCTATTTCCAGTTAGAAATGAAGATTATTTAAGACAAATGTTCCTTTTACAGGCACTTTGGGGTTAATTCCTACCCTTTAAGTGCGCCTGTCCTCCACCACACCCACAGACACAGGCACCCCCTGAGTATTTTGGACGGTTCTGCTCAAAATAACTAACTCTAACATGGAGAGGAACGGAAATATTTACAAAGACCACATCATTTCCACTGAGTTTACAAGGGTTTCCTGTTTGTTTACATCAGGACAGACAAGAACAGACCGTCAGACAGTGTCATCTGCAGGCCCCTAGAGCTTAGGTAGTTTTCCACCTGTCTAGACAGACAGACGGGCGCCCGAGTTATGGACAGGTAGCCCGTGGCGCAGAGGCAGGGTCAGGAGCGCTCAGGAGCAGGAGGCCCGGGAAGCTCGCCCAGGGCCTGCCCTGCCCTCAGTCGGCGGGCCAGTGTTCCTGCCCACACTGCGGCTTCAAGCAGGGCCATCTCCGGGGAAGAGAGCAGGACAAAGGGAAGGAAAGGAAGCCTCAGGGGGAGGGGGGGGCGGCCCCCCACAAACACACGGGGCTGAGCCAGCGGGTGTTCACCTCTTTGAGGGTGCTGGCACAATACCAGGGCCCAAGAAAGAGCTCTGTGTTGTTGCTGAGGGTCACAGGTTCCCAAGGAAACCCAAGTGAGGTCCAGATGAACTGCTTTCCTGGGCCTTATACAATAAGAACCCTGTCCCTTACGATCTGGCCGGGCAATTATTGGCCACTGACCACACAGCAGATCTCTAAACAAATTAAGGCTTCTCTGGGTCCCAGTCATTTCTAGGAGGAAAAAAACCATAGGAACTAAGTTGTCTTACGTGTATAAAACGAGGCCGGCTTGTTCTGCTGTATCGCCCAGGGCTCCACGTGAGCCAGGGACGAGGAGGGCGAGAGTGGCCAGCAGCAGGTCCCCTGGCCGGTGTACTGGGAAGAGAGACAGAAGAGAGGCGGCACACGTGGCACCCTGACCCCCCCCCAGACCGAGGCCTGTGAGCGCCACCCCGGACCGGGCAACCCCTGTCCCTGGGCACGGCTCACTGAGATCTATACCCTACTCCCAGCTGGACACCCCGGACCGGGCAACCCCTGTCCCTGGGCACGGCTCACTGAGATCTATACCCTACTCCCAGCTGGACACCCCGGACCGGGCAACCCCTGTCCCTGGGCACGGCTCACTGAGATCTATACCCTACTCCCAGCTGGACACCCCGGACCGGGCAACCCCTGTCCCTGGACACGGCTCACTGAGATCTATACCCTACTCCCAGCTGGACACCCAGATATAAGGTAATTCGCCACATGAAGCAACACAGAAACTACGCACACACACACATAAACACACATGTGCAAGTATGCACAAAAGACACAAGTATGCACACACAAGGACTTCCACACGCCAGGCTACTGTCTACCCCTGAGCCAACCAGCCAGAGCCTGTTAGTTCTTTTCCTGTTTCGTTCTCTGCTCATCCCCCGTGCTTAGAACAGTGCCTGGAACACAGCATGTACTGGACAAATGAACTGAATGAATGATTATAATAAAAACATGCATCAATTTGTTATTATTGCTCATTATGTGAAAACAGTTCTCCTTGCAAGATAAAAAACTACCATTCCTTAAATCAGTGTTTTCCACCAGAAACTTCATGCCGGTCTAGGAAAGTTAACCACGCTCATACTGTACGAAGATGATCTAGCCAATGATCTCAGTCAAATCTGCTTATGCTCTGGGGTGATTTCTGCCTTAGCAGCTCCCAAAAGAATTCTATTTTCACTGGCCCCCAAGTGTAAAAAGGTTGAACACCACTGTCCTAAATGACATACGATCACCCAGTCTACATATTACTGATGCCGTTACTATTAAAAAAATAGAAAAAGGAGAGATACAAAACCAGAACCAAAGTATGCAGAGAATGTTTCAGAAACTCTCTGTTATTCTCAGCCTCTGTATGCAGTGGAATACAGATAAAATTCCTCTCATATATCTGCCTACATTCACTGTCACCCAAGCTCTTGGTCTGGTGTTTACAAATCGCCATTAAACAAAATAAAGGAAGAAAAGGGAAATTCTCATCTTGCCAGCAACGTCACAAGTCCCACTAAATCCCTCCACGGCGCTTGCCGGTGTGTGTCGGTCCAGGCAAGGGGAACCCGTGGGCTTATGCCAGGGCAGTGTGGGTGGTGGCCTGGCGGCGAGCAGGCCACTCACACCACCCGAGCAGAAACATGTTCAAGAGAAACTGAAGAGAAGCCCTCCTGGTGCAGGAGGCTGAGGAAGGCTAGAGAGGGCTCTCCCCACGCCGCAGGAGCGTGAGCACGCAAAGGGAGACAAGTGAGAAGGGCAGGATAAGAAAGTAGAGAGAGAGGGAAAAGCACGGGTGAAAAGGGGGGAATGAGCACAGGGGGGAAAGGAGAAACAAAAAAAGAGGCGGGATGAGCAGCATGACAGAAGGGAGCAAAGAGGAAGCCAGGAGAAGCCGTGGCGAGAAGCAGGGAGGAGCACGTGGAGAAAAGCGTGGAGAGAAGCAGGAAGAAGTGCGTGGACAGAAGCGTGGAGAGAAGCAGGAAGAAGCACATGGAGAGAAACGGGGAGAGAAGCAGGGAGAAGCAGGAAGAAGTGCATGGAGAGAAGCAGGGAGAGAAGCGGAGAAGCGTGTGGAGAGAAGCAGGGAGAGAAGCACGTGGAGAGAAGCAGGGAGAAGCAGGAGAGAAGCAGGGAGAGAAGCAGGGAGAAGCACATGGAGAGAAGCAGGGAGAGAAGCAGGGAGAGAAGCAGGGAGAAGCACATGGAAAGAAGCAGGGAGAGAAGCAGGGAGAAAAGCAGGGAGAAGCACGTGGAGAGAAGCAGGGAGAGAAGCACATGGAGAGAGGCAGGGAGAGAAGCAGGGAGAAAAGCAGGGAGAGAAGCAGGGAGAAGCACATGGAAAGCAGGGAGAGAAGCAGGGAGAAGCACATGGAAAGAAGCAGGGAGAAAAGCAGGGAGAAGCACGTGGAGAGAAGCAGGGAGAGAAGCAGGGAGAAGCAGGGAGAAAAGCAGGGAGAAGCAGGGAGAAAAGCAGGGAGAAGCACATGGAGAGAAGCAGGGAGAGAAGCAGGGAGAAGCACATGGAAAGAAGCAGGGAGAGAAGCAGGGAGAAAAGCAGGGAGAAGCACGTGGAGAGAAGCAGGGAGAGAAGCACATGGAGAAAGGCAGGGAGAGAAGCAGGGAGAAAAGCAGGGAGAAGCACGTGGAGAGAAGCAGAGAGAGAAGCGTGTGGAGAGAAGCAGGGAGAAGCAGGGAGAGAAGCAGGGAGAGAAGGAAAGAAAAGACAGGAGCCAGGCTCCCAGGTTCCCATGATGAGATACGAAGAGGTGGAGGCAGTGAGGGCACCCCCACAGGCCAGGTCCAAGGTGCCCCCTTTTCCCAGCATGCTGTCCAGTTAGAGAGAGGCTCCATGGGGGGTGGGGGGTGGTAGGGGCTGAACCCAACAGCGTTTGCATCCCCAGTTCACTGCGAGCCAGACCGACTCCATCTTATTTATAAGATGACGTTTCTTCTGCTGGCTTCAGGGCCATGGAGACGCACACATACACACACACACACACATACACACACATATATATACATTATCCAGGCTAACAAAATACACTTGGATTTATCAGGCAGAAAGGCCAGGGTTGTTTATTCAGGACTTCCAAAAGAATAAAGGAAATTATTTTTAAAATATAGAAAAAAAAAATCTCAATCTTCACAGACCCCACTTAAAACCAAGGGAGAGTTAGAGGTTCTGGGACGAGCAGACAGATACTACTCCAAGCTCCCACCTGTCCCAGAGGTAGGAGTACCACTCTCTTGTTTAGAGGAAGACAGCTCAGCAAAAAGACGACACAGCAAGCTTGTTTACATAGTAAAGAACAACGGTTACTGCACAAGGTCTAGCCACTGCTGGTGGAAACTCGGATGCCCAGATCCTTTCATTTTAGTATCTACATCATTCTTCTTGCATGCCCAACCCTGAAGGGGTTAAAAGCAGCCCCAGCCTCTGTGGAGTTGAACCAATCAGCTCTTCTCTTGATGACATCATGCCTCCCACTGGGCAGCTTGCTGGAAGGGGTGTGGGGACCTGGCCTGGAAGGGGGGTCCCCTCTACCACTGCCACCTGGCTCCCATGGAGTGGTTCCGGAGCTGAGGATGCCCTCTGCTACCACTTCAGATAAACCTGGGGCACTCCCCAAATCCCTGGCCAGGAATTCCTCTCGGCTTGTACAAGACGCCCACGGAGCGTGTCCCCGCTCTTCATTCATTCCCACTTGTTTTAATATTTATGAAAGCCGATTACACGACAGAAGATTTATCACTTCAGCCTCTAGCCAAGTTCTAAACGACTCACACGTTTATGCTAAGTAGACAAGCAGCCGGTGTGGTTTCCTTTGTCAGAAGTTCCAGTCCCGTTCAGAGGCAGGTAGATGAGAGACCTATCACCCCACAGACAGTTTATACACTCACACCGCAATCTGACCAGGACATTATGTTTGTTCTTTTTACGAGGTATTTATTTCAGACATTAATTGCTGCCGCCGCCGCCGCTGTGTGTGTATCGTGCGTGTGTCGGACAACGCGGGGACAGAGGAGAAAACCCACCCAGGAGCCGGGACTCAGGAGCACAGGCTGTAACCCTGACCCCGCTGCCGGCTCGGTGGGAAAAAGAACAGGCTCCCCCCTATAAATGGGAGTGGGGAAGGCTTCCAGTTAAATGATGAATTTCTCCTGCTTCCCAGCACACTGAATACCTACACCTTCTGGTTCATCTGCAAATGAAGATTAATTCACAATTTCCATGCAGGAGCCATGTTTACTGCTCTGGCACTCAGCCAGCCAGAAAGGTCTCAGTGCTAAAAATATCTGGGCCGCTCAGGGTCCATGCAGGAAAGAGACGGCACATTCAAACTGGGGAACTAAACGAGCTGGATAAAGGGGTTCCTCACCTAGGTTTGGGGAGGGTACAGGGACAGCAGCAAGGGGTGGGGGCTTGTCCCAGCTGGAAGCACTGAGCTGGTTAGCAGAACCCAGCTATTGGAAGAGGGTCCCTCCCAGGAGCTGGTGGTCTTCAGCAGGGGGACACAGCCAAGCCACGATTTCCTTGGCCTGTTGACTGGCGCCGACCAGCACTGATTGGCTCCGGCACACAAGAAGGGGGGGTGGGGGGAGGGCAGGGAATTCAGGTGAGGGGCTGAGGGAAAACGCCCCGCATGGGGTCCAACAGCTAGAGACTAAACCACAGACCAACCTTAAGGCACAGCTGGAGGACTGACAGAATACCACACCTTTTAGAATGAGGATCTGAACCCAGACCTTATTCACACTGTCCTGGTAACACACCCCAACAGGCAGCAATTAGGTCAGAAATGCCAATAATAAGTCTATATATATATTCAGACCCCAAATTTGGATATATAAACAGTCCCCCGGGTTACAAACAAGATAAGTTCTGTTGGTTTGAATGTGTTTTAAGTATTTATATGCACAGAAAGGTAAAAATAAATACTATGTGAAGACAAACACCCATCTAGGTTGCGTTTGATAGATAAATGCACCTGTTCCAACTTACAAACAAATTCAACCTAAGAACCCACAGAACCTCTCGTTCGTAACCCGGGCTCCGCCTATACCACAAATGTTCACCCCGGTTAACTATGTGTAGAGAGAGGCAGACGATCTTCCCACTCCTTATCTGTACACGTTTAAAGCTTTATTTACGTACAGCTTCTCAGCGTCACTTCTATTAAGCCCAGGGATCATTAAGACAACCAAGAGTGCTTTGAGGAGAATGGAGAACAGAGCTTGGAGTTAGATCTCCTCTTATGCTGAGCACTTTTACAGCACAAACTATTACTTCCTTGTTACCAAAGAAAACGGAGAATGCTTGTGCCACTGACGGACACTATCTCAGAGGTCCACTCTGACCAGGCTAGCCTTCAGAAGGTGTCCCGTCAGGGTCATTAAGAAGGGCTGCGCCGACCATCTCTAAGGAGCAGTCTGTGTTTGGAGAAAGGGACTCGTGTCTATCAGCCGAGAACGTTCCCAGGCATAAAACATCGTCCCAAACAACCGGTCAGGCAGCCACAGCTGGCCATCATAGTAGTCCCCTGCTTCTCCACAGTCCTGCTTTTCTGTGGTGTCAGCTGTCCACGGTTAACTACACCAAAAATTATTAGATGGAAACATTCCAGAAAAAAAACATTCGTTAGTTTAAAACTGCGCACTGTTCTGAGGAGCGTGATGAAAACTTCACACTGCCCCGCCCCGTCCCTCCAAGCAGGTGAGCTGCCCCTCCCCCCAGCGACTCCACGCTGTGGCCCTCCCCGCCTGTCCTGTCCATCTCCTCACAGGGCAGCCCTCTCCGTTATCAGATTGACGTTCATGGGATTGCCGCCCCAGAGTTCAGATCACCCTATTTTACTTACTGGAGGCCCCAAAGCACAGAGCTGGTGATGCTGGCAACTGAGGCGTGCCCAAGGGAAGCCGTAACGTGCTTCCTTTAAGTGCGGTGTTTTGAGAAATAAAGATGTTACTTTTATTACAATGTATTTTTATAACTGTCCTATATATATATATTTTTTGTATTTTTCTAAAGTGAGAAGCAGGGAAGCAGACAGACTCCCGCATGCGCCCGACCGGGATCCACCCTGCATGCCCACCAGGGGGCGATGCTCTGCCCATCTGAGGCGTTGCTCCGTTGCAACCAGAGCCATTCTAGCGCCTGAGGCAGAGGCCACAGAGCCATCCTCAGGGCCCGGGCCATCTTTGCTCCAACGGAGCCTTGGCTGCGGGAGGGGAAGAGAGACACAGAGAGGAAGGAGAGGGGGAGGGGTGGAGAAGCAGGTGGGCGCTTCTCCTGTGTGCCCTGGCTGGGAATTGAACCTGGAACTTCCACGTGCCAGGCCGACGCTCTACAACTGAGCCAACGAGCCAGGGCCTATAGCTGCCCTATTTTTTATTATGAGTTATTGTTGCTAATCTTTTACTGTACCTAATTTTTAAAGTAAACTTTATGATAGGTATGCGTAGGTGGGTGTATATAGGGGTCGTTAGTATCCATGGCATCAGGCATCGACTGGGGCTCCTGGAACATGTCCCCCCTCTTGGGAAAGTGGGGGACTACTGCATGTAGAATACATTTGAAGACTAAACCTCAGAGAGGGCCGTACATTTCTCTGTAAGCTCTCTTCTCTCAGGGAGCTGGGCTGAAAGGCTCATTCATTCCTCAGGGAACACTGGGGGGCGCCTGGCCTGCCTCCAGAAGCCAGGCGGGCTCGTCCAGGTCTGGGGTGGGGCAGAGTCGCGCAGGAGGTCACTCCACCAGCACCGGACCCCCTCCAGCCCCGACACTGCAGGCCTCACTTCTCACTCTCCGAAGCTCCAGGCACAGTACTAACCCACTCTTCACGTGCTACTTTCTGCACACTTGGAACTCTGTGAGGCACCCGTCTGATTGCTGAAAACAACTCCGAACCACGGATCTCACCAGCAGGAGTCACAGCTCGGAGGCCTCCCAGGGCCTCCAGGCACCAGGGTGGAGGTGGCAGAGCTGGTGGCGCTGGGGCTCCAAGCTCACCAGCTGACTCCCGGCTGCACCCCGCGCGCCCTGCCCCACCTTCCAGGGGCGGCCTGGCCAGCTCACACACACAACTCCTCGGGTGCTGGGATCACAGCTGCCCGGGCCCCCCAGCCTTTCTCTGCCTCCCGGCCCGGACGAGACAGCAGCCTTCTCCTGGGATCTAGTCACGACAGTAAAACACCATCGAACACAAGACACACGAGCAGCCTGCAGGCTGGTCAGGGGCTCTTCTACAGCAGTCTCCCAAAGCCTGGGGTTAAGGCCAACCAGCAACGGAACACTTCTGAAGCTTCTCTTTAGATAGAGATAGCCACAAAAACCAAGTGCAATAGGATTCAAAAACAATGTTGAGGGTTATACATAAAGGGCCCTGTTAGGCTCTGGCCTGTTGGTTCAGAGCAGGGGTCGGGAACATATGGCTCACGAGCCAGATGTGGCTCTTTTGATGGCTGCATCTGGCTCGCAAATCTTTAATAAAAAAAATAATGTTAAAAATATAAAACATTCTCATGTATTACAATCCATTTCCTACCGCTCATGTTCATGGTTGCGGGTGGCTGGAGCCAATCACAGCTGTCCTCCGGACACACCAAATTTTTATTGGATAATGTGTAACATACACGGGTCATTGTATGGCTCTCATGGAATTACATTTTAAAATATGTGGCGTTCATGGCTCTCTAAGCCAAAAAGATTCCCGACCCCTGGTTCAGTGGATAGAGCGTTGGCCCAGTGTACGGATGTAACCATCTGCTTCTCTTCCCCTCCCTCTCCCCCCTCACTCCCTTTTCCCCTCCCACAGTCAGTGGCTCAGTTGGCTCAAGTATCAGCCCCCGGGTGCTGAGGATAACTCGGCTGATTCGAGCATCGGTCCCAGATGGTGTCTGCCAGGTAGATCCCGGTCAGGGTACATGTGATAGTCTGTCTCACTATCTAACCTCCTCTCACATAAACAAAAAGGGGAGGGGGCCTGTTAATGTTTCCTATGAAATCCAAGTTCAACTTTCTGAATTATGTCCAATAACACCTCAATTATCTTGAGTTCTTTCGACTTTAAAATGTAACAGTGCTTCTGGGCCAGACGACAGATGGGCCCAGGACACCCTGAACGGTCCCTGGGTTCACTCTGCAGACCTGCGATCTCTACCTGCAAAGGAAACATCAGCCTATGAACTTCCTCTCATTAAGATGCCAAGAGACAACTGACTTATTAGTCCAAACAGCCGACTTCAATGAAGCTGGAATGGGCCTCAGCGACTTCCCCTCAGGGAGCAGATCGTGGTGCTCCTGGCTGTGCAGCAATGCCGCCTGCCATGAGCAGAGCAGGAGCGTCCTGCAGAGAGCCACCTGGCCCTGGGACCTCTGGCGGGGGGGCACGCTCAGGAGATGGGGTCAGAGAGGAGAGCTGATTAACTCACTAGTGGGAAGGCTGTCTCAAGCCCACTCGGAGGACTCAGAGGCAGCACCTCGATATCAGATCAAATACTCGCATCTCGGACTCAAGTTCAAGGCCAGCTCAGATCTGGTCCCAACCTCACTCTCTATCCTTCTTTCTGGTTCCCCCCTACACAAACGCTGCAGCCACAGAGGTGCAAGGGCCCCTGTGTCCCTGAGCCACGCCTTGGCTCCCAGGGACCTTTCTCCACCTCCACCCCCCCAGCTTCACGCTGGCTTTAATCGCTGACTCTTTCACTCTGCATCACGCCCCACTTCTCTGTGATCTTCCTGGGGGCGCCCTTCCTCCCCCTCACACCTGTCAGCCCCCCATCCCCCGCCCCCAGGGACTTGTTTTCTCTTCACTGGTCCTGCCGGCTCAGAGCACACCACACTCCTCACAATCGCCTTCTCTGTCCCTGACTGTGAATGAGTCAACGTCCGTCTCGAGAACAGAGGCAGAGCACGTGGCGGCCTGGCGCCCACATGGGCTCGCCACACGCTGCTGCTGGGCACAGCGAGGGCCTCCTGGCGCGCAGGGCTCTGGCCCCACAGCCCCAACCCCCTCTTATCTGCAGATGAGTGCGGGAAGAATATCACCCCCACCCCTCACCCTCACCCCTGCACAGGAATCGGAACAGGATCAGCTTTGGTTTACACAACTTTGCAGCCGCACCCGGAACCAGGATGGGCAGGGCCCTCGGCCCCCAGGCTGTTTAAATGGACATGTCAGCTGTACCACCCCCCTCCTCCCGGAGAGCTAAATTCATCTCCTGAAACGTTCTCAGGAGACAGACGCACTTGCCCCGGCTAGAAGCCCGCAAGGGTAGCACTTGGACGTTCCCTGGGTGTTTACCAGTCTGAGGAACATTCTTCTGCCCAGTAAGACATGCCATGGGTCACCGAGAAGCATTCCGGGACATACTGCCAACTATTCTGTACGGGGTTATGAAGAAACCTGGGCCCCAGGGGGAACGCTCTCTCCTCTCTGATGTTCCCTGAGCCACCGTGCCCGGGGCCACAGCAACCTGGGAGTGCGGGCTGGCCGGGCTTCTGCCGGGGAGGCATCAGGAGGGAGCAGAGGCTGGGAGAGCCCCCCGGGGACCCCTTCCTCGGCCCTCCCAGCTAACTGGGTCTCCCCGCTCCCTCCTGAAGGCCTCCTTGGGCACCGTCAGGGTGAGCGGGGCTCTCTCAGTGGGGCTGACAGGATCCAAATGCTTCCAAACAGCATGTCATTTCTAAGAACTGCCTCCCCCTCGCCCTGCTGTGCCGGGGCCTCCGGCCTCCCACTGGACCCAAAGCACCAGGGAGGACCTGCTCTCCCGATCCCGACAGGAGAGCCCCGGCCCCGGCTGCCCGGGCCTCGCCTCCCTCCCGGCTGCCGGAGCCGCCCGGTCACGGTGCGAAGGAGACAGGGGCCGCTCTGGCCCACACGTGGTCCCGGGAGCTGCTCGCAGGGGAGCCTGTGACGTCACGCAGCCTTACCTCGTCCCACTCCGAGGCGAAGGAGGGCGACTTCTCCAGCCTCTTCTTCCCGAGGCTGCAGTTGGACAGGGACTCGCTCCGGCTCCCCATCGCCGCGTCCTCCGTGGGAGAGCAGGTCAGGAGGTCCGAGTCTGACTTGGACAGGCTGCGGCTGAGTTTGAGCTCAGCTCTGGGCTTGCCGGTGGGAGGGGCTCGGCTCCTGGCCCCGCCGCGGTCCCCCTCTTCCTCGGCCCCTCCGGGGTGTGGGGGCGCCGTGGGAGTCAAAGTTTCGGGGTGCGGCTGGCTGTTGGCGGGGGGCAGGCCCGCCAGGTGGCCTCCTCTCTTACTGGGGTCCAGGCCCCCGGGCGGGGAGCCTCCAGCGGCGTGTGCACCCGTCTCCTCCAGCTGCATGCCGGCCTCGTGGCAGGTGCCCTGCGCGGGCGGCCCTTCCGAGTGGCTCTGGCCGGTGGCGGGGAGCAGCTGGAAAGGGTCCTGCCCCACCTCACACACCGGGGAGGAGCCGTGGAGGAGACCCGAGAACTGTTCCGGGACCTGCCCGTCCCGCCCCTCCGCCGAGTCCTGGCTCCGGCCGCCGCTCCGCCTGTGGTCTTGAAGTGGACGGAGAGAGAGAGAGAGAGAGAGAGAGAGAGAGAGAGAAATAAAAAATTAAACGTGGCAAAGACCAACAAGGTCCCAGCGCAGGCAGCAAGCGCCCCGCAGAGCCAGAGCGGAGGAATTCAGGACCCAAGGGGGGAGAGGGGCAGGCTGGATGGGCCAGGGAGAGGGCAGAGGGGGAGCCGAGAGAGGAAGGAAGAAAACAGCTCCGTATTGTTCTTCATGTTCAATTTGTACCCAAAGTCGGAGCATTTATGAAATTCCAAACACTGGCCTGATTAAGGCTCCCTGGCAGCCTTCCCCGCTGTGAGAGGTCTGTTAGCGTTGAGGACCAGACCTTGCTATATAAGGCCAGAGTGCTAACGACACCCTGCACGGGGGACCCCGGCGAGGAGCCTGAGTGCGAGGGGGAAAGAGGGCGCCCTGCCCAGCAAGTGGGAGCAAGAGTGAGCAAGGGAGCCGACGCCCGGGACGTGGGACACAGGCCGTCCAGGCCAGGGCGTCACTGAGAGCCACCCCCCCCCTCCCCCCTCCAGCAGTGACGGAGGGGGTGTCACAATCCACAACCTGCAGCTTCTGGAATTCCCTCCCTGAAAGTGCAAAACAGCCCAGCAGAGAAGGGGCGCTTCCTTCCTCGGAGGGCGGCTCTCTGCTACCTCGCCCTTCCTTCCGTGGGGAGCACAGGCCCCCCCCGCCCCAAGAACGTGCACATCTCACTCCTCCCAAAGCCTCCCAGCTGCTCCTATTTGTTTAAGGTTAACCTCAGCTGATCCACTGAAAACAAAAATGGTCTCATCTGTCCGTGCCAAGAGACATTTGCACTTCTCCCCAGACCTCCCTGCTGTCCCGGAAACCTGACACTGACTAGCTCAGGAGGCTGCCCACCCGCCCCCGGGACACCAGATACCTCTGCCTTGAAGTAGCAGAAATAATTGACCCAATCAGAGTCCAAACGTCGGTCTCACACCGTGGGCCTCACACTGGGACACCTGAGGGGCTCGCCCTGCGGGACCTCGGACCCAGTAAGAGATCTTAACCGACATCAGCGGGGCAGAAAACGAGCCTGTGTCCAGTGCTGGCTCACACTCCAAACCCCACAGTCCCCTTGGTTTGCTCTGGGTGGACGCTCCGGGACGCACACCCAGTGATCCCCCGGCCGGCCCAGAGCTCCCAAGAACTGTTCACGAGATCAGAGGCTCTCAGAACTGAGAGGGTCGAGTTCAGTTACTTTCACAGATGAGAAACCGAAGGCTCTCAGGCCTTGACTCATTGGCCCGAGGTGGGGGCGGGGGGGTACCCAACCCCTGGCTCTCCGGCCCTGCCCTTCTCCGCGGGCTGTGCAGGCCCTAGGTGGGGGCGGGGGGGTTACCCAACCCCCAGGCTCTCCGGCCCTGCCCTTCTCCGCGGGCTGTGCAGCCCTGGACGGAGCTCCCCTCGCTGGGCTTCAGTATCTAAGGTAAGTAGGCTGGACTGCGGGACCTCTGAAATCCCTCTTAGCCATAGTGATGAGAAACCAGGTTTCCCTGCTACTGTGATGCAGACTTCTCCCCCTGGGGGTGCTGCACACACCCCCCACCAGCTTGCCGGCAGCCCCAGGACCCCTCCTCGAAGCTTGGTTCTGAAACCAGACAGGGCCGTCGGAGGAGGAGGGTGTGCTTTATAAACCTGGGGCACTGAATGCAGTCGCCACTGCTGCCCATGCACCATGCTGGCCCCACAACGCCGGTTCTCCCCACACCGCCTTGAAGGGAGGGTCCCACCCCTCCCACCCCCCCCCACCCCACCCACCAGCTCTCTTGTGAGGAGCCCGGCACCCCGAGGTCTGCGCAGGGGCGTGGTTCCATTGGCCCCACCCTCACAGGAAGAACAGTTCAGTGCCCACTGTCCGTTCGGCTCCGGCGAGCAAGCGTACAGAGGCAGCTGGTTAACTCCACTCTGGGCTCTGGTTACACGTCCACAGAAGCCCAGAAGCAGGGACTCTGGCATCTCCTACAGAGTACACTCGACTGCTTTGGACTTCCACACCCCAGCCCGCACACCCCGTACCCCAGAGGTCAGGCCCCGCGCCCTGAACCACCTCGGTCACTGCTCCGGGGAAAGGAGACGCTGTGCACAGAACAGTCCCACGTGCTCAGCTCGGGCCCCGGGGGACCCTGGCTGCAGAGCTTCGAACGCCACGCAGGACCGCTGGCGGCTGAGCGAAGCTGCCCGGTGCTGTGGTCGCAGAGAGGGTGACCCATGACCATCGTCCAGGGGTGGTGCAGGCCCACAGCACCTCCTAGAAGAGGCTGATAGGGAGAGCCAACCAAGCTGCAAAATCTGCCACCTCTAAGGCCATATATACGTGTGTGTGTGTGTGTGTGTGTGTATTTTTTAGCGCGTGTGAGAGGAAGAGAGATGAGAAGCATCAACTTGTAGCTACAGCACTTTAGTTGTTCACTGATTACTTCTCATGTGTCTTGACCAGGGGGCTCCAGCTGAGCCAGTGACCCCTTGTTCAAGCCAGTGACCTTTGGGCTTAAGCCGGCGACCTTGGGGTTTCAAACCTGTGTCCTCAGTCTCCCAGGTCAACGCTCTATGCACTGCGCCACCGCCAGGTCAGGCGAGGACTACATATATTTTAACGGCCAGCTTCCTACAGATCCTGGCCCAGGTGAAGCGCCTCTCGGACTGCACTTGAATACAGAAGGTAACAGGAGCACAGGCTTCCATTTCTTCGCCTCAGCTTCCAGCTTCTTATTTAATAGTTTGGGAGTGGCGGTGGAGGGCGGTGAGCCCAACAGCAAGAGAAAAACACCACAGTCCAGAACTGGGAGCCAGCGTGGCCGACGCTGCCTGGGTGGACCTCGGAACCCGGGCTGCAGGGAATGTCTTGCCCGCTGTGGGCGCCGACAATGGAGGCCCTGTCTGACAGCCACCATTCAAGCGTGCCATCAATGAAGAAAGAGAGCCCGATGCCAAGAGCTCAATGCCAGACTGCTGCGGGGAAGGAAGTGGGCAGAAAAACAGCAACGAGAACTTATGGAAGAAGGGAGCATGTGAAGAGGAAGAATGTCAGACTCCCAGTCCCCCCAGAGGAGCCACGGCCCACCAGCACTTTGTGGAAAATATGAACTCATGGAATGGGATTCTTACACGACTCACCCAGGCAAGTCCCTAGAAAAGATACCTGGATGTTTAAAAAACTTGATCTAAGAACCTCAAGATCTTATAAGGTGGTGTTCTCTTTCCCATAAAAAAAACTATAACCCAGCCTCACCAGGCGGAGGCGCAGTGGATAGAGCATGGAACTGGGATGCAGAGGACCCAGGTTTGAAACCCTGGGTCGAGGTCACCGGCTTGAGCATGGGCTCACCAGCTTGAGCGTGGGATCACAGACATGAGCCCAAGGTCGCTGGCTTGAGCCCAAGGTCGCTGGCTTGAGTAAGGGGTCACTCCACTCGCTCTGCTGGAGCCCTCCGGTCAAGGCACATATGAGAAAGCAATCAATAAATAATGAGGGTGCTGCAATGAAGAATTGATGCTTCTCATCTCTCTCCCTTCCTGTCTGTCCCTATCTGTCCCTCTCTCTGTCTCTCTGTCTCTCTCTCTCTCTCACACACACACACACACACACACACCAAAAAGAACCCGATAACCCAGCCTTAGCCAGAGCTCCTGAATAAGCAAATCAACAGGTAAGAAAAGATCTACTCAATGGTCCCTTCCTCCTGTCAAATTAGAATAACATCTGGTCTCTTAGGGACACAGTTTCAACAACATAATGTACTGGTCAAGAGCCACATTTCAACAAATTACTTAATTCTCTGTGCCCCTGGTATTCTTAGGTATAATTTGGAAATCTTACTAATACTTATTTAATAGGATTGTTGTGAGAATTAAATTATGCGTGTAAAAGACATTTAGAACATTCAGCTCTGAACAGATGTTAACAATTGTTATTATTCTCCACACAGGATACATCATAACATCTTTCGCTAACAGATGAGACCAATTACTTCTCCATTCCTCACAAGGATCATCGAAGACAATGTATCTGACAAGTACACACACTGCTGACTTCACTATCCTCACGATCCCTGACGATCCCAGACAGATGACAGGAGACAGAGCGAGAAGCCTGAAGAGAGAGGCTGAGACAGGCCCCAGAGCTGTCGCTCTGACCGCCCCGCCCTCCCCCCAATACACATGTGCAAGGCGTCTGCCTTCGGGGGCACCCAAGAGACAGAGATGAAGTCACCGTGTCTGCTCAGCGGACTTCCCAGCCGCTGGCAGGGACGAGCACGTACAGAAATGCGTAGAATTCAAGGCAGAACTTAATAGATGGTTTAAGAGAAGTATAAGCCAAAGGCACAGTGAGCGGGAAGGAAAGCGTGGTGACACTGGGCCCTGGAGGGGCAGGAAGGCCCGGGCAGGCACGTCAGACCAGGCGGAGGCACAGACCCGGTGCGGGGGTTGTGAACCCGCAGCGCCCTCCCTTCTGATCGGGGCCCACCGTGCTCTCCCGTCCCACTCCACCCGCAGCACCCCTCACCACCTGCCTCCCCAGGGAGACACGGGAGGGAGCAGGACCCACACACTGAGGCCCGCTGCTCCCCTGAACAGGACACCCCGGCCCGCTGACTTCCCGTCGACTTTCCCCTTCCTTCATCCTGGGTGCTCGCTGCCTTTATTGACCCGCTGAGCTCCGAAGCGGGGCCACGTCTGTATTTTAATCACTGTGATGGTCCCTGGGGACCTCAAGGGCTTTTGAATAATAACATTTTAACATTTACATGTTTCTATTTCCTGCCCCTTTAAATCAGGGCTGGAAAACGCAGCTCGTGGGAGGACTCACCGAGTCAAATCACGGCTCAAGACCCAGAGGAGGGAGCTGGGGTGCTCCCATCTCCCAGACTGCTCGGCTGCCTGCTCCGTCAGGACCGGTAGGACTGGGACCAGGACTGGGACCGGGACCGGGACCTCCGGCAGCCTCGTCAGGGGTGAGCCCTGTGGGCTCCCAAGCCCAGGGCTGCTTTCGCAGGCCCCCACGCCTTCCCAGGAAGGAAGGCGCCCACGAGGTGGCGCAGACACTGGGTGGACACTGTGATCCAAGACAACGGTGGCCGAGAGTCCACTCTGGTCCACGGCAACCAGAGAAACCGACAAGGGGCCCAGGCGGCAGTCCCAGCCCGGTGGGAGGAACGGCAGGGCTGCATTCTCCTGGGCCTGGGACTTAGCGTGGTTTGAATCTGTGATTAGACGACCTCGGTTTCCTTCCAGCTCTCCGCTTTTAAGAATGTGAATAGCAGCAGCAGGGCTCTGGGTGAAATGATTTAACCTCATGGCTAAAGAGGCTCTGGGTCCAGCCAGGCGAGGGCTTAAGGCCCTGCTCTCACACCTAACTTCCTCCCGGTGTGCCAAACAGGGATAAGAATATCCCCGCCCCAGGAGATCAGTCTGGAGACGGTCGGTGACCTAATCAGTGTAAATGAACTCAGCATGTGGCTGGCCCCTGGGAAGCGTTTGGCTGCTGTCGTTGTCACCATCACTTTTCATTGACAACCGTGTCCAGCGCCCTCCTCTCTCCCGACTCTGCGAAGGGGGCGGGTTTCCTCTGACCGGCCCGGGAACCAGGCAGGATTCAACTCAAGTGCCAGAGCTAGTCCGGCAGTCCTGTAAGCCCCTCCAACTCGCCTATTCGCCAGACCAGCTCTGCCTGGGTCAGCTGCAAGCAGCCACATTTGTGACTAATTTAACAGCACACTTGCTGTTTCCCTTGATCTTCTGCCAGTCCCACAGTGGGCATCCTCAACCATTTGCTCTCTCTTCTCCAGTTGCTGGAATGTTGAGCCCTGCTGAGCACTCAGGAACAACTGGCTGAGTCCTGCGCCAGCTCCGAGCTCAGCTGCTCCCGACAGCTACGGTGCACGAGGCACTTGTCATTCTGTGCCACACACTGCACCGAGTGGCTTCATTTTTAACGGTCACAGCCACCACAGGGTAAGAATCTGTATTCCTATTTCATGTAGAAAATGAGGCTTGACGAGGCGAAAGGACTTCCTCAAGGTCACCAGCCGATGAGTGGTACAGCGAGAAGCCAGGAGCCTGCCCGACGACCAGACCCAGCCAGCCACCCCTGTGTGCGTCTCTTACAAACTGTGGTGTCACCGTAAGACGACCTCCTCGTCCCTTCCACTCTTTTCAAACTGTCCTCTCTCCCACAGCCCCTACGTCTTACTCCTGGAGGACCATCACATGAGCTTCCCGATCAGACAAACCTCCTTAACCACCCGCAATACTGGGTGAACATGTGGGTGTGATTCTACCTCCTCCCCTCCCCCTCTCCTCAGGGAAGCGTCTCCCTGTCTGAGATTTACGAAGGGCCTCCTCATCGCCTGACCCTTTTGCTAGTCTTCCTCCTCCCGGCTCTGTTGACTGCTTGTCCCCAATATCCACTCTCCCCTTCCTGGGTTGGCTCACGACCGCCCAGGATAAAGACATCTGCCACCCTCGCTGGGGTAGCTGTAGCCTCGTGGCCCAGGTCTGGCCAACAGGGTATGAGTGACCGTGGTATGTGCAACTTTTGAGAAGCGTCCTCAGCGAAGTGCCCTCCTCTCCCCTCTCTTCCTTCCTGTGCTGGCAGCTTGCACTGGAAGAGTCATCTTGGACCATGACCTGGCAGAAGGAACTGGGTCCGGGACCGTCGTAAACCAGCCCTGGGCCCCTCACTCCTGGGCTTCTGTTATTTGGGGTTTCCTCCTATTCAGCCTTGGCTTCTGAGACACTGCGATGATCTGGTTACCCCCTTAAGTTTCTTCACCCTTTTGCCTCTTAATAGAAGACCTCTCCTTGACTTCTCCAATCCGTCTTTTTCCTCTGCAGCTGATTACCATCATGTCAACCATCACCTTGGTTGTAGAGCATAAGCCTGAAACGCGGGGGTTTCCAGTTCGATCCTCGGTTCAGGACACACACAGGAACAGATTCATGGCCCTGTCTCTCTCCCTCCCTGCCTGCCTCTCGTACTAAAATCAATAAAATTTTAAAAAATCAAAACGGACCCTAACATCTTCCCTCAAACATGTCCCTCTTTCAGTCCCCTATTTCTGTTAGTTGTACAGTATCATCCTGATTAAACAGGCTTAAAACCCCCTCCCCTCCCCTTCTTTTTTTTTTTTTTGCATTTTTCTGAAGCTGGAAACAGGGAGAGACAGTCAGAAAGACTCCCGCATGCGCCCGACCAGGATCCACCCGGCACGCCCACCAGGGGCAACGCTCTGCCCACCAGGGGGCGATGCTCTGCCCATCCTGGGCATCGCCATGTTGTGACCAGAGCCACTCTAGCGCCTGAGGCAGAGGCCACAGAGCCATCCCCAGCGCCCAGGCCATTTTTTTTTTTTTTGCTCCAATGGAGCCTTGGCTGCGGGAGGAGAAGAGAGAGACAGAGAGGAAGGCGCGGCGGAGGGGTGGAGAAGCAAATGGGCACTTCTCCTGTGTGCCCTGGCCGGGAATCGAACCCGGGTCCTCCGCACGCTAGGCCGACGCTCTACCGCTGAGCCAACCGGCCAGGGCCCCCTTCCCCTTCTTCCACATTCTACCGGAAGGTCCTCCTCCCTCTCGCTCCCTCCTGTCTCCAGTTTGGGCTCTGGTTTCCTCTAAGAGACTCTAGGCTATTCCTGCCTCTGGCCTCTCCCCACCGCGATCTCCGACTCCACCATCACCCCAGCAGGACGGGCCCCGTCTCTGGAGCAGAGGCCAGCCTTCGAGACCCACACCTCTACAACCAGTCCTCTGCTCCGGCCAAACGGGGTCTGACCTCTTCCCAAACACCTGATCTGTGTCTCCCCTCATCTCACTGCGGCTTCTCGATTTGGGGGTTCAGCTCAAATGCCACTTCTCCCAGAAAGCCACTCCTGATCTCCTCCAGTGACACGATCTCTCCCTCTTTTTGAACTCTAAAACTACTCTTATACCACTTTCTGTGACTTTAACACACTGTGCCCGTCATGATTACATTACCTATGTCTCATGTACGTGTGAATAAAGCGATGTGGGCACATTTGGTGGAAGGAAGTAGAGAGGAATAGTGCACGAGGTTTGGGCTTATTTTCTAATGGAAAGAAAAGCTCAGAAATGGAAATTGTTGCCTGACCTGTGGTGGCGCAGTGGATAAAGCGTCAACCTGGAAATGCTGAGGTTGCAGGTTCAAAACCCTGGGCTTGCCTGGTCAAGGCACATATAGGAGTTGATGCTTCCTGCTCCTCCTCTCTCTCTCTCTCTCTCTCTCTCTCTCCCTCCCCTCTCTATAATGAATAAATAAAATCTAATAAAAAAGAAATGGAAACTGAGAGGGGAGACAGTTATCCAGTGGGGCTTCTGGCAGGGGCTCCTCTACTGCAAGAAGCTGAAAATAAGGCTTAATTATGAAACTCTTATTTTATTTTATTTTATTTTTGCCTTTTAGCAAAAGCATCAAAATGTACTCCTAGACTCTACCAGGAAAAGCGAGCCTGGACTTCTGGGTAAAGATGGTGGATTGAACACACGTGTCTATGAAACCTTCCTGAAGCCTTTCTCAGGTTCTAAGTAGTGAAGCTAGGACGGCTGATGGAAACACACCTGAGAAGCCCAAGCAGGTAAAAGGAAAAGTCAGGGCTTACACTCCGGAATTCCCTGCAGCTCAGGAGCTGGCCGCACTTGGGATGCGGGAGTAGACGGAGAATATAACTAAATAACACCCCCCCACCCGCCCAGAGGATGAAGGTCTTTGTCCTTGTGCACAAACTTCACACAGACCCAAATGCACGGCTCCCAGCTGCGCCCACTGAGTTGCAGGTACAGAACCTCAGAAGGCTGTCCCTGTGCCGGGCTGTCTTCAGATACTCATCCGTCACTCCCCTCAGCTAGGCGGGCCGAGTGCCATCAGTGGGCGCGGCGGGACGAAGCCACGGAGACCAGTGACCGCTTTCCCCCATGCTGAGGAACTCGGACAGCTGCCCGCTGGTTCTCTGAGCAGCAGTGGGATCAGAACGCCCAGCTGGCGAAGAGTTCAACGCCAGAGAGGGGTGAACGACTAGGCGACAGGGAACAGGAGACACCATTCTCCCCAGCACTGGAAACAACGTGAACAACAGAGAACACCCAGCTGGAGGAAACGATCATAAAACCACCTAGGCCTGTGCCTTTTTGGGGGGGATGGGGGAACGGGTTTTCTACTTCATGGATCCTGATGAAGCCTTCTACTTCTGTCAGTTTTTGCCACTTTCACAGAAACGAGTAGCATTTCTGGGTGGGAGGGTTCTTCACTGGGAAGGGCTGTCCTGCACAGTGTAGGATGCTTAGCATTCCTGGTCGCCAGGAACGAAATGCCGGCAGGACCCCACCTCTACCAGGCACTGGGTGGTCCAGTCACCCTCCCAGACAACTCTGCCCAGAGGGGTGGCAGCAACAATAACCGACCACACAAAACTTATTTCTCTAAGTTCTCTTATCATTCATTTTTTTGTTTTCAAAAAGTGCTTTACATTTTTACTGTACCATTTTAAACCATTTATACGTTGGCTTCTCTAAGCTCTTACATGTCTATAAAGCACGGACACAATACTAACTTTTGAGATGCCTGGATTTGTGGTTTATACATTCTTTATATTATTCTAATATACTGTTTTGTTTCTCTTCATCAGAATAGTCAGGTATCTTTTAAAAAACAAACAGGTCCTCATCGTAAGGATCAAGCCTATTGTTTTGCTGTATTTTTACTTCATTATTTCTGCTCTTGTTTTTTTCTTTACTTAACTGAGGAGTAACAACAGGCATACCAAAAAGAATGTGAAGTGTACTGTCTGCTTTTAGCTGTATTCATTCCTCTCTGCTACTTTCTCTCGGTTGAGCTTGAGTCTTTGTTTCTTTAACAAATGAATGTAAGGGTATAATCTTTCCTCTGACCGTCACTTTGGCAAAGTATTGCCAGTGTTTATATGAAGTGTTTCCACTGCCAATAGCTTTTAAGTAGAAAAATAGGATGGGGGGGGGGAGGCAGTGCACAGACTAAACATATAACACTAATCAACAGGATGCTCAATTTCACTAATCAGGTAAATGCCCAGGTCGAATGATCCCTTTTTTAGTTTATCATGGTGAAAAAAACATCATATCGTGTTGACCAAGGCATGGGGAAGAGTGTCCTCATTCACCGTTAAGGGAAGGGAAGTTAGCTCCCTCAGTCAGACCTAGACCTGCACCTCACTCCAACTGGCCAGTTCTTTCTGTCAGTGTCCTGTAAGAAATACCCCTCTCTAACCCTGAAAGAACGTGTGCATGGAACGTCCCCAGAGCGTCATTTATCACAGAGAACTGCTGACGACATCAATCGGAGAACGGGAGAGTGAGACAACCACGAAGAAAGAATGGGGTAGATTTTTATGAACTAAGACAAAATTGTACCCATAATCTAGAGACAATGTAGAAAAAAAAAGTCTATAAAATATGATCTCCGTTTTAGGTTAAAAACAAAACAATTTCACACAATCACTTTTTTTAAAAAAATAAAGATGGGCTTTTTCTTTTTAATGTTTAATTTATTGATTTTATTTTTTTTTCAAGAGACACACTGATCTGTTTCTGTGTGTGCCCTGATTGGGGATTGAACCGGCAACCTCTGCGCTTTGGGAAGATGCTCTAACCAGCTGAGCCACCTGGCTAGGGCTCACACGGTCACTGTGTGTAGAGAGCACATGGTCTGAAGCGTGCACCGCACTTGCACGCTGCGGGCTCCTCAGGCAGCTGTGAGCAGCAGAGAGGTGAGAACCTGAGCACTCTGTGTTCACACCTACATTTTTTTTTTTTCTCTTTTCTTTTTTCTTATAGCCAATCAGCTCTTTTTTTTTTTTTTTCATTTTTCCCTACATATTTTTTTTAACTTTAATTTTTAAAAAATTTCCCATCCCAGTCCTCACACACTGTCATTTCTTGAGTTATAGTAAGGAGGGCTGAAAAGCTCTGGTAGTCTTGTTGTCATGGCCTCTGGAAGACTGACAGATTAATTCCTAAAGCTGCCAAGATAAGGACATTGGCCCTGGCCGTTTGGCTCAGTGGTAGACTGTCGGCCTGGCGTGTGGAAGTCCTGCGGCTCAATTCCTGGGGTTCAAAGATGGGCACAAAGGAGAAGTGCCCATCTGCTTCTCCGCCCCTCCCCCTCTCCTTTCTCTCTGTCTCTCTCTTCCCCTCCCGCAGCCAAGGCTCCACTGGAGCAAAGTTGCCCCGGGCGCTGAGGATGGCTCCATGGCCTCTGCCTCAGGCGCCAGAATGGCTCTGATTGCAGCAGAGCGACGCCCCAGATGGACAGAGCATCATCCCCTGGTGGGCATGCCGGGTGGATCCAGGCCAGGCGCATGCGGGAGTCTGTCCATCTGTTTGCCCCCCCCACACCTTCTCACTTAGGAAAAATACAAAAAAAAAAAAAAAAAAGTAACGACATTAGTGGAAAAGGATTTCGTCTCTCTCACCAACCCAGGCAGGCGTTCCCGCCAGGCCACTGAGAAACCGGCCCCGTCCACTTTAATAACGTTTAATGTCAGCGCTCCGTTGTCTGAAAGCAGGTTGAGTGATCCAAGCAGCTAGCCCGCAGGCAGACACCCCACGTGCTGTGGCCCAATTAAACCTGCTTCCCGTCAGGGCTCCCAACTCTCAGCCCAGCCTTGCAGGGCTGGGAGAGACCGAGCACAGGAGGACAGGAAGTGAGGGCTGGGGTTCTCCTGGGAAGCTCCCGCCTTCATCTGGGGCTCTCTGATCTGGGGACAGGAAATTCCTCTCGGGGGCACGTGGCAGCCCAGGAGACCGGCCCCACTTATCCAGTTCATCTGACTTTCCCCTTTCCTTCCTTCCAAAGGCTGAGCACACGGCCCTGTAGTAGCTCCCGATCAGAAAGGGAGGAAGAAGTGCCGTCTTCCTCCTCTGCCCTCATGAATGGCTCTCCCCTCACTAAGAACTGCTTTCAAGCAGAGCATCCCCTTGCTTGTTCTTTAAGGGCTAATTTCACTATGGATTTATTGTCAAAAAAATTAGAGAATGTCTCGGTGCTCTACTCTACTCTCAATGTTTTAATTAAAAAGCTGCCGTGTGACTACAAGATTCAATACATTTAGGTTATTAATTCTTCCCAGAGTGCTGTATAGATTCAACACTATGTCAGGACTTTCTGCAGTAATCCACAAGCTGACTCTCAATTTTTGAATGGAAAGATAAAGGCACTAGGATCTCTAGAACAATTCTTTTTTTTTTTTTTAATTTATTTATTTATTGGCAGAGACAGAGAGAGGGACAGATAGGGACAGACAGACAGGAAGGGAGAGAGATGAGAAACATCAATTCTTCGTTGCGGTTCCTTAGTTGTTCATTGATTGATTTCTCATATGTGCCTTGACCACCGGGGCTACAGCAGACCGAGTGACCCCTTGCTTGAGCCAGCGACCTTGGGCTCAAGCTGGTGAACCTTGCTCAAACCATATGAGCTCGCACTCAAGCTGGAGACTTCAGGGGTCTCGAACCTGGGTCCTTCCGCATCCCAGTTTGATGCTCTATCCACTGCGCCACCGCCTGGTCAGGCTTTTTTTATTTATTCATTTTAGAGTGGAGAGAGAAAGGGAGAGAGAGAGACAGAGAGGGAGAGAGAGAGGAGAGAGAGACAGAGAGAGAAGGTGGGGAGGAGCTGGAAGCATCAACTCCCATATGTGCCTTGACCAGGCAAGCCCAGGGTTTCGAACGGGCAACCTCAGCATTTCCAGGTTGACGCTTTATCCACTGCGCCACCACAGGTCAGGCGCTAGAACAATTCTGAGGAAGAATCACAAGGCGGCAGCGGCAGCGGCAGCTCCATGGAGAAAGGACAGTCTTTCCAACAAATCTGCTCGACCACTGGACACACGTGTGCAAAAACAGGGCTCTCCACCCATCCCTCACACCACATATACGAATTAGCTCTAAGAAGACCACAGACGTAAATGTAACACCTAACGCTGTAACGTTTCTGGAAAAAAATATATGTGGGTGACCTTAGTCATTAAAAAAAGGATCAATTAAACTTCATCAAAATTAAGAACCTCTGCTCTTCAAAAGAAGACAATGTTCAGGAAATAAAAATATAAACCATATAACTGATAAAGAACTTTTGTCCAAAAGATATAAAAAAATACAACTCAATAATTAAAAAAAAACCCACACTTCTAAAAATGGGCAAAAGATTTGAACAGACACTTATTTTAGATAAAAAGATGGTAAATAATTACATTAATAGATGTCAAAGCCTTTAGTCTTGATGACAACGCAAATTAAATCTTCAATGAGACAGCACTCTGCACCTATTAGCGAAGAAATATTGAGACCTGACCACATTAAGCACTGGGGCGGACACACAACATCTGCCGACGGGAGCGCAAAGCGGCACCACCAGTCTGGAAGGTGGTTTGGAGGTTTCTGACAAAGGCAGACACGTATCTACCTGGGACGCGGTCATCCCATTCCCAGTGTTCACCCAGGAGAAATAAAGCTACGCTAACACAAACAATCTGTGCGGAAATGTGCACGACAGCTTTCTTTGCAATTTTCCCAAACTGTAAAGGAAGCAGATGTCTGTCAACTAGAGACGGACCAAGTGCGGCCGGTCCATCCACACAAGGGCACACTACTCAGCGCTGAAAAGGAGGGACTCTCGGACACACGCAGCACCACGGAGGAGCCGCTGGTGAGTCCTGCTGAGGGAAAGGGGCCAGACTCACAGGGCTCACACTGCGTGACTCCATTTCTAGGACATTCTGGGAAAGGCAAAATCACTAGGACAGACATCAGAGCAGTGGCTGCCAGAGGTCAGGGAAGGGCGCAGGAGTGACTCCAAAGGGACACTGAGAATGTTTTGGTGTGATTAAACTGTTCTGTCTCTCGATCAGGGTAGCAGTTATAATGACTACAGCTGTCAAAATTCACAGAACTGTACACAAAAGGGTGAATTTTACTGTGTTGAAATGATAACCCTTTTCTAAAAGCTCCAAATGGAAGCCAAACCAAACCAAAACAAAACTTAGCCCACAAAGTTTCTGCATGCCAGAGAGAAATCTTTAAAATTAAGATCCACAATGTCACCCACATGTGACATGTCACCCCTTCTGACAGGCCGAGCACCCCCTCGCACCCCCGCTCTTATCTGAGCAGGGACTGTCTCGGGATTGGAAGGAGGCACAGCGCATGCCTCGGGACGGACCCGTCCCTGCGAGCTCTGGGCAGCGAGGAGAGGCCACCGAGTTCCTGCCCCGCAGCGGGAAGTGCCCCGCCCTTCCTGCTCTCCCCCCCCCCCCAGGAGGAGTGCTCACGGGTGGGCTGACCAGCGGCAGGGGTACCCATCTCCGCCGTGCCTGCGCCCACGGCCACGGCCACGCCGCCCGGCTGGATCCTGGTCCCACAGCGCCCCGATCCTCACGGAGGACGCTGCACTCGCAGCAGCGATGAAAGTAGGCCAAGGCGGCAGAGCACCCCAGTTACCTGCTGGCAGCCAATCCCGGCCCCGCCCCGGGAGCGTCTCACTCTGAGGCCAGACTCGGCAGAGCCAGTGCCGTCAGCCTGAGCCCAAAGGGACGGCGTTTCGGCAGAGCCAGTGCCTTCAGCCTGAGCCCAAAGGGACGGCGTGTCGGCAGAGCCAGTGCCTTCAGCCTGAGCCCAAAGGGACGGCGTGTCGGCAGAGCCAGTGCCGTCAGCCTGAGCCCAAAGGGACGGCGTGTCGGCAGAGCCAGTGCCGTCAGCCTGAGCCCAAAGGGACGGCATGTCGGGCCTGTTTCCCCAGGGCTCTAGCTTGAGGGCCGTGACCTGAGACCCCCGGTCAATCCTGCCGCGACAGGAGAGCCCCTCTCCAGGGCACGCCCAGCCCGACCCGGCCTCCTCCCTGCCCCACCTGCGGGAAGGCGGCCCGCCGACTCCGACCCCTGTACTGAAGGCCGGGGCACCCCCCGCCCCTCAGTCCGCCGGGAACACCGTTATCTCCTTCCCCGCAGATCACAAACCTTCAAAACCCTTTGGGCTGTTTCTGTCGGGAAACGTACCTTTTGTTTTCCCCTCCGCGGACGTCGGCTTCTTTGTTTCTGCCGTGGACAGGAGCTCATAGGGGTGCTCGTCCTCCTCCCTGGCTGCACTCCCTGGGGCCCGGGGCCTCGTGGCCAAGACCTGAGGGAGGAAACACAGCAGACTGTTCACGCCAAACAGCTCACGTGGAACAAAGCCGAGACGACTGGCCCCTGTTCCGTCTGAGAGGAGGAGGGAAGAGAGGCAGGGCCTCGGCGGCCGCGGAATCACAGCACCCTTCCTGGACCATGCACCTGAGCCTCGCCCCGGGGTGACCTCGCCCCGTGGCGACCTCTGACCGACACACTCCCTTCTCTTCCCTCATTTTATCTTCTAAATAAACGTGAGTGAGACCCGAGGTCCCCCTCCTGCCTCTCCCATCGCCAGCGCGCTCGCACCATCTCTTTCCTGCGGGCGACACTTCCCGCCTCCACGTGTCTTTCCCAGCACGCAAGAGGGTCCCCTGAGGCTGGGGTCCACCCCGCTGTCCCCAGCGCCGATTGGAATGACGCTGGCTGACCCCAAGTGACTGCCATTCACTCAGGATGAAGCGCTCTGCAGGTCCTCTGCTCCCAGGGGCCATTATTCCCTGGGGGTTGTGAGGAAGCATTTCCCCAAAGCCAGCTTCCTACCACGTTTATGAGAACACAATTTTAAATTCGTTCCTC
This sequence comes from Saccopteryx leptura, assembly GCF_036850995.1. Classification (NCBI taxonomy): domain Eukaryota; kingdom Metazoa; phylum Chordata; class Mammalia; order Chiroptera; family Emballonuridae; genus Saccopteryx; species Saccopteryx leptura. The sequence continues at coordinate 384,834,188 of NC_089503.1, forward strand.
CCGTCCTGGTTCGGGAAACAGGGAGGCAGCGGCCCTATCTGAGGAAGCCCTGGTCCAGGCAGCCGGGTCGCCGAGGAAGCCGGGCCGGCGCTGGCTCCCACACCTGCCAACTGACCCAGTCAGCCGAGGGAGGGCCTGGGGGCCAGCGAGTCGCGGTGCCGGGGTAGCCGAGCTCAGAGCAAGCCAGGAACACCGGGGTCAGCGCGACAGCCGCCCCGAGAGACAGGACAAGACCCCGGCACCAGAGGGTGATTCTGGCTCATCGGTCCTGAGAATTCAACAGCTTCCCAGGCCGTTTAAGAACCATCACACACCAGCTGTTAGGACAGCTAACCAAAGCACAGTCTCTTCTTGAGCCGTCTGTCCAGGACAAGAAGTACAAGAAGTACGTCGTGAGCAAGGGGGAGAGGGGACCTCCCAACCCACCCACGAGGACGGTTCCCCAGACAGGACACGCTGTCTGGCGCACACAGGCCCCCCTCCTCTTCCATCGTGGCCCCGCTGGGGACGGACCGGGTCTGTGGGGTGTCACAGCGGAGCCCCGCGGGGGCGGATGGGGTCTGTGGGGTGTCACAGCGAAGCCCCGCGGGGGCGGATGGGGTCTGTGGGGTGTCACAGCGGAGCCCCGCGGGGGCGGATGGGGTCTGTGGGGTGTCACAGCGGAGCCCCGCGGGGGCGGATGGGGTCTGTGGGGTGTCACAGCGGAGCCCCGCGGGGGCGGATGGGGTCTGTGGGGTGTCACAGCGAAGCCCCGCGGGGGCGCCGCTTGCTGTGGCCCCTGTCAGGGCTGAGGGGACAGCGAGGAGCCTCGTGGCCGCGGATAAGCGAGGCAGCCGCTCCCGCAGGTTAACGAGGCTGCAGCCCAGCAGCGGGCACAGCAGGGGCGCCACGTGCTGGGAGCCCCCACCCCCCACCCCCGGAGCTGAAGGCTGTTTCACTGCGAGGAGCCCTCTGCTGCATTGCCTACTCCTCCACCTTGTCACAGGAACACAGTTCAAGGGGACAAAGGGGCCACTGAGCGGTTCACTGAGCATCACCACCACAGGCCGCACAGGCAGGAGGGCGTGGCTGCAGGTCCGCACACCCCCAGCCGCCACGGAGGCAGAGCCTGGATGTCCGACTCTGTGTGCTCTGCCCACGGCGGGGCTCCGAGGGACCCGACAGCCGGGGCGCCGGGCCTTCCTTCCCAAGCGGGACAGGGCTCACGACGACCGTCTGGCCATCGGGCCCACGGACCTGCGTCCACTCCATGCCTGTGGCTTTGTGCATGGTGACTAGGAGCAGAGAGCCAGCAAATGTCAGAGCTGGAAGGGACCCTGCTGTCAGTCACAGCTGGAGAGCCCCGAGTGCCAGCTCTTTCATTCTGCAGGTGAAAAGCCGGCCCCCAGAGAGGCCTAGGGACCGGCCCACGGTCACACAGAAAGCTCCCGCAGAGCTGGGGCCGTCAAGACCACTGCCTCTGGTTCTGGACCAAGCTGTGCCCTTCGTTCTGGGAGGTGTGAGACCCCGTCCAGTCTGGAACTCTCCCTCCTTCAGACGTCTGACAGTCCCCACGCATAAGCAGGCCACTAGCAGGGTATACATTTTGCTTTGTCCTGGTCCCTGTCAGCTATGGGATTAAAATTTCACAACAAAACACTAAACTGCCTTCCTTCGAGCCTTCCTAGCTCCCAATCGAGAAGCTCTGTGACACAGTGAATATGGCAAGAACTGTCTGTCATCAGAAAGGATTCTGTTTTCTATTTTTTTAAGCGAGAGGAGGGGAGACAGTGAGACAGACTCCTGCATGCACCCCAACCGGGATCCACCCAGCAACCCCCATCTGGGGCTGATGCGTGAATCAACCGAGCTATTCTCAGCATCCGGGGCCGACGTTTGAACCAACTGAGCCACTGGCTGCAAGAGGGGGAGGGAGGGAGGGAGGGAGGGAGAGAGAGAGAGAGAGAGAGAGAGAGAGAGAGAGAGAGAGGAGGGGAAGAGGGAGGGGAAGCAGACGGTCGCTTCTCATATGTGCCCTGACTGGGAATCAAACAGCCCGGGACGTCCGCATGCTGGGCTGCCACTCTATGCACTGAACTAACCGGCCAGGGCCAGGATTCTGCTCTTTACTAAGTTACTACTTAATCTTTTTCTCCACTTCCCCAAGGCTGGTAATAATCAAAGCCCCCCCTCACCCCCCCCAAAAAAAACCCTACATATTCTAATGCTTTATGGGAAGTAACATTTTTGCTGCAAAGAAAAGCTATGACCACCAAACTGTGACCAACGGAATGGCCGGGTGGGTGTGGGCAGCTTTCTGGGAAGAAGCACCAGAGCAGCCACACCTCTGCATGAACACACGTGGGCACAGGGAAGTGCACGGATGGCCCGGGGTGGCCGGCAGGCAGCCACCTGGTGGGGCACAGACACCCACAGCGTGTGCATGTGCACACGGGTTAGGTGTGTATGTGACTAGTTTCACGATCTGCTCACTGCCCTGAGAAGCTCTCCTGGGGCCAGGTCTGCCCAGCTTCCCTTAAAGGCTTCCACAGGTCACCTGACAATGACAAGTCTCAGGAACAGGACACAGACGTTGGGACAGACTGCTGGCCAGGCACAACTGTCTAAACTTGGATGAAGTCACTGCCTCCCAGGAGATGAGGTTCAGGGTAGCAAAGCTTTGCGAGTATAAGAAATAAAGACGGTGAAGACTACAGCCAAACTAAACAAAGCGGAAAGCCCACCTCTGGAGAAGACCTACGTATTAGTTCAGACAACGGCAAGGAGACCGTGCCTTGATCGTTAAAAGGCCGATGACCCAGACCACATCGCCTCCCTAGTCACGGACTTAGAGTCACCACTAGGAAAGCAGCCCCAGGGTTCTCCCGGTCTTCCAAGCACTGACTCTGCTGGTCTGACTGACCCCGGACCTCCGGCTCTGCCCAAGCGAGTCCTAGGTGCGACTCGGGGGGCCTCCCGTCTGGAACAGCAACGTGGAGACTGCCCCACCTCGGCACTGTGTTACTGCCAAACCGTCTGCTCCTCCAAGTCTTGGGAGGAGAGAAAGTCCCGATTACCCAGGACTTCTTTAAGGTCCTTGCCCTTACCGTGGGCATCAGGAACCAATCCAAGTCCTTGTCAAAGAGGCGGCACAGGCACTTACAGGGACCCAGCCCCAGCGGAACAGGCCCCACGTCCCCAGGGTGCCCCTCGCAGGGAGGGAGGCACAGGCCAGTCTCCACGGGAAGACGTGCCCCGTGTCCGCTCCACTGTGCTTGGACCCTGCAGGCTGGCACTGCAGAGACCCCTTAGTAGGGACGTGATCATTAACATCCAGCAATTAAGAGATTGGAAGAAATGAGGACAGAATTTGTACGTAGCATGGAAATCGCCTCCTCTCTCCAACACCGACTTACATTCTTAGAAGGCCTTCCTTGCATTTATACATTTCGTTCAACTGAAGCCATCTTTATGGTTCTAGGTGTTTGTATTAAACAAAAGAACCCGTTTCACTGGCTGGTCCGTGACAGTACTGTAAAAACATGGACTCCTACTTCTGGGCATAATGAGACCCCTGTGACTAGTTTACATTGGCTGATTTTTAAATGGGAGAACAGGGCACTGAACAAGCTACAAAACAGGCTATTGAAGCTATGTAATATTTTCAGTAAATAATAAACACTCTTTGAATGGTAAGTGCCACAGGAGCACTTGGGAAGTGAAAGGTCAAAGAAAATGTGATTTTCCTGAAAAATCTCAGTGAGAAGACCACACTATTCACCCCGTGATGGTACTTCTTATACAGAGGTGGACTATTCTTGTCTCTGCTCCCCTGCACCCCCTTTCTCTCCCGAGTCCGCCACCTCTCCACGCCGGTCCTGGTGCAGACACAGAAATAAGCTGGGCGGGGCCAACCATCAGAGCCTACTCGCGTGACAGTCCAGGGAACAGGGACCGGGGGGGGTCTCTAGATTGCAGATCAGAAGACAAGGCAGGTGCAAAAGCAAAGAGGACTGCTGCCCCCGGAGTCAGGAGAAGACATGTGGGTGGCGTGGCGCAGCCCAGGGCGAGGGGGCCACGAGCGGCCCGTCCTCTAGAGGGCGCCACTGGGCCGCCTGGCCGAGTGCCTCCGAGTGGGTCTGAGGGGTCTCACTCCAGGTCACTGAGACACGCAGCACGGGTGTTCTAGTCCCAGGAGGAGGTGCAGCATGAGAGAGCCAAGTCTTCTGTGCGCGCACGGAGGCCCCGCCAGGCGTGCGCAGGGGTGGGAACGTGCCCGGCCCTCACCTCCAAGGCCGTCAGGGGGAAGCGCTTCTTGTCTCTGTCCCTGCGGTCTTCCTCCTCCTCCTCGTCAGGCGGCGGCTTCGCTGGAGGCGGCGGGCGTTCCCGCTGCACAAGAGAAAAGCAAGCATTCTGTTAGCTCTTTCCTTCAGGTATCTGACTTTCTGGGTTACTCTGACCTTAATCCTTGAACATGAACAAGAATCGTGTAGAGTCCGGAGAAACCACACTCACGGTTTGTGCCCGCACAGACACGGGACCCCGCACACAAGCACCGCAACGGTGTGCCCGCACAGACACGGGACCCCGCACACAAGCACCGCAACGGTGTGCCCGCACAGACACGGGACCCCGCACACAAGCACCGCAACGGTGTGCCCGCACAGACACGGGACCCCGCACACAAGCACCGCAACGGTGTGCCCGCACAGACACGGGACCCCGCACACAAGCACCGCAATGGTGTGCCCGCCTGAGGACGGTTCCCGCAGCGACCACAGAGCCTGTTCGCCTGTCCTCACCTCACCCACATGAGACCAGTGCCCACCACAAGGTGGCGGTCAGATCGCGCCCTTCGCGATGCCGTCCGACAGACTGCAGCCCGGGAAGGCCCGCGGCTGGACTTCCTGTCTGCTCTGAAAGGAGGTGAGAGCGAGTGCGAGGAACACATGTCCAAGCTCTACCCACAGTCACAGGGAAGCGAGGAGGGCAGTGACAGAGGACAGAGACGGCCCCTCCTGTCAGCACTCGGGGGCTGGGACGCCGGTGGCCAAGGCCAGGCAGGGCCACATCCGATTCGGGCAGACAGTAGAGGAACTGCGGAGCCAGAAAGCATTGGGCCGTTCTGTTTAATAAATTCCCGCAATGGCTGACGAGCCCACAGGCAGGGGAAACCACTTCTCAGGCAAAGAAACAAAAAGAATGGTCCCTCACAGTGGCGGGCAGGCAATCTCCAATTCGCCACCCACAATCCCTTCCGAATGCGAGCACCCGTAGCCTTACGTAGGCCATGCGCATGTGCCTCTGCCACGGGCTCGCGCAGTAATCGGGCAGAGTGCTTGTAGCCAGTGCACCAGCGAGCACACCTAACACCCTTGTTTGCCCAACAGAGGCCGTCTGTTTCTGGGCAAAAGCTCACAGTGGTCTCTGGTCCTCCCCCACCTCCTTCCATGATTACTATTATGTATCATTAGCATATGAAAACCCTATTTCATCTCAGCCCATTTTTATAAATAATACCTGTCCGTTCTCTGCCCTGGGAAAGGGGTTGGCAAGCTGTTTCTTAAAGGACCAGGGAGCCTGACCAGGCGGTGGCGCAGTGGATAGAGCGTCAGACTGAGATGCGGAGGACCCAGGTAAGAGACTCCGAGGTCACCAGCTTGAGCACGGGCTTATCTGGCTTGAGCAAAAAGCTCACCAGCTTAAACTCAAGGTCGCTGGCTCGAGCAAGGGGTTACTCGGTCTGCTGAAGGCCCACAATCAAGGCACATATGAGAAAGCAATCAATAAACAACTAAGATCTTGCAACGAAAAACTGATGATTGATGCTTCTTATCTCTCTCCATTCCTGTCTGACCCTATCTATCCCTCTCTCTGACTCTCTGTTCCTTTAAAATAAATAAAATAAATAAAATAAAATAAAAGCATGCCAGTTAAAAAAAAAAAAAAAAAAGGGCCAGGGGATGAATGAATACTTTAGGTTCTGCCGTCAACTCTGCCAGCGCGGTACAAAAGCAGCCACGGAATATCTGGAAACGAGTGGGCGTGCCTACGTTCCAATAAAACTTTATTTGCTGAAAGAGGCAGCTGTTTGTGGCCCCCATTTGCCAGCCCTGCCCTGGGGACACACAGAATGACCTCCTGTGAGAGAACGCTGCAGAGCAGTTGCCACTGTGCCCCCGTACTTGCAACACTGTTTCTATCCCAGAGCTTGCTAGGTTAGCCACTGTCCCAGCAGTACTTGCAACACTGTTTCTATCCCAGGGCTTGCTGGGTTAGCCATTGTCCCAGCAGTACTTGCAACACTGTTTCTATCCCAGGGCTTGCTGGGTTGCCACTGTGCCCCCGTACTTGTAACACTGTTTCTATCCCAGGGCTTGCTGGGTTGCCACTGTCCCAGCAGTACTTGCAACACTGTTTCTATCCCAGAGCTTGCTAGGTTAGCCACTGTCCCAGCAGTACTTGCAACACTGTTTCTATCCCAGGGCTTGCTAGGTTAGCCACTGTCCCAGAAGTACTTGCAACACTGTTTCTATCCCAGAGCTGGCTAGGTTAGCCACTGTCCCAGCAGTACTTGCAACACTGTTTCTATCCCAGGGCTTGCTAGGTTAGCCACTGTCCCAGCAGTACTTGCAACACTGTTTCTATCCCAGGGCTTGCTAGGTTAGCCACTGTCCCAGCAGTACTTGCAACACTGTTTCTATCCCAGGGCTTGCTGGGTTAGCCACTGTCCCAGCAGTACTTGCAACACTGTTTCTATCCCAGGGCTTGCTGGGTTAGCCACTGTCCCAGAAGTACTTGCAACACTGTTTCTATCCCAGGGCTTGCTGGGTTAGCCACTGTCCCAGAAGTACTTGCAACACTGTTTCTATCCCAGGGCTTGCTAGGTTAGCCACTGTCCCAGAAGTACTTGCAACACTGTTTCTATCCCAGGGCTTGCTGGGTTAGCCACTGTACCAGCAGTACTTGCAACACTGTTTCTATCCCAGGGCTTGCTGGGTTAGCCACTGTCCCAGCAGTACTTGCAACACTGTTTCTATCCCAGGGCTTGCTGGGTTAGCCACTGTCCCAGCAGTACTTGCAACACTGTTTCTATCCCAGGGCTTGCTGGGTTAGCCACTGTCCCAGCAGTACTTGCAACACTGTTTCTATCCCAGGGCTTGCTGGGTTAGCCACTGTCCCAGCAGTACTTGCAACACTGTTTCTATCCCAGGGCTTGCTGGGTTCAGCCACTGTCCCAGCAGTACTTGCAACACTGTTTCTATCCCAGAGCTCCCTGGTCCGGAGGAAGAGGCAACAGCTTCAACACAGGTTCCCCCATTCAAGCCGAACAAAGCCATCCAGACGAGACCTCCACTAAGTCCCCCCCACCCTGTTCCAGAGGTGCCACCTTGTGAGGAAGGAACAGCAAAAGCAGCAGGCCCAGAGCCCACACCAGTTCTCCAGCCGTGGGACGCCAACACCGGAGGAAGAACAACAACAAAGGGCCCGCCTAGGAGGCCCCGCGCCCTGCAGGAGCCCGTAAAGAACAACACGAAAGCCTTTTGTAGAAGCAGGGACACCAGGGACGCTGGCAGCAAAGAGAGGCATGATGCTCTTTTTTCCTAACGTCACAGCTTTGGCCCCGGGCCTGGACGTGCGGTGCTGATGGATATACCCCGTCCACTGAGTGCACGAGATGTACAGCAGTCCCCCTGCTGCTGTGGGGAATGACCGAGGGCCGGGCGGGCGGCACGGCCACAGCATGTGCAGATGCAAACGGCAAAGCGTGAGCCCCAGACACATCCGTTTCTACAGGGAAGGACCACGGAGGCTGGGTTTCCAGACGAGCGTGGAACAAAGGGACTGCCAACCGGAGGCCAGGCCCCACAGGAGCTTGGCTCCTCAAAGCCTCCTCCAGCAGCCCTCGATCTTCTCGCAGAGCCTCCAGCTCCCTCTACTGGGCATCCCCTGTAAATACCACGGAGAGCAACGCCTCCCTGCACAGGTGGATTTGCTTAAGGCATTTGTAGCTAACAGTGAACAAAGTGACACACACACACCCCGCTCTGTCTGCAGAGCGACGGCGTTCCCGGTGCTCAGCACAGGCGCTTGCCTTCACTGTTCACAAGTTTTACCACGGCCCTTGATCTCGCCCTCCCTGCTGGGCGACCACAACACTGGCCGGCCTTTCCGAAGTCTGTACTGAAGTGAGGGGTCTGTACTGGGGCAGGGCAAGGAGCCTCACACAGAAGAACACCAGGAACCAGCAGGCCCCTCCCGGGGCACACCTCAAACACCCCAGGATCACCTCGCAGCCAGAAGATCACGAACATGCCCTAAGCCAGATTCAGCCCAGAGGGAGACGCCGGCAGGAGGAAGTGAGTGCGCGTGAAACTAGGCCTCAAGGCGGGACGGCCCCGGGGCCCGTCGGAGCAGTGGTCAGTGTGGGAAAAGCCTCACATTACTGTCCTGGAAATGCAGGGAGGAGGCTCAGTGGGCCCACTGAATCAGGCTTAGGCCTCCGCCCAACCCGCGACCCCCGTAAAAGCCCAGGACGAATGGGGGGGGGCAGGCTAGAGAACAACGTACGAGGGCAGAACAGAACCCGGTACCGGACACAGGAGCAGCGAGACAGAAAGGTGGCCCCTGAGAAGGAAAAATTAAGGGCTGTCCTCGTGTTACCATTTCAGTGGCGGGACAGTTTGTAACTGAGGAAAACAAATGTCACACACTAGTAGTTACATGTGGTGTCTGATTCAACCTAGCCACCACCTGCTGAATGCAGACACCCATCCAGCCCAAAGGGCGACTCTCTGAGCGCGGGGGGAGGTGAGCACGCACCCAGGGTGCACAGGAACTTATCTCAGCGAGTTCTGTCCGTCGGAACCGCTCTCCAGGGAGAAAGCAGGCTACATAGACAGCAGGGGCCCCACACACTGCAGCAGCCGCATTAAGGCCAAACAGAAATAAAAAGAGGCAAACAGGGCCCTGGCCGGTTGGCTCAATGGTAGAGCGTCAGCCTGGTGTGTGGATGTCCCAGGTTTGATTCCCGACCAGGGCACACAGGAGAAGCGTCCATCTGCTTCTCCACCCTTAACCCTCTCCTTTCTGTCTCTCTCTTCCCCTCCTGCAGCCAAGGCTCCACTGGAGCAAAATTGACCCGGGCACTGAGGATGGCTCCATGGCCTCCGCCTCAGGAGCTAGAATGGCTCCTGTTGCAGGGGAACAACGCCCCAGATGGGCAGAGCATCGCCCCCTGGTGGGCATGCCGAGTGGATCCTGGTTGGGCGCATGTGAGAGTCTTGTTTGCCTCCCTGCTTCTTACTTCAGAAAGAAAAGAGGCAAATAAGGTTTACTGAAATCAGAAAAAACAAAATTCGACCTCAACATGACCTGTGCAGTTTAAGCACGGTAACAGAGACGGACACATGGCATGGCCCGGACAGCGAGGGGCCATGCCCCTACCCCCACTCTGCCGAGGGCCCAGGCCACGTACCGGCCTCACTCCGGCAGCTTCCACGCCCGTGGCCTCAGCCTCCCTGCTCACGCAGTCCCGGTCGGAGGAGCGCCCGCTGGCCACGCTGTCCAGCGAGTGGCAGGAGACGGCGTTGTACAGCGCCTCGTAGGGGCCCTCCTCCTCAGTGCTCGTGTCAAAGTCGATGATCAGCTCGGTCACGGCTTTCTCCACGTCACCTGAGGGGGAGTTCGGAGGACAGGGGAGTCACTGAGAGAACACGGTCTCGGGTCTCAACCTTGGGATGCCCGGGGCCCGTTCAGTAACACGCCCGGCCAGCAGCCACCCTGGGCGAGGACGAGTGACCTCTGTGCGCGATGGATACGGGCCCGGGGCTCCTGCCGCCCTTCACGCCCTGAGACGTGAATGGGTGTTTCTCTTATTCAGCATAGAAACTGTTCAGTGATGAGGAGCGCCTCCCAAGCCCTTCATAAACCCCAAATACCTCAATACCATAACATAAACGCAAACCATAAAATGCAGCAGTGTAACTAAACTGAGTAACCCTGTAAATTCTTCATGAGAGCCTCTGTGTGCTCAAAGCTGGGGACGGCAGCGCAGAGCAGCTGACAGACCCACTCGGGGGACAGCTCCGAACCTCAGGGGACCTGGGTCCAATCTGTGAGCGCCCGTCACAGACGGGGGGTCTCTGGGTCGCTTGCAGAGAGTCAAAACTGTAATTAAAATCCTTGAGAGCTGCGCGCTTAGGGAACTATTAATCCTGTCCCTAGCAGATCATGAGGTCAGGGAAAGCGTGTGGCGGGGAGGAGGGGCCAGGACTCCACAGTGAAGACGGGAGCATCCTCTGGCCGAAGTGTCCCTGCACCCCTCTGAGAAGTCCCCTGCCCTGGGCAGTGTGGCTTTGCTCTGCTCCTGTGGCCTCTCCCCTGGGGTCGGCGTCTGGCGTCTGTCTGTACTCTGTCTTTCTCCCTCACCGGACCTAAGGGCCGAAAGGCGGTTCCACAAATCTGAAAGTTCAGGTGGACCCTGGCAGTGATGGACGCTGGACCGCCTATGCCTCCGTTACTTGGCCACTTATACTGGCCCCAAGATACAGCACCAGAATCTGTGTGTACACCTCCACCAACCACATGGCACTCGTTAAATATTTATTGTGCTCCAGAGCCAACTGGGCTCGAGACACCAGAGCGTGTGTTAGACAAAGGAGGTTTCGCTGAGATTGGAGTCATCTTGGGATGATGCTCCCCACTGCTCATCCCAGGCCCCAGAGAGCCGCCTGTGAAAGCCGAGTATAAAGTGGGAAAGAAAAGGCCTGCTGTCGAAGGCCTAGGCCCTGTCCAACAGAGCTTCGCACAGCACTTGGGGAAAATGAGTGAATCTGAACGTAAACTTCTGTGCTCCTTACCCCCTGCAATTGTTATTTAAGTCAAGATTTTCTCCCTGCCAGTTGCCTCAATGGTAGAGCGTCAGCCCTGCATGTGGATGGCAACTCCCGGCCAGGGCACACAGGAGAAGCGCCCATCTGCTTCACCCACCACTTCTCACTTCTCTCTCTCTCTCTCTTCTTCTTCTCCTCTACTGCAGCCATTACTTGATTGGAATGAGTTGGCCCCAGGGCACTGAGGATGGCTCCTTGGCCTCTGTCTCAGGCGCTAAAAGTAGCTCAATTGCCAAGCAATGAGCAAAGGCACCCGAGGGCAGAGCATCACCCCCTAGTGGGCTTGCCAGGTGGATCCCAGTCGGGGCATATGCAGGAATCTGTCTCTGCCTCCCCTCCTCTCACTAAAAGGAAATAAAAACATTTCCCATTCTGCCGCGGAAGAGTGTCCAGCTCCTCCCGCTGAGCACCCCCGCCCTTCAGAAGAGCCATCTTACCCTGGGACTTCTGGGGTATGGAGTCTGCACTGGAGGTGAACGATGGCTGGGGTGTGGGAGGTTTCTCCATCTCTTTCGCACTTCTCTTCCCAGTCATGTGGTCTACAGGGAAAGAAAGGAAAAAAAAGAGAGAGAGAGAGCTGCACCAAATGCCAACGCGGTGGTCCGGCCAGCGTGCCCCTGGCGCCGACCCGGAGGCAGACCGATACCTTCAATCAGTGCTGCTATCTGCTGGCTCTTCTGAGAAGGCAGCTCCCTCACAGTGTCCAGGGCAGTCAGTCCACGGCTGTCTTTTATGTTGACATCAATTCCTAGAAAGGCATGTAGGTAGACCGGCGGGGTGAACGTTGGCAAGTCGGCCTCAAAGAGGGTCACACCCCAGGACACCTAGCGCCCCCAGCAGCATGCCCACGTTTCATCCAAAGCCACTTAACCCAGCGACTCGCGAACAGTTTGCACACTTGCAGTCCATCAGTGGAGACATACACACACCGGGCTCAAAGGCAGCCAGCAGCCCCCCCCCCACCCGCCAGGGAGGCTGGGGCGGGGAACAGCCCCACCCGCATGCCAGAGACGGCGCTGCCGACCTCTCACCTGCGGCCAGCAGGATTTGCACCACATCGGTCTTGCCAAACAAAGCGGCCTCATGCAAAGCGCTGCCCTTCTCCGTCTGGAAAGCAAACGAGAGCGCAGAGCGGGGTGTCGTCAGAACAGGGACCCGGGTTTGGCGTGGCCACACATGGCGGATGGGACGGGATGGAGACAGAGAGCCGGGAAAATGGAATGAGCCACACGAAGTCCTCTGTCATTATCTTCCCTGTTTTTCTTGTCCGGACTCCAAAACCACAGCCGTGGCCTGGACACCGAAGGTGTTTGGTGTGCCACCAGCGGGCCACACACAGCTCATTGCACGGCAGCCCGAGAGCCGCCTGTGGGTGCGACTCCTCAGAGCGCCACCTTCCCAGGCAGAAGGACAAGTGAGAAGAAAAGTGTGAGGGGAAAAACCACCTTCGCCCCCAGTGCGGTTCGGCCAACGCCAGGCCTCAGGGCCGGCCACTCATCTGAGTGGGCAGAGCCACGCCTCCCACGGGCAAAACTGTGGGTGGCACTTTGGAGGGGCTACATGGAGGCACGAGGACACAGGCACGGGAAGATAACGAAACCTGTCTAAGTTTGAGAGCTCGTCCATAATCAGCTTTTCGGGGTGTAATGACTGTATCACCCTTGAGAAGAAACCAACCGTAACGGACTCACTCGGGGCGCTGACGTGTCCCTAAAGCTTCACGGTAACATGAGCCAACCCCACGGACGGCAGCCCCCCGACACGTGCCGCCAGCCTGCTGGGGGAGGGGCAGCCCGCACGCAAGCCTCCCGGACACGACCGCGTCCCCCGCGCCCCGAGGCCGGCGGCCCCGCTACCTGGTAGTTGCTGTCCATGCCGGCGGCCAGGAGCACCTGGACCACGGCGCGGTGGCCGTTGCGGGCTGCCAGGTGCAGCGGCGTGTGCTTCCTGGCGTTGCAGCTCAGCAGGTTGGGGTGCGCGTTGAGCAGCATCTTCACCACCTCCAGGCGCCCGTAGAGCGCGGCCAGGTCCAGCGGCGTCTCGAACTTGTTGTTGCGCATCGTGGGGTCCGTCAGCTCCTCCAGGAGGACCTTCACCACCTCCGAGTGGCCGTACTGGGCCGCGCAGTGCAGGGCCGTCTCGTTGTCGTTGTTCTGAGGGGTGGACAAGCGGGCCGCGTCAGGGGGGCGGCCGGCGGCCAGTCCGTCGGGACAATCAGGCATAAAACCATTGAAATTTAAGTCAGAAAAATAGCAGCGACACGGGGAGACTAAGAGGAGCCGTCAGAATGCGACACACTCCCCGGGAACGCCCCACGGCTCCGACCGGCCTGTCGGCCCGGCTTACAGGACAGGAAGGGCCACCACCGCCCCTGCCGGGAAGGAGGAGACTCCCGGCCGCCCTGGGCAGAAGCCCCGGCATGGGTCAACGCCAATAATATCACTGCTGTTGGTTCATTTTAAACTTCAGCTGGTTTACAATTTAGTGGTCAGCCCTGTGGCTCCGGATCTGGACCTGCTGGCCACCCACTGCCTCGCACACGAGCGCTTCTGAGAGGGTTGTCTCCGCTTGGCTTCTCGCATGCAAATCAATCAGCGGCACCGTGAGGAAGAGACACAGCCCCGAAATCACTCTCCGGGTGCCAGCCAACAGCCGTTCCCAGGGCAGGGAGGCACAGGAGGGCAGGGCAGGGCAGGGGGACCCCGCCAGCCCTGGGGGCATCTCTGGGGGGGTTGGGGGGAATGGGCCGGCCCTGCGCACGGGGAAGCGCTTCCCATGTGAGAAAGAATCCATCAGACCCTGCGTGAACATTCTGCGTGAAAGGTGCAAAATATTCAACATGGTAACACTGCCGTCAATCCAAACTGACCACCCCGTGGCTCTGCGACGTCCATTTGCCTTTGAATTCAATAAAATATACCGGGGAAGTTTGTGCTTTTCATCCATCAGAAGCAAATGATGCACTAGCCCAACTATGCGCCTTGCTTTCCTGCTCCTGACGATGTATCATTAGAGCAGGAAGAAGGGACTTCCACCCTCTTCCCTTTCTTTAGAAGCACTAAGGAAAACGACTCTCCGACGAGAGTCTGAGGTTCCTGAATTCACCCAGGAGGCTTCTTTAGGGAAGCGAAGCTTATGAGGGGGTTTGTCCTCCGGGTCAATATTATGCACCTTTCAGTGGTCAGCAGGTAAAAATTAAATGTCTCCACAACTACTTTAGTTCAATGAGTGGTGTCAAAAGTAACAGATCAGAAGTCACCCGCACACGCATGCAACTCCGCCTGCTTCCGACCTGACGTTTGACCGCATCATTTTCTCCAGCTGCACCGAGTGCACCAGAAAGACCCAGAGCTGCTGGGAGCGAGGCCCCACAGGCCGAGTGACAGCAAAGGAAACGTGAGACATGAAGTAAGGACAGAGAGGGCGGCAGCAGGGGCCACACGCAGGACAAACGCACACGGATACACAGAGGACGGGCGTGGCACAGGAGAGCGGGGGCACGCAGCCTGTCCGGGCCACAGACACCAGTGAGCGGAGGCCTCCCAGGGGCAACTCCGTGTCAGCCTACGACCTGGAGGGAAGGGGGCACGCTGGGCAGAAAGCAACTCCTGGGGTTCCCCGTGCCAAACCAGCCGTTCAGGACAGCCACCTGGAACGCCCGGTTCCTACGAAGCTATGGCCTGAGTCCCCTGAGCACACTCACACCTGTCACTTCCATTTCTCACGACGAGAAGACAGCGACATCAGCAAAAGCTCACAGCGGCTTTCTGCAGAGCGGTCAGTCCTGGGGCCAAGCGGCCGCCCAAAAGAGTTTAAGAGGATTATCGGGGTTTTACATCTCAAGATTAGCAGCAAGGGCCAAGAAAGTCAGCTTCTTATTAAACCCCAATCCAGAAATCCTTGTTTACTCTGGAGAGGTTACTGTTGTCTCTTTTCCATCCAAGTCGTCCCCCAACAACTAGAATAATCCATCCTTGACTTTGTAAAAGGTAGGCCACTAGGGCCTGGGCCGCTATAGACCTCTAAACTACCCAGCAGGGAAAACAGTCTATATTTTATTTTACTTTTACTTTACTGTTTTATTTTATTTGCCAGAACTAAGGCCGCTGCCACCAAGTTTCCTTGCTAAAAAGGCAAGATCTTCATTAATACCAGGGAACTGTCCTACCTACGTTAAAAATGGCCTGACACCTCTCTGTAGAACAATATCTCACAGTCACAGTGTAGGAAGCATCCTACCTGTGTTTCTGTCCTGTTAGACATGGTCTGGTAACTACGGCAACCTTGCGTTTATGTCTGTGGTGAGCACATCCCTCGAACACAGGATGTTGCAGTGAGCGCTCACTGCCATTTTCCCCTTGATTCGGGCCAACAGCAGGGCAGGGAGTGACTGAGGGTTCATTCCTGGGCCCACAAGGATGGGAGGAATTCCAAGGAGCGCACAGACTTCTGGCCACCTGGACCGCTTCTCTTCCGTACCTTCCAAATTGCAGCGCAGGTAGGTGCTCCCGACACCTCAAGAGTCCCAGAATCACACCACTCTGAATCTGGACCAAGGCAGGGGGCTGAGATGAAACACCCCAATTTCCCCCAAAGTCCCTGCACAGACTTCCCATTCCTGTCCCTCGCGAGACCACTTTCATCTTTCCTTGCTATGGTCAGTGCTTCTCAAACAAAAAAGATCCTTCTCATCCTTTAGATCTGGAGACCCCACTCAATGTGTAAATCCATTATAATTATGTGTACACACACACATCCACACACACACTACAATCAGCAGAAAACCATACAGAAACATGGCCACGGCCTTTTTCTTCTTGGAACTATTCAAAACCATCAGCTCACAGTGCTGAGATTATAGCCCAAACGGCTCCAGTCCACTGTTGACAGATACCTAAGTCAGGGACACCTGGCTACAGCTCTCTGTAGCAACAATGGGATAGGCTCGAGAAATACACCAAAATTGGAACAGAAGGACAAACCAGGTCCCCTGAGATTTAGAAGACAGGAAAACCACGCAAACTGGGTCTAGCATGTGGAAGGAGTTAGACTCACTCTGCAAGGCTCCGGAAGGCAGAGCTACGACCAACAGATGGAAGGGTTAGGAAGACAGATGTCAACCAAACTAAGAAACCAACATTCGGTGGAATCCTGAAAGAGGCTGCCAAGTAGTAATTCTGTTTGTTACTAGGAGTAACAAACAAACGAATAAAATAAGAGGCAGATGGCCCACCTTCGAGGTGAGAAGATGCCTGTTTTGGGTGGAAAGCTGGCTCAGCTCAGTGGTTCTCAAGCTGGTTCTGTTTTGGAATTACACACAAACTTAAAAGTAACTAATACCAAGTCCCACCCCAGACTTGCCAGGGTAGTTAGTACCCCAGAGGGTAAAGCCCAGGACAACTATTATTAAAAAGCTTACTGGCCCTGGCTGGTGGCTCAGTGGATAGAGCATAGGCCCAGCATATGGATGTCCCAGGTTCAATCCCCAGTTAGGGCACATAGGAGAAGTGACCATCGGCTTCTCTCCTCTTCCCTCCCCCCTTTCTCTCCCTCTTCTCCTCCCACAGCCAGTGGCTTGATTGGTTTGAGTGTGGCCCCGGGCACTGAGGATAGCTCGGTGGGTCACTACCTAGCTTGTCAGCCTCAGGTGTTAAAAATAGCTTAGTACTCAAGCATCAGTCCCAGATGGGGGTTGCTGGGCAGATCCCAGTCAGGGCGCATGTGGAAGTATGTCTCACTAACCCCCCTCCTCTCACTAAAAAAAAGAAAGTTTACCAACCTAACCGGCACCAAGTCAACCAAGTAATCTCAAGAATGAGAAAAACTGACATTGTGTGCCTGCTCATGAGATTCGCTAAAAAGGAAGGACATACCGCCCCCGGTGGCAGCCCTGCCAAACATGTATAACCTGCTTCAGGGAAACTTAAACTGAGGGACAGTCAACAAAACGGGCCTGTACTCTTCAAACACATCGATGTCACGAAAGACTGTGCAAGGCTGAGGAACCGCTCCTGGTCACGTGCGCTCCTGGGCTCGGTCCTGGGTCAGAAAAAAAACCTGCTCTAAAGGACAAGGAGACAATTAGTAATATTTGAACACAGAGTCAATACTGAATAACAGTATTGCAGCAGTGTGGAACTTTTTGAATTTGTCACCTGTACCGTGGTTACACAAGTGAGTGTTTTTGTTCGTAGCAGATACATGCTGAAGTATTTGAGGATAAAGGTCCTGATGTCCATGAGGGAATTTCAAACAGTTCATCATCAACCACAATAACAGTAACATATATGGGGAGAGGGGAGGGTGCGTGCTCTTGGGATAAAGTGTTAACTACTGGTTAATCTGGGGGAAGAGTCTAGTGCACAGTTCAAGGCAATATTCTTGTTACTTGTCAAGTTGAAAACTTTTTCACAGTAACAGGTTGTATAAAAGTTTGCTAGGTGATTCTGATGCAACCAGACAAGCGTGTGGAGACAACTGGTCCAGATAACTTCCAAGTCTCCACAAGTTCTAACATTAAATTATTTTTAAGTACATAGAAAAATAGATCTATCCTAAAACTAATTTGACTGTTGCTCATCTTATAATATTCAGACTAAGTTAAGATC